>NC_090278.1:10563218-10874414 GCF_040414725.1 Anabrus simplex | reverse complement strand
GTTTTTGGGTTATTTTCTGCGTCTGTTTTCTTGGTCCTTTGTTAGTTTTCGCCTATTGTTGTTTGTGGCCTGTGATTGGCCCCTTCCTTCCCTTGACCCATTGTTGGTCGTTGCCATGGGAATGCTAATGTTGTTGATGTTGTTGTGATGGGATTGATGATTTGTATTTGATGTGCCGATGATGAATTCTTCCTTCTCCGCGAATTTCCTTGGTCCATTTAATTTTCCTTTGAGATTTTAATTTTACCTTCTGTTCATTTTTCCTCCCGGTGTTTCGGTGCTTATTATTATTATTATTTTAATTTCTTGAAAAGTGCACGTAATACCTACCTATCCTTGCAGGGGGTCGTTTGACACATCCTAAAAGGGGGTTTTCAGTATCAATATCAAAAACTGTTCCTGTCAAGGTTGTTTCTCACGGTTGAAAGGATGCTAAAAAAACTTTTGTACTGTACAAAGAAAACCTTTGGTTGTAAGAAAACTTGAGAGTAGATGAGGGGTTTCATAAATCTGGATTATCTTGCTAAGTCTTTCAAGAACTAAATAATTATTTTCTTTATAAACGGTCGACCGTAGGGTTTTGGTTTGAGTTTAAATATTTTTAAATTTTAAATTTTATTATTTTCCAGCGAGGATATTCCTTCCCATTTGTCCTATTACTTAATTTTGCTGATTAAATATCTTGTTCCCCAAGGTGTTGGTGTTTTCCTTTAAAAGGGGTGATAATTTGATATGACCAGGTGTATTTTATCCGCTCCTTTGTGGGCCCTGTTTTATTTTCTAATGGTAAGTGCCCTTTTTTCCTTTTATTTGTCTTTGTCTAGCACGTTTCCACGTATCTGAACTGTGCCTTTGGTACACGGTCAGACCCTTGGTGCTGTCACTTGGGGTAATTATGCCTTTAATTGCTCTAAGTGTCACAGTTCGTGGTAGCAGAGCTTTAGTTAATTGATTCGTGTGCCTCTTACTTGGATCTACCTGTAGGTCTGTTGCATCCTCATTAAATTTATTTTGGCACTGTGTACTATATGCTTTATCTCCCTTTCATTAAGCTTTTCTATTTTGTTTGTGCCAACCACCTGAGTTTTTTGCATCGTCCCTTTAAAAAATCTGGTCATTGGGGAACTTTGAATTATTTGAGGTTTCAAAGAGTGTAAAAAACTGAAACTTGTAAAGTATCTTACTGTGAAAGGAACGCTTTTATTTGGATTAATTATTTTTGATTTATTGTTTCATGTACATCAACTATGGCGAGGGCTGTGCTGTTCCCATTCCAACTCAGGAAATCAGAGCTAGTTTATGAGCTCACTATCAGGGGTATCAATCCTGCTAACACTGTTGCCGAGTGCGCTGCTTTGCTGACATCGCATGTCCAGGTTCCTATTAATCTTGATTCTGTAAAGATGTGCTGCAACTTTGGTGAGTCCTTAAACTTAATTACAGATTCCCTTACCGAAATAGAGGTTGTCAGACAAGAATTCATTGAAACTTCCCCCACTAAGTGGCAGATTAACAGACTTAAGGCTAGGGTGTGGCATTATTTAGGTCGCATCCAAGATTTGATTACTATGTGTCCCCAACCTAGTCTTGTTTCTGAATGTACAAAGCTGTTGACCATTGCTTCTAGTATTTCTGCTGAACTAGATATAATGCTAGCAAGTAAGGATATGGAGAATTTATCAGTTGTTGAGAGGGAAACCTCATTACCTTCTAGTCATGCTGATGCCTCACTTAATAATCAAGCATCATGTTGTGCTGCCTCCCCAATTCTTGAAAATTTGTTAGCCCATTTAAATTGTGCTCCCTCTCACTCTTCACTGAAGGATCTTTTCAACGGAGTTAAAAATTTCTCCGTCAATTCTATTGAAGAAAGTACCAGGTTTCTGAGGTTCCTGGTAGAAATGACAGAGTCAGGTAGCGTGTATTCTGTCGATGACTTGGGAATTTTCCGAGCCCTATTCTCTCATTGTGGGGGAATTTTGAAACGTGAAATTTCTGAAGCAATTTCAAATAATTTAACCATTATGGAATTTCATGAACTTGTATTGTCTAAGTTTATTCCTTCCTTGGCATTGCAAAGTTTGATTCCTCAGTATTGCTTTCGGACTTAATTGCTCCATGAAAACCTTTTGAACTATGTACTAGACTTGCAGTTTTATTGCAAGGTATTTAGAATTTCGGTGCCAGAAGAGGAAATGGTGGCCCGTATTCTGAAAGGTATTTTCCCTGCCTATCGTTCATACCTCTCCCTCACAAAGAGTCCGACTAATTTTCTTGAATTGGAAGCTGCGTGTACCTTTGCTGAAGATGTAAAGCATGGAGATGCTGCAAGACCTATCTGCCACCCTCCTCCTACTGTGAACCCTGTTTCACCTCAAACTAGGGATAGTGGGTCTTCTAAAAAATGTTATAATTGCGGGTCACGTGATCACCTTAGGAACGCTTGCCCCTCAGTCAAGCGTGGCTCTGGTCCTTGCTGTTATTTGTGTGGCTCGAGGCAGCACCTTAAAAAGAATTGCCCTACTTCGTTCCGAAAACGCAGTCAATGACTAAGGCCTAATGGTAATTCTGGTGAATCGCTTGCGCCAGAAATTTTTGTGGATTCTGAAAAGGTTATTTGCCCGCGGGCATGCAATAAGATTTCTGCTTTGGTTGAGTCTAAAAGTACCTTCGCGAAAGTGGAACTGAATAATGAACCCATTGTTGCTCTTATGGACTCGGGTAGCGTCGTCACCTTAATTGATGCTAATTGGTATGATGAAATGAGGTCCCCTTGAAAACTGCCTGAGTTGAAGAAGGTCAATGTTGCATGTGTCACGGCTAATAAGCATAATATGAAAATTTTAGGGTCCGTTGATGTGAAATTGCGTATTGGTAATTTTACTTGGAAGGTTCTTTGCTTGGTAACTCCAAAGCTAGCGTGTAGCATGATTTTAGGTACGGACTTCTTGTCGAGAACTGGTTTAATTTTGGACCTCCAGGCTAGGAAATTTCACTTTCAATTTTCTCCAAATTGTAAATTCCATATTATTGATGCTCCTTTGGGTACCTTCAGTGTTTCTTGTGTAGGTAGGCCGCTACCTAGGGAGAACAACGAAATAGATCAGTTGGATCTTAGTCATTTGGATTATCAGCAGGCTAATAGTGTGCGTGACTTGTGCCACCAATTTCCCGATGTCTTCACTAGCAAGTTAGGAGTTACTGATGTTCTTGAGTATCAGATTGAGCTATCTGATAACACCCCTGTTAGATCTCCTCCTTACCGTCTTTCACCACCTAAGATGTTAGAACTCAAAAAGATTATTGATCAGATGCTTGCCGATGGGGTCATCAGACCGTCCACTTCTCCCTATGCATTTCCTGTTTTCCTAGTACCTAAACCCTCTGGGGGCTATCGTGCTGTAATTGACCACAGGGCTTTGAACCGCAAGATCATCTTGCAATCTATCCCTTTACCGGATTTGCACACTTGTTTTGGGTGGTTCTCAGGAGCCAAGTTTTTCACTGTGTTAGATCTCAATCAGGCGTATTACCAAGTCCCGTTGTCTAAGTCATCTATTCCACTGACTGCTTTCATTACTGATTGGAACCTTTACGAATTTCTGAGACTTCCGTTCGGGATCTCTTGTGGTGCGGCCGTTCTTACGAGGCTGTTAGATTCGATACTTTCGGGTATTAAATTCAAGTTCGTTTTTCATTACCTGGACGACCTGGTAATTTTCTCAAATTCCTTTGAAGAACATGTCGAACACGTTAGAGAAGTCCTGCATCGCTTGAGAAAAGCTGGACTAACTGTTAAGTTGTCTAAGGTAGCGTTTGCTAAGCCGAGTATGTCTTTCCTTGGACATCTGGTTTCCTCTGATGGTGTCTCCATCGACCACTCTAGGACTCAGGCTATTAGGGACTTTCAACCCCCTAAAGATGTCAAAGCCATCGCACGGTTCGTAGGCATGGTGAACTTCTTCAGGAAGTTCATTCCAAATTTTGCAGAGATAGCACCTCCTCTAAATCATCTCAGACGTAAGGATGTCAAATTCATCTGGGGCCCCTCCCAGCAAGAAGCCTTTGAGACCCTGAAGCTTGCCTTGTCAAATGCTCCTGTGTTGGCTATACCCGACTTTAGTAAACGCTTTATTGTACAAACCGATGCCTCTGGTAAAGCAGTTGCTGGTGTACTCTTACAGGAATATGAGGATGGTCGTAGACCGGTTGCCTATGTGTCTAGGATCCTCAATGATCTGGAGAGTAAGTACTCCATCTATGAATTAGAATGTTTAGCCGTGCTGTTTGCTCTTGAAAAATTCAGACCTTTCATTGAACATGTAAATTTTGATCTGGAAACAGATAATCAGGCTCTGTCGTGGGTCTTGAATCGTCCCAAAAGAACGGGCAGAATCTCTAGATGGGCGCTTAGGATCTCAGCCTTCAGTTTTCAAGTAAAGCATATTAGGGGGTCGGAAAATGTCATCGCTGACAGCCTTAGTAGAATGTTTGACGGGAGTTTTGGTCTTGATGAAAAATCTAAGGCTGAAGAATATGATGAAACTAATGTTGCTAGTGTGGGTGCCATTCTTTCGGACCTACCTCTGTTGTACCATGAGTATGCAGATCATCAAAAGGCTGATCCTGACTTGAGAGAAATCATCGACAAAATTAGTGATGGTATTGTGGTTAAACCTTATTCTCTGGTGAAGGGTGTCTTATGCTGTAAAGGTCGAAGGGACACTAATTTCAAAATTGTTGTACCCAAGGTTTTAGTGCCAATCATCTTCAAGTACTATCACTCTTGTCCCATTGGTGGCCATTTAGGCACCTTTAAAACTAGGCAGAAAATTAGACAGTTCTTCGTTTGGAAAAGAATGGATGGTGATATCCGAAACATGATTAGGTCCTGTAATATTTGTTCTATCAGCAAACCTAGTTTGAACTACCGAGTAGGTCTATTATCTTCTTCACAAGCTTCTCGCCCTATGGAACGGTTATTCATCGATTTCGTTGGTCCGCTCCCTCGCTCTACCTTGGGAAACACTCATATCTTCGTTGCTATTGATGCGTTTTCTAGATTCTCTTGGATTTTCCCCACTAGATCTACGACTGCTCGTACGACTATAAGTTGCCTTAATTCTATCTTCGCATCCTTCGGCCCCACCAAGTTTCTGGTTTCTGATAATGCCAGTGCTTTCACTGGTCACTTGTTTAAGAAGTACCTTTTTGAGCTGAGCATTTCCCATGTCACCACTACCCCATACTATCCTAACCCTTCTTATGCCGAGAGGATGAACAGGAATCTCAAATCTGCTCTAATTGCATATCATCACAATAACCAATCCAAGTGGGACTCTTGCCTGCACTGGTTGGCTCATGCCTTCAATTCTGCCACACGCGAAACTCATGGTAAAACCCCCATGTCACTTATGTTCTGCTACACCCCGTACTCTCCTATTTCCAATGTTCTGGGCATTGATGATCTTCTTCCAGACTTGTCTAAACCAAATGACGTTCAGAAAATCTGGGATGAAGCAAAGAAGAAGTCAGTATCCTATGAGAAAGGCAGGGTTAAGTATAACAAGGGTAGAAAGTCACCTAGGTTGAAGGTTGGAGATCAAGTTTTTGTCAAGACCTATCCCATTAGCAAGGCTATTAACAAGTTTTCAGCCAAACTTGCTCCTCGGTATCATGGTCCCTGTACTATTTTACAGTTTTTATCTCCGGTGTCGGTACTGGTGAGTGACCCCATCGCCAAGAGGATTAGACGGGTTCATTTGTCCCAGTTAAAACCTGGTTAACGCATGTTTGGACTTGCGGATGAGAGCTACCTTTCAGAGAGCAAATTTGATTGGTCTCCGTGGGTTATTATGTAATTATTCTGGTCTAGTGTGAATTTAATCATGTGATATTTTTCTCCCTTTTCTCGTGTGCTGTATTTATTTTGATGAGTTTTGGTGTTGCTTGTCGTACTTAACTTCTTTCCCTGTCAACCATGGTTGCTTAGTTGGGTGAGAATTTTTACCACGTGTTTAAGCTTTGGTACCTTATCTGCTGCGTTCACGCCTCCGGTGATTCTTGGCATGACCATGTAGTACTTTCTAGCGTGTACTTGTTCTAATCATTGTATTTTGAAAAGGTAATTGCGGTTTGCGAGAAATGTGTGTACTTTCTCTTGCTCTATTGGCACCCAATTTCTTAACTGTTAACATCTAACTACTCTTTGGGTCTGGGTGCAGGTCTCTCCGTCTATCATAATTCGATTATATCCTGATCATTTACGTTTGCAAAATTTCGATAATAAATTTATTTATTGGTTCTTGTACTGCTGTTGCCTTGGTTTGGTACTCATTTGGAAAATTCTGGGCAATTTCTGCTCTGTGCGTTGTTGTTAATCCGGTAGGAAATCTGTTAGTCTCCTAACCCCTATTTATCTTGCCCTGTCTTTGTCTTTGGTCCTAGTTCTTGTTATCTGTTTCCTTGCGGGTAATATTTCGGTTATCTATTCCTATTGTGGTTTGTTAGGTGTGCTTTGTTGAAACGAATTAGCTTTTGGTTTCCTTGTTGGTGTAAGTTGACTAGGATCTGGATATACCCGGTGTTATGGTCCTTTTGGTTATGTTTTGGATTGGATGTGGGTAATGGCAATGGCGGAACTCTGTCAATTGGAATTGGTGGTGGTTGGTTGTTTGTCTCTACGGCATGGACTTCACAGTCTTCACTGCCTTCTATCTCCAATTTCTGGTGACACGATTCCCTAGGTTGCGAGTGCTCTGATGTCCTTCTCTGGGGCATTTCTGTTATCTGTTGTGAATTCCCGGTTTACTGAGTTATCCTTTTCTAATCATTCTTGTACCGTTGGTTTTCAAAAAAATATCCTGCCCCGGCTAACCTAATTTGGTAAATTTTTTTTTGGGTTTTCCTTCCTGGTTGTGGCAGTTAACTAGGTGGTTTCTTAATGTATTTCTGCTTGCAAGTGGTATTAATTCTAACCTCTTCTGAAGTCTTTACTTCCCTGGTTTTAGTCTCTAATGTGGTGTATTATTCTTGCAGTATGTTATTTAAACGAGTTGTAGCTCCATGTCGTCCTGCCCAGTCTATTTGTTATTGTGGTATTTTGCACGTATTGCACTAATGGATCCTGAACCTGAGGAGTGCGGTCTCCTTTTCGTGCCTTATAGGTATTGGTTTCGGTCCTGTCTTAGTAAAGTTGTAAACGGTACCGTGGTTTGGTTTTAGGTTTACCTTGTGAGGTGGAATGATGGCTTCACGACATGTTGTTGAGGGTAGTTGCTGTTTTCCTCCCTTTTTAGTTAACGCATGTCCGTTGTGGTCCATTATTGTTGTATTGTTGTCGTGTAGTAATGGTTACTTATTATGGCGCTTCGGTATGGGCGGTGTTGCCTTTAATTTACCCTGTGTCCCGGCAGATTGGGAAATAAACCCTGGCATGGATTTACTACTCTCTGTAGGTGGGTCTTATCTGCTTGCATATAATGTGTGATTTCTGTACGACCTGGTCTACTTTTAATTTTAATTCTCTGCATACCCCAGTAATCAGACGTCATCATGCAATTATCCTATACTATAAGGTTCTTCTCGAAATAACCTGCCAGCCTATTGGTCCTTTTCCTTCTGGAGTGTTTGAAAACCTTGGCTATCGTTTATCATTTTATCGTCCTACGGTGCTCCAGTTGAGTATGGGATCAGCTGGTGCTTCATAGGCGGCACTGAAACCTTCCCACTATCTGGTGATGTGTTTGTTTGGTGATGTTTCTTATTTCTCTGTTATTTGGAGCGTTTTCTAGTTACCTGGTTCGTGACCTACCTTTCATATCTTATATCCCTCGTGCTATTGTTGGCGAGCTACCTGTGACTGAGTGGCCACAGCGTGAGTCTCGGATATCACCTTGTTCTAGTCTGGATTTGTCCGAGGTTTCTGGTGGATAGCTGGTAGGGAATCTTGTCAGATCTGTGCTCCCATATTCAAAGGCGTTGGCTTGATTGAGGTGCTTTATTGAACCTTTTAATTGATTGAGTCGCCCTTGGTTAAGGTATATGTTTGTATGTGCAGTAAAATTGTGAGAAATGTGTTTTTAGACGGGGTAACACTCCTATTTCCTTTCAGCCAATTTCTGTCCCGTTTCATCATGGTGTTAAAGATTGTGTTTCATAACCTCTGCTACCCTCCTATTACTCTTTGCTTGGTGGTGTTTTTGGCTCGTTGCTGATGACCAACTATACGCGTACCCTCCATCTGAATGATCTTGAAGTCTCCAACCGCAGCCTGTACATTCATCTTGTCTTGAGTATTTATTTACTGTAACCCATGAATTTTGATTCTTACCTAGTATCCTATTTCTGGGAGTTTCTCTTAAAGGTAATATAAAAAAAGGGTTAAGTATATCCAATCCTGTTTCTTGTTTATTTGGGTTTTGCATGGAATGTATACGTGGTATTAAAATTGATTTATTGCTAAATTTATTTCTTGTCCTTGGGCATATACTTAAAGGGTTTAAGTCTTGTTAATTGGCTCTCTGATTGGTGGTTCTATTCCGTTTTAAATTTAACTTAAGGGTGGTTGTAAGCTTAGTTAACTTGTAGTTCTGTGTAACGTTTTTCAACATCCTTTTCCTTGGTCTGGGTCTTGGTTTCGTAATATTATGTATGGAAGGGAGTTTCTCTTAGCATTTCTGTTATGGCAATCATTCAGCACCCTTGAGTTGGTGCTTGTCTGTAAGTTTTTCTTTCTATGTAAAGTTGCCTCCTGGTTTTTGTTTGTCAATGGTGACATTATTGCGTGGCCATCCTGGTAGGATTGGTTGTATGCATTGAAAGGTGTTTTGTGGAAATAACCATCTTGGTTTCCTAGGTTATTGTTTTCCTTGTGTATTGAAAAGTGTATCCTTGCCTATATATTTTTGTCGGCATGATACCTTAAATGTAATGTATTTTGGTTTTTGGGTATGGATTGTTTAAATATTATCGTATTCTGTTCCTGTGCCATACCGTAATCTTAAGTAATGTTAATCTAGTTTAAGGTTAGGTTAAGTATTTTCCGGTTGGACCTTGTGATTGTGTTTTACGCTCACCAATGTTGTTTTCTCTCTTCCCTTCCCTTTCTGGGCGTTTTTCCTTTTTGGGGTTGTCGTTACCATCCAAACCAAAGGGTGGAAACCAAATGAAGGCGTTTCTTATCTAACGCAAGTCCTATAATATTACAAATTTAACAAACATGTAGTAATTTAAGTCTAGGTATGTGATCTGGTGCAGTTAAGACCTAGAAGGTCTAATGTTCTGAAAGCAAATAGTTATGAACTTTACCTAAAGGTGTGTATGTACCACAAGGTAGCGTAACCTCCGATCAGATGACGCATACGAACTTGCGGAAGATAATAGTTCGCATTAAAGTTTAGCAAGAAATCTAGAGAATAAGTGTTCCCTGTGATCTGGACCATTAATAATTTGCCTGCGACTTGGGTGTTGCACAGTTTGGTGCATGGAACTTCATTATTATTGAAAGTGGCTAGACATTTGGTGTCGTCTAAGTGAACTGTACTGTTTCTTTAATTTAAATCACATGTGTTTGGGTTCTTAGTTACTGTTGGACTCGTTCTGCTGGTGGTGCATAAACTGAGGCTGGCGATTGGTGGTCATTTTCACATTCGGACTATTCTACCAAAAACTTTGTTTGCTTCTAGACCACCGCCTTATGATGGTAAACATGTGTTGGACATGTCAAGTTTCGGGGAGGGAGACTGTTAACTGCGTAACAATTTTTCCCTCTTGGGAAATATTTTCGAAACTGGCCTCATTGCTGTGGAAAAACTGTGTCCTTAGAAGTGGTTCGCCGCTTCTTTACTTCTTCTTTTCAAAACTTATTGCCCGGCTGTCTGTATGCACGTCCTATCTGTGCCTGACTGTATTCTCCTGCACTCTGGTGTCGTAGGTATGTACTACCTCGCGAGCTACGTTACCACTCAGGCGCTTGGCTTCTGCGCACATGTGATCGTTGGGGCCGTGCACTGCGGAATCTCGGGAAGTCGCCATTGCTGTTTGGTGAAAAGGAAGAGATGGACGTGTGTGGCTTCTCTCTCCCTAAGGAGATAATTTCTCCGAAAATGTTCGAGCCTGGTTAAGGTTATATACGTAGGGCTTTTGCCCTGGTGAATTCTGCAAGTGTTTTGGATTATTATTCCTCGTCTGGAATTTGCATGTTATGTTTTTCTTCAAGTAAGTAAGTAGCATATACTACCGAAGCCGTCCTCACAACCTTCAACTGGATGAAACTGTAAGTGTTGTTGCAACTAAACCTTTACTGATTTTTGGTGAAAGACCTGAAAATTTTCCTATGTGAAGAAAGTGCGCGCGACACCATGTAACTGGCGTCATCTAAAAAAACTAAGTCTTGCCTTGTGGAATTTTAAATTTTCGGCTTGTTAATTGGAACTTATAGCATGTGTAATTATGTCTGTTAAATTGGGGCTTGCGTACTGTGTGAAAGAACGTTTTGGATTCTTCGAAAATGTAATTGGGTAACCTAGCGTTTATTAATGACTTTTCTAGGCCTAAAGGTTTTGTGATAAAGGCTATCATTTTACTGGAATAATTTAACAAGCGAGTCGCTTCAGGGATGTGGGTGTTACGTGTACAGTGTGTCCCGGTGCCTTTCTTTCTTGCTTCTCTGGTTAATTTTTATTTTAATTTAACTTAGTTTTATTCTTCCTTTTGGGTTTTTGGATTATTTTCTGCGTCTGTTTTCTTGGTCCTTTGTTAGTTTTCTCCTATTGTTGTTTGTGGCCTGTGATTGGCCCCTTCCTTCCCTTGACCCATTGTTGGTCGTTGCCATGGGAATGCTAATGTTGTTGATGTTGTTGTGATGGGATTGATGATTTGTATTTGACGTGCCGATGATGAATTCTTCCTTCTCCGCGAATTTCCTTGGTCCATTTAATTTTTCTTTGAGATTTTAATTTTACCTTCTGTTCATTTTTCCTCCCGGTGTTTCAGTGCTTATTATTATTATTTTAATTTCTTGAAAAGTGCACGTAATACCTACCTATCCTTGCAGGGGGTCGTTTGACACATCCTAAAAGGGGGTTTTCAGTATCAATATCAAAAACTGTTCCTGTCAAGGTTGTTTCTCACGGTTGAAAGGATGTTAAAAAAAACTTTTGCACTGTACAAAGAAAACCTTTGGTTGTAAGAAAACTTGAGAGTTGATGAGGGGTTTCATAAATCTGCATTATCTTGCTAAGTCTTTCAAGAACTAAATAATTATTTTCTTTATAAACGGTCGACCGTAGGGTTTTGGTTTGAGTTTAAATATTTTTAAATTTTAAATTTTATTATTTTCCAGCGAGGATATTCCTTCCCATTTGTCCTATTACTTAATTTTGCTGATTAAATATCTTGTTCCCCAAGGTGTTGGTGTTTTCCTTTAAAAGGGGCGATAATTTGATATGACCAGGTGTATTTTATCCGCTCCTTTGTGGGCCCTGTTTTATTTTCTAATGGTAAGTGCCCTTTTTTCCTTTTATTTGTCTTTGTCTAGCACGTTTCCACGTATCTGAACCGTGCCTTTGGTACACGGTCAGACCCTTGGTGCTGTCACTTGGGGTAATTATGCCTTTAATTGCCTTTAATTGAAGTCAAGATAGACAGCCTACCTATGCTGTTTGGTTATAGGATCGAGGTAGCCCTTTCGCAGCTTCCCTGCATGACTTTCATCAAGAATCCCTTTACGAGACTTATCAAGAATGTCGGCAAATGCTTCCAAGTTAATGCTTATATTCTTGCAGCACAGTCCAAAGTAACAACACGAAAGCACCGTACTCAGAAAAACTGCCAAAGACATGATTCCTGATGTGATGAAGCTAACGCAAGTTGATCTGAACAGAACTTCAGTTAGAGTAAAACACTCAAAAAATAATTCACTTCAACTAACATTTGTTGACGATGTCAAAACATACTTCAATAACACTTGGGTGAGTTACAAATGAACAAATAGTAAATTGAATGATTATCATTATATTAGTGTAAAACCAACAATAGTATTAAAATTAACATCTAAAAGATAACTGGGAATCTTAGAAAAGTTAATGTTAATAATGTCAGCAACTTTAAAAAAAACGTAGAATGACACACCTCCCGATGGTATTACCACCTTGACGAAGGCAAAATACATTTTGCCGGGTGTTTTGGAGGCTTGCGTGTTCAAATGATCCTTAGAGCTATGCCGGCGGGAGCATATGCTCCTGGTGGGGCCACACAAGCCGGACAGGTCTATGGTGATGATCCAGACTAAGAGAGTGATACCCTGGTCCTCCAGGTTGGGCTTGGTGCGTGAGGCTAACAACTCCACTACCACAAAATTACGTACTGTTCAGAAACCAAATCGAGATAACCGGACGGTCCAAACTTACAACGACTGAAGCGCGCTAAATGGCAACGATACGGATATATTGGAACATGGAATGCGAGAAGTATCTTTTAGGCTGCGGCTAGGAGGAAATTGGGGGAGGAATTACTTAAATATCAGAAAGATGTGGCAGCATTACAGGCGATAAGATGGAAGACAATCGCAGTGGCAGATCTACAGCACTACATTTTGTTCAATAGTGGGGAGGAAGAAAATGGAATAGCCACAGGGCTTATGGTCAAGAAATCAGTCAGCCATAATGTGATTAAATATGAACAAATAAGCCCCAGACTATGCCAGTTAAGATTGAAAGGGATATTCGCGAACATATCACTAATTAGTGTCCATGCCCCAACAGACGATGCCGAAGAGAAAGAGAAAGAACAGTTCTATGAAAAAATGGAGCAAGTATATGACAAGTTGCCCAAGTATGATGTTAAAATTGCCCTAGGGGATTATAATGCCAAAGTAGGCAATAGGAAGGAAAACCACCCAGTGGCAGGATATCACACTAAACACCATGAATCCAATGAGAACGGGTGGAAATCAATTGGTTTTGCCTTTAGCAAGGAGCGGTGATTAAGAGCACATGTTTTCCACATAAAGAGATCCATAAAGAGGCTTGGATATCACCAGATGATCTGAAAAAGAACCAGATAGACCATGTGCTGATAGATGCGCGACATGCCTCCAATATTTTGGATGTGAGAAGTATGCGTGGTGCAGACAGTGATTCAGATCACATACTGGTGAGGATCAAGTTCCAAGAAAGACTGGCAATTAGACCCAGAGAAAGAGCTGAGCTGAGCAAGATCTATAATGTAGAACTGTTAAGGGATAAGAAGGAGGAAGAGTATAGAGACCGGCTGCAAAGAAAGCTACAGTTGAGCAGAAACGGAGATGTGGACATCAATACAATATGGGTAGAAACCAAGCTAGCAATAAATACAACAGCACAGGAAGTACTTGGAGAGAGAAAGAAACAGAATAGAAATAAATGGTTTGACGAAGAAGTGGGTAAGGTTCTGGAAGAGAGAAATCTGGCCCGACAAAGAATGCTACAGAGACCCACTCGAAATAATATGGCAATTTTTAAAGAGAAACGGAGAATAGCAAAAACAATGATAAGGAACAAGAAAAGAATCGAAAAAAGGAGAGATTGGATGAAATGCAGAAGAATTGTGAAAACAAACAAGGTAGAAAATTCTTCCATGGGGTTGGACAAGTAAAGAAGGGATATCAACCTAGAGGGAATATGCTTAAGGATGAGACTGATCGACTGATTGTTGGGAAAGAACGAATTCTGGATAAATGGGCAAAACATTATGAAACATTACTTTCTGTCAGACCAATAAATGAAGAGAAGGATCAGGTTGTATGGAAACTTCAAAGAGAAATGAGAAGGGAGAATATGGAGATGAGTGTGAGGGGAAGAGAGGAATGAGGAGAATGGAGATGAGGATAAAGATGATATGGGATCACCATCGATTGAAGAAATAAGATAAATTACAAAACAAATGAAGAAGAGTAAAGTCCCACGGAATGACCTCATAATGGCAGAAATTGTAAAAACATGGAGAAGTTTTCATGAAGGAAATACATGAAATACTTAAAAAGGTATGGGAAACAGGTAAAATTCCAGAGGAGTGGACACCAGCAAATATATGCCCTATACATAAGAAGGGGTCACGCATGGAATGCAAGAATTATCGAGGCATATCCTTACTGAGTATAGTATACAAAATCCTCTCTACAGCCAAAACAAAGAGAGTTAGTGGCAGAGCAGAAAGAATTATAGGGGAGTACCAAGCTGGTATCAGACCTGGAAGATCGACGTTGGACCATATTTTCACCATCAGAATGACTCTGGAAAAGACATATGAATACAACGTTCGACTACGACATCCTTTAGTAGATTTCAAACAAGCCTATGACAAAGTAAAGAGATAAACATTGTGGGAAACAATGATGGAGTTTAAATTCCCAAAGAAGTTAATAAAATTGCCTAGGATGACCCTGGAGAACAGCAGAAGTCTGGTAAAAGTGCAGGGAAGTCTGTCAAGATCTTTCAGAACCGAAGAAGGCCTAAGACAAGGAGATCCCTTATCACCACTGTTATTTAATCTAGTGTTGGAGAAAGCTGTAAGATCAATAACTACTAATCCGGGTGGTAATATTTACAACAGACTGATCCAAATTTTGGCTTATGCAGATGATGTGGTGATATCTGCTAGAAGTAACGAGGCACTTACAACTGACTTGAGGGAATTTTAGGAAGAGCTCTAGCCGTAGGAAGCCCAGGGTTCATACTTATAAGCTGGCTTTTTCATGTTCATTTAGTAGGAAGGAGGAGTTTTCAATTTTTTATTTTCTATTTTTATTTAGACTTCTTAAACAAACCTTAATGCACTCCTCTTTCATACTCACTGAACATTAAAAAGTCAACTTATTAGTATGAACCCTGGGCATCCTACGGCTAGAGCTCTTCCTAAAATTCATAATATCGAAACAGGCATGGACATTCTCGAAATAGCTAAGAAAGGACCTCTACTCAATATAATTGAGAATTTTTACGTTCATTTGAATCAATACTTTAATGCCAACTACAATTTTAACGAAATAACTGAGAAACCCAATATTTTATTTGACCTTTTCATTACTTATTACGGAAAAAACAAATCGGTCGTTCAAAACTCTTTCTTTAAGTCAATTAAGGGTCCCCCGCTAATACAAACACCATCACTTCCTCTCTCGTCCACTCCGCCTTGAACCTTTTCCCATCCCCCCCACCTTCCACCACTTACGTCATTCCTCCCCTCCGTGTTAACCTACCCTCTCTCTCGCTGATCTACTCCGCGCTACGCTCACTCCGTAAGTTGCATTCAATACAGCAAGTTTGTTCCACGCAGCGCAAGGTGAGTCATCGTTTATATTTTCCTGTCCCTTGCTCGTTCTCTATTTGATTTCTCGCGTTACTTCTAACTTCTTTCCCCAAATTCATTGGGTTCCGATTGAACTGAGACTACTTCTGTTTAACACAGCAAGCTTTTCATTCCACCATAGAACATGTCCAAATTTGGCAACTTTTAATCTTATGCTGGTCTCATCGGACAATTCTTCCCTCTACGCTAATGTCGAACTCACATCTAGAACTTTCTAGAAGCATATACCTAGTTCTAAATTTTAATTGTGCAACACAGGAGTAACTGTCAACCAAAGACTATCTCATCAAGAGACTTCATGTGACTTCACAAAGATTTTACTTGTCAATGTGAACACTTCCTTGCTACTTTTATCATAATTCGCATATACGGTTTTTCAGTTTTGTATGTCATTCCACCACCATCCCATCTTTCTAGATCCTCTCTCATTTCTCCACATTATTTTACTTTATTTTATGACTATGTCTTTTACTGTTGTAATATGGCTAGGCTGATGATGGTCCACAGTGGACCGAAACTAGTACCTATTAATATCATTGTAATGTTTTTGTAAAACATCAAATGATTTCTTAGTATTGAGAAGGTGGAATATTAAAATTTTGTATTTACTTTAAGTATAGTCTTAACTCAATACGGAAACTAACATGGAAGTTTATTACTTTGAATAAAGGGAATGAGATATGGTCTAGGGCTCAGAGCAGAATGTGGCAAGATGGTGGTATGGGACTATGGAGATAGTGAAAGATTAAATAAATGTGCATTATCATGGGGACATACCTTCATAAAGCTACTTCAATGTCCTTAACATGCGTGGCTGCCGAGTCAAAGATGCTAGCGTGTGAGCTAATGCGTAATGTGCTGTTGGTTTTTAGTGTTTGGAACCCTAAATTTTTGACTGTAAGAATTCCGAGCTCAGAGTTTTGAATTCTAGAGACTTCGTGTACCTTTTAATAATGTTGATATTTAAGATTAAATCTTTAATGCTCAGAACAGAAAAAAATATTCACACAACACATGACTGGGAATGGATCCCAGGGCTCACCCCTTTGGATTGCCTGAGTATCAAGCTATGTAAATGACTGCACGATGAAAGTGTGAATTTAATTCAAAACACCTAACGTTTGAGCTGCGAGAAATTCAGAAATCCCCACACCGAATGGGAATCAAACTCGGCACTCTTTCTCTTGGACTGCTGACTGCCATAGAAACTAAATGATTGCATGGTAATTTCAAAAACACCCAACTTTTGAGCTAAAAGAAATGAAAAATTCGCTGACCCAACTAGGATTCCAACCCGTGGCTCATTTACTTGGGAAGCAAACAAGCATGTTAACTAAATGACTGTACATGAACAGCTTATATGTTTCACTGAAACACCTAGTTTTAGCATTACAAGATTCAAAGGAAAAAATCACTGACAGAACTACTATTTGGGTCCGAGCAAACTCCAGGTTCAAAGCTGAAGTTCTATTCAAATATATAACTCCAAAAATTGAAACTTCTAATTCTGAGCAAAGAGAACAATTGCTTATTTGTGGTATCAAACCTGGAGTTCACTTGGACTCACAACTTAAGATGTTAAGTTCATAAGAAGAAAGGAATATTAGAAATACTCAACCCGACCCAGAATCGATGACGAGGTTTTCTTTCACTGAAGACTAAGTGTGAACGATCAGCACAAACTATGTTAACTGAATATGGAGAGAGAAAGCAATAAATTTAGTATAAAGTGCGGTCATGACAGACGTGCATCTAAGCGGGAAAAATGACTGTAGGAACATGCTGATTAGACTTGGAAGTATTTGCCGTGACATAAACTACAAAGTTCATTGTTTTTGCAATTACAGTAGTATGCACATCTCATCAAAAGAACATTGGTAGCACGAGCAAGTTCATTAGACTTGGAAGTAACTTATCTGCTAAGACAGGGAATACAAAGTTTATTGTTCCTGCATTGAGGTTCGGGCTGCAGATTTGAACCCTGGAGACATGAAGTTGCCTGCTGTAATGTTTACATCACTTGGCACATAACATTAGAGCTGCAAGCAATTAAAAAATCCCCAGGTCGACTGGGAATCATATGTGGCACACTTCTCTTGGACTGCTGACTATTATAATAACTAAAGGATTGTGCGTAAAATTCAAAACACACAACCTTCGAGCTAAAAGAAATTACAAAATTACCAACCAGACTAGGAATCGAACCAGTGGCTTCTTTTGATGGCCAAGGAACAAACATGCTAACTAAATGTCTGTACATTGAAAGCTTGTGTGTTTAATTGAAACACATCAAATTCGACTTTCTTTCGAGGTGGGGCAAAAATAATATTCGCTTTACGTCTTACTAATTACACTCGAACATTCTAAAAGTTTGCAATCATAGTAATTTTGAAGACCCAAGCTGCTTTCAGGCTGAATACTCAACATTCATGCACAATGTGAAAGATAAGGCCAGCACTTTACTGCCTTAGCTACTCAGCCTGGCAATTAATTTGCTAAGTTGCTAAGTGCATAAATTTCAAACCTCACTTCAAACAGTTTTTCAAAATGCTGACGTGTCAGAAATTTAGTCCTGCAAGTTATCTCTTATGTGCCAGTTAATATAACGACATAAGGCTGATATATCTGAACACCTTCAAATACCATTGGGCTGGGCCAGAATCGAACCTGCCAAGTTGGGGTTAGAAGGCTAGCGCCTTAACCGTCTGGGCTACTCAGTCCGACAATTGAACTATTATGTGCCGAAAACACACACTAATAATGATGGTGATTGTTACGGAGTTCTCCGTGGTAGTTAGAGGTGAAAGAAGGTGCTGGGATGAATAGGACTCAATCCACGAAATTAAAGTTAATTTTAAAATTTAACAAGGTTATATTTTTCTTTTCAAGATCAAGAAATAACAAATATAACAGGTACTCAGTAGCCTAACAACAAATCGAGAATGTACAATTACAGTGTTACAGGATTTGGGCTCCGAGAGCCAGACACACCGTTCTTGAGCAGAAAGCCCAACTTTACCCAAATACAAGATTCGACAAAGGGGCAGAAAACCCCAATCATGCCCAGGAGCACTTGCTCCCAATTACCTAATAAAGCCTCCTCGAGGCACACACAATCAACTTTTAAGAAAGAGCAAACCCGCTCTCAAAATTCAAGCCTATCAAAGGCCACACCGAACTCCACCTTTAAGCTGTTCTCCAATTACAATAACACAGGGGTAAAAATACCCAACCTACTGAGGCCTATTCAGTGAAGAAACAGGACAATTACATGGCCTCCAAAAATACCAACTTGAGAGAAGGCGAAACTGCACTCCTAATACATTTTGTATAAAACCTACTTGGCACTAGGCCGTTAATGCAAGGGCTAATCCCATACAAAAGAGGTGACACGATAGGAAAACTTATTACATTTCGAAACGAAGAAAAATGGTTGAGAAAACGTAGTCGCCTCAAGAACAATATGAAAGGGAGCTCGAGAGGGTAGGTACTCTCTATCCCAATTTGTATTTCAAAGAGATAGAATTTATACAAAGAAAATTACATGATAAAAGTTTCGAACCCGCCCCGAGGGTTAAACTGCTGAGCTAGCAAGAAAGAAGTTATAAGACGGCCATTACCTGGTGGTTGAACTACTGCCCGAAGAAAGAGGCGCTTCCCGCCCCCTGCTACATAATTTACACACTGATAGACGTTACTGAAGTGGCGCAGAGACCCGAAAATCAGCAGTTTATATAACCCTCGCGGAACATTCGAGACCTTTCAGGAATGAGAACACCCGCCCACAAGCCTTTTATTGGACGACCAAAAGATTACATGTCAGAAGTGAAGATGAAAACCAGGATTGGTGGAAAATTAATTACAGAAATTACTCATTGGTCGAATTCAAAACTGGCGGAAAGTGAAGGGTTATACAGCCAACCTAAACAATGACTGAAAGAAATTTAACAAAGAACAAACTTATGAACACAAAATTCCTCCAAAAACACAGTTCTTTCACTTCACACTAGGGTGCATAATTGTAGTCCTTCAGTAGTGCCATCTAGAAGAGAATGTTCACACTTCTTACTACAAATAAAAGAAAAATACATCGAAAACGACACCGTTCAGAATACTTCAAAATTTACAAGTAGGGACATCTTCTGAGAAACTAGGGAATTAACACTGTAGTTAAAGTTCAGGCTTCCTCCAGTAGAGGAGTTTCAACTGGCGCAATGTTTGAATTAGCGGAGCAGAGGTGTACCGCCCGGTACAGACCTCCCCCCCCCAAAGGTCCCTCCAAGGGGTAACACAGAAGAACATAAACTTTTGTTTTAAAATAAGGTCCAAGTTATGATGTTCATATAGAAGTTAATTGCAGAAGTATTTACAACCAAATTTTCTTAAATGATTGGATCCAGTTTCAAAATTCTTTGTAGTTACTTTTGATGTATTGTCTTTATGCCTGTAGAAGTTGAATTCAGAAGGAAAAACTTTTAATATTGAAAGTGAAGAAAAATTTTCTAAATCCACCAAATACTGCAGTTGAATTCAAAAATGTAGTAACTGTTGATATTAAATGTCCATGTGGCAGATTGAGTACATTCAATGTTGATTAAGCTTGACGGCCAGACCAGCCGCCGCTGCTTGTGTCCAGAGGAGGCCGCTCGGACCCCTCGAGTACCCTGAGATACCGCTCGCCCGCACTATGAGAGGAGCCGTGGAGTTGAAGCACGCCGCGCCCGCGGCGAACAAACAGGTCGCGGGCAAGTTGCAGGTTGTGCGCCGCACATCAGCCTTGGCCGGGAGGAGGGCTCCGGCTCGCCGTACACTGATGCGCCTCACTGAAGAGGGGCGGGCCCATACCCCACCTCAGTGGCGGTACGGCGCCGCGCTGCTGCGGGGGCACTGAAACATTAAGATCGCGGCGGCAGAATTGTTGGACCATAATTATTTTAGGGCACAGACTTTGTGGTGAGGTTAAGGGGCCAGCGGCTTGGAGATATTTATTTCATTATATAGCCACTGTGTGTTGTTGAGCAGGAGACGGGAGCGTGGTAATGGCCATGGTAAGGACAGGATGGCAGTTTAACTGGTCGGGGAAGGTGTACAATAAATGCTTAAATACAACGAACCGGATTCCAAGGGCAGAAGGTCTCACAATGAAACCCCCCACAAAAAATATAACCTTCCGAATACCTTCAAAATGTTAAAACAATTATAAATGCAGCTACGCTAGCGCGGAAGTTACACAGGTTTCACCTGCGACAGGTGAACCCTAAATATCCTCTCGGTGGCTGGATTGCTTAATAACAACGTAACCGGCGTAAGAAAATCAAGGATTATGCACGGCCCATGGAATCTGGGGGCAAGCTTGCCCGCGGGAACAAAATTCTTGACCATCACCTGGTCGCCTACCTTCAAATTGGTGGGTCTCCGTCCACGATCATATCTTTCCCTAACCTTTTCATGAGACACTTTAAGATTGGCTTTAGCCTTCTTCCAAAGATCTTTAATATTATCTGGATCTATCTTCTCAGGTAGAATGTCACTCAGAGACCAAAGGTTAGAGAGCGGCGTGTTGGGAACAAACTTGAACATCAAAGAAGCTGGAGTAAACTTATGAGATTCATGAACCGCCGAATTCAAAGCAAAAGCTAACCAATGCAGGGACGTGTCCCACCGAGAATGATCTTCATCAACGCGGACCTCAGATTACGATTAACCCGTTCAGCCAGAGATGGTTGAGGATAATAAGCAGAAGTTGTCACATGAGAGATGGACAGGTCAAAACAGAATTTACGAAATAGATTAGATGTGAAAGCCTTAGCATTGTCAGACACAATATATTGACACGGACCAAAAGAAGCAAAGATTGAATTTAAACAAGTAATGGTGGCCTCAGCGGTAGCCAGCTTAGTCGGGAATAACCAAGAAAATCTTGTAAAACCATCTACACATACAAGGATGAACTTGTTGGCATTCCCCTTTGACTGGGGGAAGGGTCCGACGTAATCGATGTAGAGACGTTCCATGGGGCGCGACGCTTGATGAGAAGACAAAAGGCCTACCTTGGTGGACATGGTTGGTTTACTAAGCAAACAAGATTTACAAGCTTTAACTAGTCCACGAATTTCACCGTCCATACCCTTCCAGATAAACATTTCACGGATCTTTTCACGGGTTTTAAAGATGCCTAAATGCCCCCCTAATTGGGTCTCATGATAGTACTTGAAGATCATAGGTACGAGAACAGCTGGAACTATAACTTTCATCATCAGATCATGTGCTCGAAGGGCAACATGAAACACCATTCCTCAGTACATAAGGGACAACATGTTCCCCAGAAGAAAGGGTTTCCATGATCGAAGCCAGCGTTGGATCTTCACGTTGATATTTCTCAATATCCCTAAAGAGCATGGGAGCATCTGTTAAGATAGCATTAACCTCAGATAGCATGGACTCGGGAGGTGATGAACTATCGACCGATTCATGGGTCGCGACGTCATTAGAAAACATACGGCTGAGTCCGTCTGCGACAACATTTTCAGTACCTCTGATATGGCTAACGTCAAATTGGAAGGAAGAAATTCGGATGGCCCAACGGGCTATACAACCAGTACGACGCGGCCTACCTAAGACCCAGCTTAAGGCTTGATTATCAGTCTCCAGGTCGAATTTGACATGTTCCAGATAGAGACGGAACTTTTCTAAGGCAAATAAGACTGCCAAACCTTCGAGCTCATAGATGGAATACTTGGTTTCTTGAGCCGATAGAGTCCTAGATGCACAGGCGAACGGTCGCCTCCCTAGTTCAGTCTCTTGAAGAAGGACTGCAGCTACCGCCGACGACGACGCGTCGGTTTGGACGATGAATTTCTTCGAGAAATCTGGCATAGCAAGGACAGGGGCATTACAGAGAGCTAATTTCAGGTCTTCAAAAGCGGCTTGTTGAGAAGGCCCCCACTCGAATTTGATGCCTTTCCTACGAAGAAGGTTCAAGGGCGCCGCTCTATTAGCGAAGTTAGGAATAAATTTCCTGAAGAAATTCACCATACCAATGAACCTGGCAATACCTTTGATGTCCTTGGGAGGTTTAAAATCACGGATGGCCTGTGTTCTAGAGTGATCGACTGCGACACCATCGGGCGAGACAATATGCCCTAGGAATGACATAGAGGGTTTAACGAAGGCGACCTTGGACAATTTCACAGTTTACCCAGTCTTACGAAGGCGATTGAGAACTTCCTTTAGATGATCTAGATGTTCTTCAAAAGTCTCCGAAAATACGACGACATCATCAAGATAGTGGTACAAGTACTGGAATTTGATGTCGGAGAAGACCCTATCTAGCAGTCTAGTGAGTACAGCTGCTCCTGTGGGGAGCCCGAAAGGCACGCGGTTGTATTCATACAAATTCCAATCCGTGGCGAACGCTGTAAGATGTTTGGATTCTTCAGCCAGAAGAATTTGATTATAGGCCTGATTTAGATCCAAGACGGTGAAGAACTTAGCTTTGCGAAACCATGAAAAACAAGAATGAAGGTCAGGAAGGGGCACAGATTGTAACACCACCTTCCGATTGAGAGCCCTATAATCAATGACAGGCCTGAAGCCACCTTGGGGTTTCGGGACTAGAAAAATAGGTGAAGAATACGCCGACTTAGAGAGCCTAATAATACCACCCTTTAACATTTGATCGATGATTTCCTTCAATGCCTTCATTTCAATTAGAAAGGTGGAAAACGGACAGGAATCGAATCCGTGACCTCAATTTTGTATTCGATCAGGTCAGTAACACCAAGAGTATCAGAGAACACCTCTGGAAACGACTGACACAACTTACGAATACTGTCAGCCTGCTCCTCAGGTAGATGTCTAAGATCTAACAACATCTCATCCTGGGTAGGCGAAATAGATGAACATGGTGCAGAATTACATTTCAATAAGGGGATATTACAATTAGAAGCAAATTTGAAAGTGCACGACCTACTCTGAAGATCGAGCACAAGACCAGTATGGGACATGAAGTCGGCTCCCAATATAATGGGGCAAGACAAATGCTTAGCCACAAACAATTCAACTTTCCAAGTAAATTTAGAAATACAAATTTTGACATTTAAAGAGCCTAGAATTTCTATTGGAGATGATTTAGCCGAAATATATTGAACAGAAGATGAGCAATAGTCAGGGAGTTTACAGATAGATTTCAATTTCGAATACCATTCAGCCGAAATAATAGAACAAACACTGCCTGAATCTAAAAGAGCAGTTATAGGCTCATTATTTAACTCAATTTTAAGAAAAGGTACGGGCGCGGGGGAATCATCCGCAATCGTAAGACATTCCTTAGGGCCTTCAAATGATAGATTAGAAGACTGACATTTCCCCGATCCTTCAACATGTTTACTTGGGGCTGAGCCTCGGGAAGGTGGGTTCGCCGACTCAGCCGAAGCCCCTAGTCCAGGGCCTCTCAGGGTGCATGCGCGTGGTGCATGCACTGTGCACGGTGCAAGAGACGACTTGGCTTGGTCGAACAGAGTGCAGACCACCCACTCCTCGATTTGGAGCAATAGCGCTTACTCTCTCGTTACTCACGCCTGTCTCGCTCGCTCCGCCTGTCTCCCTCTGCCCCACTTGCGCCGTAGCGCTCCAAATCCAGGCTGACTTGAGCCGTGCAGAGGGGAGTTGAGCCGACCTTAGCCGAGTAGCCCAGAGACGAAGCGTTGATCCGAGCCATGCCGAGCGGCAGCGATGCACAGTGCACGGAGCTCTTGCACCTCTATCTGCACGCGTGAGATTTTGGGCGTTTGAGAGGCCCTGCCCTAGTCACTGATTATTATTGGCATCGATGGAAGTTGCACCAGAAGATGAGCAGGAGGGGGTGCTATTCGAATTTGGGCAATTCTTGGCGATATGTCAGAAAGCCCCACATTTAAAACAGCCTTGTGATGAACCAGCTCCATTATTTACCCTACTAGATTTGACCAATGGACATTTATTGCGAAGATGGTCAGGCGACCCGCAAGCATAACATTTACAGGGTGTGACTGGTCGGCAAGGTGGAGGCCGGGGATTACTAAAAGAAGGAGGGGGTTCTTTCGCGACACGCAAGGTATCGGCGTATCTAACTCCTTCCGCTGAGACGGCCAATGCTTCAAGTTCAGAGAAGGTTTACGGGCACGCCGCGAAACACAAATATGACCTATAGGATGGTGAAATACCTTCCACAATAGCCTGTACAATCTGATCTTCAGGGAAGTGAAGAGCAAACACCCTAGTATAGAACTTAATATCTTGGATGAAATCTGCCAAGTTTTCATCCAACCGCTGTACACGATAATAGTACTTCTGAATAAGTGAGGACCTTGCACGAGCAGAAATGAAATTTGCAAGAAGATGTGCATGAAAATCTTCAATAGATGACTGTTTCGCTATTGCCCTAACAACTTTGTCTGAGAGAACACCAATTGCATAAGGATAAATTATCTGCAAAATTTGACATGGAGAAAGAGAAAAAACAAGAGCATGGTCCTGAAACTCAACTAAAAACCTTAAGAATGAAATTACTTCACTGGTAGTGTTAACAGAAAACTTAGAAATACCTCTGAGCAACATTGCTAATGAATGAGGCAAGCTGCTGAACCCGGGTGACATAGTAGGTAAAGGTTTAAGTGGCAACGAAGCTAATTCAGAACGTACATTATTCAACGAGGTACGGCGTTCAGACTCGTTGTCCAATGGGGCAGAGATTTGTTGAGCTCCAACAGTTTTCCTATTGACTTCTCCCTTAGGACGCTCTTCCTCGCTACCTACGTTCACCGTAGTGGGTTGATCAGTTTTGGGAGGAACTTCCCCAGTCAACAATTGGGTAACCTTACTGGACAATTCAGAAAGATTTTCAAGAACCACACTAGCTTCCTTCCTCTGAACGTCATTCAACTTCAGAGACAACAGATTGTTAACTCTATTAGAAAAATGAAATAACCTGGCTTGCACACGTTTAATTTGATTGGGAGAAGGATCATTTTCTTCAAAAACGGTAATTACAGATGCCAGCTCAGTAGTATTGTCCGTGATCGTGGAGAGAGAGTCGTCAATTTCTTTCTCTCCCAAAGTGGGGATGGAAATGGGCAAATCAAGGGACTCTCTAAGCTTATTTGTGTCTACCGCAACCGTGCCTCCAGATTGCACATTTCTAATTCTTAATTCATAGATTAACTCCTCCTTGCGCAAATAGTTGAGATGGAGAACATCGCGAGGGCCGGGCATGATGACAAAGCAATTTTGAAAACAAACGGAAAAATAAAAAAATTCCGCAACTGAGACAATTGTTAGAGTTTGAAAACAAGTTAGTGTTTAGCCGTCAAAAAGGGCTAAATTGAGACCCATTCAACCACGCTCTGCTACCACTTGTTACGGAGTTCTCCGTGGTAGTTAGAGGTGAAAGAAGGTGCTGGGATGAATAGGACTCAATCTACGAAATTAAAGTTAATTTTAAAATTTAACAAGGTTATATTTTTCTTTTCAAGATCAAGAAATAACAAATATAACAGGTACTCAGTAGCCTAACAACAAATCGAGAATGTACAATTACAGTGTTACAGGATTTGGGCTCCGAGAGCCAGACACACCGTTCTTGAGCAGAAAGCCCAACTTTACCCAAATACAAGATTCGACAAAGGGGCAGAAAACCCCAATCATGCCCAGGAGCACTTGCTCCCAATTACCTAATAAAGCCTCCTCGAGGCACACACAATCAACTTTTAAGAAAGAGCAACCCCGCTCTCAAAATTCAAACCTATCAAAGGCCACACCGAACTCCACCTTTAAGCTCTCCTCCAATTACAATAACACAGGGGTAAAAATACCCAACCTACTGAGGCCTATTCAGTGAAGAAACAGGACAATTACATGGCCTCCAAAAATACCAACTTGAGAGGAGGAGAAACTGCACTCCTAATACATTTTGTTTAAAACCTACTTGGCACTAGGCCGTTAATGCAATACTAAAGAGGTGACACGATAGGAAAACTTATTACATTTCGAAACGAAGAAAAATGGTTGAACCTCCAGTTATTTAATTTTTAAAACGTAGTCACCTCAAGAACAATATGAAAGGGAGCTCGAGAAGGTAGGCACTCTCTATCCCAATTTGTAGTTTAAAGAGATAGAATTTATACCAAGTGTCTTTTACATTTTAAAGGAAAATTACATAATAAAAGTTTCGAACCCGCCCCGAGGGTTAAACTGCTGAGCTAGCAAGAAAGAAGTTATAAGACGGCCATTACCTGGTGGTTGAACTGCTGCCCGAAGAAAGAGGCGCTTCCCGCCCCCTGCTACATAATTTACACACTGATAGATGTTACTGAAGTGGCGCAGAGACCCGAAAATCAGCAGTTTATATACCCTCGCAGAACATTCGAGACCTTTCAGGAATGAAAACACCCGCCCACAAGCCTTTTATTGGACGACCAAAAGAAGTGAAGAAGAAAACCAGGATTGGTGGAAAATTAATTACAGAAATTACTCATTGGTCGAATTCAAAACTGGCGGAAAGTGAAGGGTTATACAGCCAACCTAAACAATGACTGAAAGAAATTTAACAAAGAACAAACTTATGAACACAAAATTTCTCCCAAAACACAGTTCTTTCACTTTGCACTAGGGTGCATAATTGTAGTCCTTCAGTAGTGCCATCTATAAGAGAATGTTCACACTTCTTACTACAGGCAAAACAAAAATATATCGAAAATGACACCGTTCAGAATACTTCAAAATTTACAAGTAGGGACATCTTCTGAGAAACTAGGGAATTAACACTGTAGTTAAAATTCAGGCTTCCTCCAGTAGAGGAGTTTCAACTGGCGCAATGTTTGAATTAGCGGAGCAGAGGTGTACCGCCCGGTACAGTGATAACAATAACTTCGAGGATCCAAGCCACCTTCATACTAAATACTTAACATGCATACCCAATAAGAAAAAATTATTGGTGCCGGAATTCAGTCCCGCAGGAACTTGCATCTTATCAGAATCACCTACCTGGTAATAAATAATAAAAACCCCTACCGAGCTGGGAATTACAAAACCTAATATATTTGAATCAGCCTGGATTACACAACAATCATAATTTGAAGGATCCAACCCAACTTTGTACTGAATACTCTACATGCATACCTAATAAAAAAAGGAATCTGGTGCCGGATTTTAGTCCCGCAGGAGTTCGCGTTTGATCAGAATTACCCAATAAAGAATAAAACCCCCCAACCTAACTGGGAATTACAAAATCTAGAATATTGAAATCAGTCTGAATTATACCTACATGCAAATAATTTCTGTCATATTCAATCATAACCAAGCAATGTGCTAGTACTGAATCATAGAACTGTTCCACACTCAGTTGTCAGTGACCAAAGAGGTTAGTCTATTGTAGTTTCTAACAACTAGGCTAACAATAATAATGTTGGCAAATAAAAAGGAAGTTTCTTATTATTGCATTCTTTGGACCTTGCATCCTGCCGACTTCATGACCGTATCGATGAGTTCAATCGGCAACTTAAATTAAAATACCAGCCAATGGACACTTTATTTCTTGCCTTTGGCAGAATTATAAAAACATTAACAGGCATAGGACATGTTTTGACCACTTAGTGGTCATCTTCATCTTTCTCCAAATAGCTTAGATGAAAATATTTGAATAGTAAGCACTTTAAAACCTTAATCAATGTTCCCACGGGAACCTAAAAACTATTGCTTTGAGGGGCTGGAAAATAGGGGTTGGTGGGTGTTCTGTAAGGTGATATGTGAGAAGGATACTTAAAATTACCATTCGTGTCTACTGTAATGTTAAGAAAATTTATTTACTAGATAAACGTATTTGAAAACATCTGTCATGAGGCACGTTTTGTAAAAAGATTATGTGGCTTGATCTTGTATACAATAAAAAGTCAGTACGTATATCAGTCTTCAGATATTTGTAGATTGTATGTTGTGTTATGTATCTTCCTTAAACGTTCCTTTTTGATTATGGTAAAAGGTTGTGTTGAACTGTTTGACTTGCAATAGTCCTAAGGTAACTTCTCTGTTACATTGCGTGAAATGACGATCTTCTGATTTGGGCAGCTTGCCTCACGATCTGCAACCAGCAGAAAAAATTGTAAAATATTAAAATGTGCCATTGAACAATTCAATTAAATTGCGGGAAATGGTAGAAATGAAAAGTTTGTATTGTCTTAACTCACCTTTTCTGGAATGGTGTCTTTATTCCCCGCTGTCTCGGGGATGTGTCTGTATACACGATCTAGTGTAATAGCGATGTGTCACGGCTTGTTTACTCGTACGACTCGCTGGAGAAAGGGGAAGCAAGGTTGTGCCGTCATCTAATATGTCTCGTGAAGGGGAGGGGCTACCAGCTGAGATTCTGTGATGTCATATTTGAGTATTTCACTTGTTAGTCTTCTTTGTTTTCTGTTTAACCATTCCATGTATTTACTGATATGGTCATATAGGATGTTTTTTGGTCATTTATTTCATTTAAATTCCATTCTTTGTTCTCTAATGTATCAAGAATAATGTCAATGTTTTCTAGATAGTTCTTAAGACTTCCTTTATTGATCCCAATAATGATTTGGAGATAGTGTCCAATGTTAGTAAATTTGTAGCTTGCCTCTCTCATATCAGCTCCCATAGCAGAGAATCTCCTGTACTTCTCTGCATTAATGTGCTCCTACTAACTAATTGCAAAGCTCCTTCCAGATTGTTCCACGTATGTGTTTTTGCATTGAGTACATATGAGCCTATAAATGCCAGATTCCTTAAATTCATCATCCATAAGTTTATTAACTATATTATGATTGAAAAATATATGTTTCGTGCTGCTGAGAGTTGAGAAAACTAATTTGGTGCTGCGGTTCTTGAACAAATTTGTAATTTCATAAATCTAAAGTTATTAAAGGTGAATTTGATGTAGCTCTTTACTTTCTCCAATTGCTGCTTTAATTTTATTTGTTGTTGGTATTTACACTTAGTATTGATTTTGTTGATGAATTTCAAACTGAAGCCATTAAATAAGGCTCGTTGGCAAATGTAAGTTAGCTCCTTCTTTCTGTCTGTTTCTGTTAATGGAATTTCAAAGGACCTGATGACAAAACTATAGGATAGGAATTTTTTTCTGTGAAATGGTATGTTAAGAGTCACTTTTTATCGTGGCCAGTGTAAAAGAAAGTTTCCTATGTATTCTAAAGTGGAACTGGTTGTTTTCCAAATTGTTTATTGTAAATTTAATGTTTGGGCCAAAATTATTTAAGATATTTAGAATACTGTGACTGTCATTATGTTCTTTATTTATTATGGCATTAGATTCATCAACATAGCGTAGCCAAAGATCCAGTCCTTTGATGTGGCCTACTATCTCAGTGTGTTCTAGGTAATCGACGTAGATATTAGCTACAATTCCAGAAGCTGGAGCTCCCGTAGGAAGTCTGTCCTGTTGGTGTATTACATTATAAAAAGAAAGGAAAATATGGTTCAGCACGAACTCTAGTAGAGATATGAAGTTTTCTACTTCTGGTTTACTGATGCGTTTGTGATATAACAGATTCGTTTTTATAATCTTAATGGTGTCCTTTATAGGAATATTAGTGCACATTTCTATGCTGTCAAAGGAACTTGTTACATGAGAAGAAATTAATTTATAATATTTAACAACCTTGCCAAACTGCCTGGAGTTTTTTATTGAGGTTTTGTTGTAAAAAATGTAATTTTGAGTCAAAAACAAGAATAAATTGAGAGGTTTTATGTGTGGGACTTTTTCGTAAATCAATTACTGGTCTAATGGTTATGTACTTTTTATGTAGTTTAGGCATAGCCTTTGCTTTAGGGAGTCCTGGGTTCATATTTATGAGTTTCTGTATTTCTTGGTCATTTAAGAGGAAGGTGCTTTGCTTTAGTATCCCTTTCAAATTCCTTTGTATTTTTAGGGTGGGATCTTCCTCGATGACCTTAAACTTGTTATTGTTAAAAAAAGTTTCTGTTTCCTTAAAGTATTCAGTTTTGTTTAACATTACAACTGTTCCTCCTTTATCGGCCCTTGTTACAACTATGTTATCTTGTCTAATTTTATGCTGAAGTTCTTTATCTACTTTTGTATTATTGGAATTTGATTCTTATATTTTAATTATGGAAGGAAGTGATTTCCTAGCTTTGAACATTAGATCATTTTGAATATTGACCGGAAGGGTACACATGATCAAGCTACTATATTTTTTATTAAAGTATCTCATCAGAGACATTTTAAGACATTTCAAATATGTTTAATTAGAAAATGAGTTTTTTAACATTAACATTATTGTAGACACATATTGTAATTTTAAGTATCCTTCTCACATATCACCTTATCTAAACCCCACCGCCCCCAACCGCCCTCATTTTCCAGCACCACAAAGCAATAATTTTTAGGTTCCCATGGGAATATAGATTAAGGTTTTAAAGTGCTTACTATTCAAATGTTTTCATCTAAGCTATTTGGATACAGCTGAAGATTACCACTAAGTGGTCGAAACATGTCCTGTGTTTGTTAATGATTTTATAATTCTGCCAGAGGCAAGAAATGAAGTATCGATTAGCTGGTATTTTAAATTAATTTATTGATTCTTTGGACCTCGCAAGCTACATGTGTGCAAAAAACATGAGAACTGTTAGAGCTTGTCAGCATTATTATTGTGAGACTAGCAGTTTGAAACTGCAAACAGAAGACCTTTTGGTCTTTGACAGCTGAGTGTGGAACACGCCTATGGTTCAGGACTAGCACTTTTCTAAGTAATGATTGAATATTACAGAAATAATATGCGTTTTGGTGTAATCCAGGCTGATTTAAGTATTCCAGCCTTTGTAATTCCCAGCTGAGTTGGTGATTTGACTCTTTACTGAGTAATTCTCATAATGGAAATTCTCATAAGATGCAAATTCCAGCAGGACTAAATTCTGGCACCAGATCAGCTTTCTTATTGGGTAAGCATGTAGAGTATTCAGTATGAAGGTGGATTGGATTCCCTAATTATGATTATTATGATTATTATTATTATTATTATTATTATTATTATTATTATTATTATTATTATATGTGTGTGTGTAATCCAGGCTGATTTTCCAGGCTGTGTTGGGGATGTTATTCTTCATTAGGTGATTCTGATAAGACGATAATTCCTGCTAGACTAACTTCCAGCACCAGATAACTTTTTCTTAATGAGTATGCATGTACAGTATTCAGTAAGAAGGTGGGTTGGATCCTCTAAATTATTATCATTATTAGTGTGTCAACTTCCACAGTGTAATGGTCAGTGTTATTAGCTGCTGTTCTCGTATGGCCAGGTTCAAATCCCAGTAAAGCCAGAAATTCCAAATGACAGGAGGGCTGGTATGTGGTTAAAATGGTGCATGCAGCTCACCTCCATTGGGGTTGTGCCTGAAAAGAGCTGAAGCAACTAAGGTACATGACACAAGTTTACTTATTATAAGTGTGTGTTTTCAGTACTTAATAGGGGAACTGTCACGCTGAGTAGCTCAGGCAGTTAAAGTGCTGCCCTTTTCTTTTTAGTGTGCGTGTATGTTGAGTATTCAGCATGAAAGGAGCTTGGATCCTCAAAATTACAATTATTATTATTACTGGCCAACATTTCATATGTTGGAGTGTAGTTAGTAAGATGTAAAGTGAATATTATTATTGTCACCACCTCGAAATGAAGTCGAACTGGAAGGGTTTTGATTAAGCACACAAACCTTTAACATACAGTCATTTAGTTAACATGCATGTTTGCTTCCCAAGTAAAAGACCCACGGTTTTTTTACTAGTTGGGTGGGTGATTTATGTAATTTCTTGTATCTCAAAGGTTGTCATTGAATTTAATGCACAATAATTTATTTACTATGATAGTCAGCAGTCCAAGAGAAAGAGTGCCGAATTCAATTCCCAGTAGGGGTGAGAATTTCTAATTTCTCGCAGCTCAAACATCAGGTGTTTTGAATTAAATGCATGCTTTCAATGCACAGTCATTTCCTTAGCATGATACTCAGCAGTGAAAAAGTGGAGAGCCCTGGGTTCCATTCAAAGTCAAGTGTAGCGCGAACTTTCTTTTCCGTTCTGTATACAAAGTGTTAATGCCTAAGAGATGTCAACAATATTTTAAGCTACTATAATTCTCTTAGAGTTCAAATCTATAAGCTCAAAATGTTACAATAAAAATTCAGAGTTCCAAACACTAAAATGCAACAGTGCGTTACACTTCAGCTCACATGCCAGCGTCTTGGCTCTGCAGCTGCTCGGCTTTAAGACCTTGAAGTAACTTTATATAGGTATGCCTCTATGAATAATGCACAAATATTAAACCTATCACCATCTCCCTAGTCCCATACCAAATTCTTGTTCCAAGTTCAGCTCTGAGCCATATACCATAGCTCATTCCATTTAGCCCTCTGACCTTCAGCCATTTAGCTCTTTTCCTTTTAGTGCTTTAGCCATTTAGCCTTTTGTCTTCTAGCCATTTAACCATTTGGTCCTTTTGCAGTTTCTCAGCTTCATGACCGAAGGCCGCCTTTCAACATTATGCCCTAAGAATAAGGCATATGTATTACACCTTATACCATTTTGCTAGTCCTATTAAAACAAGGTGTGTAGCCACCATCTTGTTCCATGAACAGATCCAAAAGCCGTTGGACCATGTCTCATCTTTTCTAGTTAGGTTAAGCCTGGGATCAAAACTCAAACTTGAGTCTGTAATGCCTTTGTAAGGTTAAGCTGGGCATCAAATTTGTGCCTGTTAGCTTAAGCTAGCACTCATATCCCTGATCACATTGGCAGTTGGGTTTAGCTTGAACTCTTGGGCATCAAACTTGTGTCTGTAAAGCTAACGCCCTTGTAATGTTAAGCCTACGATTGAATCCAGGACCTGTGAGGTTAGGTCTAAATTTGAATCTGTGGCTGTTAGGTTAAGCTTGCATTCTACACCAAGCCCTATATTTCAAATCTCCTGCCAAGTAAGATCATGAGGTTAAGCATGCACTCTGAAGACAGCACATTCTCTGTGGGGGAGGCCTCTCCCAGGGGTGTATGGTGGCAGTAGGTGGCAAACCTGTGAATAGTATCTACTAATATCTTCTTCTCTCAGTGTTTATTAAACCACTTTCCGTACCTTCCAAGGAGAGTGAGGAATATCTTCAAACTATTATACTGTAGAAATTTGTGAGTGTTGATTTCAATTCAGAAAAACTTTAATATTGAACAATATCAAGAAGGCTTAATTTTTATAATTCTTGTGATTTCTGAGCAGTTATGTTTTAAAATAAATGCTGTTTCCTGTTGTATTTTGTTTCATTTGCCAGACGTGTTCAAAGTCCCGCCACATCTAAAAATGCCTGAAATATTCTTAATAGCTTGCATGTTTTTATATTGCCCCAAAACAACTCTGCACCCAATTCACACAGGGAATCCAGAGATTGACCGTTTCTGTAGGCATATCCTTGATACTCCATGTTACAGTTAATAGTCACTAATTTTAAGTACTTGCAGGATTACTCTCTTCAGTGATAATCCTAAGAGTTCCCATTGCATTTGGTCTGGTCCAACCTAAGCAGTTCTTTGTCAGATGCCCACATGGATAGGGACATCCTCGTATGTACTGATTGGCACAAGAAATTTTATATAGTGAAGATAACTCCCTCAATTCATAACAGCAAATCCTGAAAGAACAATTTGTACAATATTCACACTACTGTCCTAACAACAAGCCACTGCTTAAAATGGGCAATTCTTGCAATATACCGCAAGTAGCAATGATACCAACTGCCACACATTATGTATATTACAAAGAATCTCGTTGTATGGCCTCTGAAGAAAGCCCGATGTCAAACAACACCTGGCAGTGCAATACAGTACTCTGTGGAAGACATAGGAACTACTTGAAGAAAATGAGAATATTAATGTAAAAAAAAAAGTTTCTAAGGAACTTCAGACTTAATGCTTTAAAATAAGGAGTATGGTGGTAGAGGTGAAGTAAAACTACATAACCATCCTCTAAAAGAAGGGGTGTCTCACCGACTTCGACTATATTAAAAATTCTTTGAATATTTTTAAAAAGACTTACAGGAGGCAAAAACAGTAACCTCTATAAATTCAGTATATAATAATAATGGAATTAAAACAAAGAATTATTTTAATCAACAGAATTGGTCAATATGACAAAGATTTGGCTTCCAAAAATAAAATTACCAAGTTGTGATGAAGACCTAATGTTGTAACTATATTTTCAGGGCACTTTTTAAAATATGATCACTAAAACTTAAGGCCTAATTGAAATCAAATAGTCAATATATCACCTTTTTGCTGAAGGTTTAGACAAGGAAAACCATAAAAACACATTGCCATGGTCAAACCCAATGTCCCCATAAAATACAACTTAATTCATAACCGCTACCACTGCCCTAAGCTGATTGCATCAGAGTACGTGAAGCACATTCCTGAATCCACAAATGAGCTGTGCTATACCAGTAGCATTACAATGAATTCAGAAAATGTTATCTTCATGTGGGCATGTTCATTTAAGGCTCGCCTCTACTCCGTTTACCCCTTCTACATTGAATGGGTTGAATCAACACAGATTTAATTTTCAATTGCTCTTAACTGATAAAATATGGACTATATATGCCCAAAGCATTGTGTATTCGTTCATCTCGTTCAGTAGTTATTGACATGATTCAAAAAAAATTTTTGCTTGCTGACTACCTGTTCAATAAAATACATATATGATGAATGACTCGAACGGACCCATCCACCTAGTGGTCACTACAGAAATAATCTTTGACTACCTCCATGACTAGGGAGTGCTGCAGTAAGGAATGTAATAATCTGTTCGTTGTTTCCATGTTCAAATATGGCTGGTCATCAGCGGTTATGTGAGAAATCTAGACAAAATATATTGTATGAGATTAGTGAGAGTGAACATATAGAAGAAGCTGATGACACACTGGCTACTGCTGATTTTGTGTTTCCAGAAAAAAACTGATGATGAGGATCACGTATCTCTTGAGGGAGAAGAAAATGAGAAGCTCCAAGTATCCGATAATGAACTACAAGATGAGGTTGACTGTGTACGACAAGAAGTGTATATACCTCGAAATGGGATGGAACGGAGAAAACAAATCTACTGACAATCACATGTAAGGTACTTTCAACATATACAGCAGAACCCCTATTTAATGTGTTTACAGGGACCTGCTTTCTTAACCTTAAATGAGGGGTTTACCTGTTCATATTACTAGCCTCTCATCAGGGACTCACTAACATCATCAGAGATTCATATTACAAGCCTCACATCAAGGACTCGCCTAGTATAACTGCAGATTCATATTTAAAGTTTTCCTTATAATGTTATACATTAATTTTATACAAAGTCAGGAGAGATAACAAACTCACACAAAAACACATTTAATGTGGTATGAAACAGCTATCGGTTTGTTTAAATATTTTTGCAGATATTTTCCAATAAAGTAGCTTACTAACTAGCACACATTTTCTAAATCCTATAGTCTGAACATGCATATTCTGTTTCATTCTGAACAACTCTAATAGCATCAATCCAGAGTGTTCTGGAAAATATTTCCATTTTCTTTATCAAACAGCGTCTCCTAACCTAGGTTTACCTCACGTACTATGAAAACAAATTTCAAGCTCCCTAAAGAATAATTATAATTTTACTATAAATTTACATGGAACAGCCTTTCTAAAATTCAATAAGATGAAAAAGTACATAACCTAACCTCTGAAATGAGTTATGCACACCGCTGTGCCTTATGAAGGAGAAGTATCACATTCCTATTTTATTTCAGTATATAGTATTTACATTAAGCAATCAAATTCAGCTTTTATTTCTCAGGAGTTAACAACTGCTGTCATTGCACTTATTGCAGTGTTTAGTACACTAGTCAGAGTTGTGAGAAGGCCTCAGGCTTGCTTAACATCAACTCGATCTTGTTTAGCGAGGAATCAATACCTAAGATGATCGATCACATACAATATAAATGCTGAAGTAGTGTATGAATACTGATAATGGATAACAACTATCATGCCCGAATTTGTCCGTGATAATGGTTGAATAACTAAAAGAGTCTTCATTGTAACCAAAGGATATTGCACAGATTAAGATAGGAATTTTTGAAGGTTATAACAACATTGTCATTAAAACGCGGGTTCTCTTCTACTACAGTGGCCGGGGTCAGTTGTATCAAAGTCCGAAATATCACTTTAGACCTAAGTGCCCGTGCTCTAAATTCCTCTTCTTCCTTGATTCATCCTTAGCAAGCTGATGACATCTTTTGCACAGGTTCTTAATATCCAATAACCAAAATGAATAGAAACAAATATTTGAGAATGTTAACATTTCCTTAATGCTAAATGTGAGTTTTGTACTATTTTAAATTATGTGATATCAAATAGACAACTACATTGCTCTTCTGGAATAATTTTCGGGACCGGAGATTTCTTCCATTAAATGCGGGTTTATGCTAAATCACGGTCACTCAAAATCGCTGTTACAGTGTAGTATGAACTATGTTATTGCTTCATTTATATTATGTACAACCTATGTCTATAGGCCTATAAGCTCATCAAGATTTCAGGAGGTTATATTTCTAATACTTCAGAGAAACATACTTTTCAATAATGCATATTCCAGATTGGGTAACATAAAGAGAACTGCACATGTAGCCACTAGATATGCTCTTCGGAGGACAGGTGATTCCCAGATGTTGGCAAAGAAGTTATTTATCATTAATAAAATGATGGAAACCGACTTTATGGGGAACAAATTGTGAAATGGAAAGGGTTTTCATAGATAAAGGAAAAACCTATAAGCCCATTTATGTGATAAAGCTTGAAGCAGTTTTAGGCATGTACAATGTACACAATTTAGTAACAATAGCAATTTCTGTCATCACTGTTGACTGTTAGAACACAACCAATAATGACATGCAGTTGCCTATATTTACAGCCTTGGTTTAGCTAGACAGAGTCTGAAAATCAGCGGGCAAATCACTTCAAGAATTATGGAAGGAAGCAGAAGGTCATCTTATCCTCCGAGCTACAATATCTCTTCAATGGTTCCAAATGGTAACCCAGTTTTGAGGTTCAATAATAAGGAAGACAGACCAGAACTCAGCTGTAAAGGCAAGCTAGCAGCAAAAAGGGATGTCTTTGACATGTTGATTTCACAACTACCTAAAATGTTTGTTCCATCCGAAAATACTACTGTGGGTGAACAGAAGGTTCGCTTTAGGGGAAAGTACATCTTTAAGTAGTATTTACCAATCAAACCAAGAGTAAAATGTGGAATAAATCTATGGTCCACCTCGGATTTGGACACGGCTTATGTGTTTGCCGCAGAAGTTTACAACATAAACCAGTAAATGGACATAGAGAAGTGAAACAGGGAAGGAATGTGGTATTGAAACTTGTCAAGTATGTTGAGGGAACAGGGAGAAATAATGCTACATACAATTACTTCACCGAATTCACCCTGGCTAGCGAGATTCTAAAAAAGAACCATAATTTCAACAATAACTGCTTTGTTCTTTATAAAATAACTGATCATCACCTTCCCTACTGGAACATTCCTAGAGACTTAACATTAGTTGATCCTACGCTCCACACTCCTCTAAAAGCCCTATTCCCAGAAATTCATGCTTTCATGCAGCATTTTAATAATGTATCAGAAAACTCATGAAACCTAACCAGTACTCCAAAACACAAAATTTAGGTGAATCTATGATGAATAGGTTAGTATAAGTTCTTACAGAAGATAAAAGATGATCATCGAAGAGACATAAGCAATAGCCGGCCAACAAGGGGTATACCATGGATGGCTTTAATTGTGTAAATTGTCGTTTATGAACTTACAACTAGTTTTCTCATTTTTATAATACACATGTTTATCTATGTAACACTTTGATTAGAGTTATCAGGATCCTGATTTTTATCCTTTGGGCATCAGATCACAGCTGATGATTCCCATGCAATTGGCAAGAAATGTCCTGTTAAATTAGTATGACAAGATGTAAATCTTAATTTTAACCCTCTACTGCATGAATTATTTTTCGTTTCCGTTTGGCGAAGAAAATTTCAAGCTTTAATGTTCAACATACGCTTAGTGGTTTAGATATACCAGCAATTCTTAACTGGACCTAATAGCTTAACACTCGTATGTGATGTGGATTGCCATATTGGAATATATATACGAACTTCCACGATTTTACGCTAAGCTTTTAACATTCAAAGACCGAACATTGCTGCCTACTGGCCATGGGTACGTATTGCAGGGCGCAAGTATACTTGCACGACCGTAGGCTAGCGAGATTCTAAAAAAGAACCATAATTTCAACAATAACTGCTTTGTTCTTTATAAAATAACTGATCATCACCTTCCTTACTGGAACATTCCTAGAGACTTAACATTAGTTGATCCTACGCTCCACACTCCTCTAAAAGCCCTATTCCCAGAAATTCATGCTTTCATGCAGCATTTTAATAATGTATCAGAAAACTCATGAAACCTAACCAGTACTCCAAAACACAAAATTTAGGTGAATCTATGATGAATAGGTTAGTATAAGTTCTTACAGAAGATAAAAGATGATCATCGAAGGGACATAAGCAATAGCCGGCCAACAAGGGGTATACCATGGATGGCTTTAATTGTGTAAATTGTCGTTTATGAACTTACAACTAGTTTTCTCATTTTTATAATACACATGTTTATCTATGTAACACTTTGATTAGAGTTATCAGGATCCTGATTTTTATCCTTTGGGCATCAGATCACAGCTGATGATTCCCATGCAATTGGCAAGAAATGTCCTGTTAAATTAGTATGACAAGATGTAAATCTTAATTTTAACCCTCTACTGCATGAATTATTTTTCGTTTCCGTTTGGCGAAGAAAATTTCAAGCTTTAATGTTCAACATACGCTTAGTGGTTTAGATATACCAGCAATTCTTAACTGGACCTAATAGCTTAACACTCGTATGTGATGTGGATTGCCATATTGGAATATATATACGATCTTCCACGATTTTACGCTAAGCTTTTAACATTCAAAGACCGAACATTACTGCCTACTGGCCATGGGCACGTATTGCAGGGCGCAAGTATACTTGCACGACCGTAGGTCGGTAATGTCTTTGAGGTTGAGCCAGAGGTACTCCTGAAGCCTGTGGTAATATGATGGGGAGGGCCCACGTAAAATAAACGGTGGTTGGTTCACGTGGATGTTGACGGGGTGGAAGGAGTACCTTTGGCTGTAGGGCTGTTTTGTCTTATGTTATGTAAAATAAAAACAAGGCATCACTGGGATATGTGTTTAATTGACTGTACAGTTGAAGGTGTGCCGTAAAACTACCTCTGTCTATAATATTTATCCATTTAAACAGGTGAAAAGTTATTTGTTGCCTAATGGCAACAGTATGCAGTAGAGGGTTAAGGACCCAATGTGTATTGAATAGGTAGTTATCAATAAATTGTCGCAAAATTGTTGAATTAATGTACAATTCAATATGGACCAGTCATGAGATTTGTAACATATAAATATCTGAGAAAGTTGTAAACAACATATTAGTATGACAAGATGTAAATCTTAATTTTAACCCTCTACTGCATGAATTATTTTTCGTTTCCGTTTGGTGAAGAAAATTTCAAGCTTTAATGTTCAACATACCTACTGGCCTACTGGCCATGGGTACGTATTGCAGGGCGCAAGTATACTTGCACGACCGTAGGTCAGTAATGTCTTTGAGGTTGAGCCAGAGGTACTCCTGAAGCCTGTGGTAATATGATGGGGAGGGCCCACGTAAAATAAACGGTGGTTGGTTCGCGTGGATGTTGACGGGGTGGAAGGAGTACCTTTGGCTGTAGGGCTGTTTTGTCTTATGTTATGTAAAATAAAAACAAGGCATCACTGGGATATGTGTTTAATTGACTGTACAGTTGAAGGTGTGCCGTAAAACTACCTCTGTCTATAATATTTATCCATTTAAACAGGTGAAAAGTTATTTGTTGCCTAATGGCAACAGTATGCAGTAGAGGGTTAAGGACCCAATGTGTATTGAATAGGTAGTTATCAATAAATTGTTGCAAAATTGTTGAATTAATGTACAATTCAATATGGACCAGTCATGAGATTTGTAACATATAAATATCTGAGAAAGTTGCAAACAACATATGGAGTGAAATTAAAGTCTACTGTTCGCATTGGAGTTGAACCCTGTTCATAAATGTTAGATTAAAGTTGTGTAGGAAACTATCAAGTTATATTATGACTATAAACACACTCATAGATCAAGAAGGCAATGTTCTTGTCAACAGAAGACTACACTATACTCCAATACTAGTGGAGTGGAGACATTAGAAATTCTGTATCACAGCATCTCACAAATATAATTACAACGGCGGAACACCTTTGACTACTTCATCCTGGCACTCAACTCTATGAGAGACAAGTTTAGGATCTCACCAGCAAGGGGGATGGAAAGAAGCCCCGCTCATGCACGTCTTAAAGTGTTCTAAGTTGAATGCAGATACATCAGAACAATTAATGCAAAATACACAAAGGTTGCATGAAACCCCAACGTACCCTTTCCTCAAAACTAGTATAGACTATGCTGGCCCAATTCTCAGAAAAGATGGTGTGAGATCAAATAAGACCAGACAGCCTAGCTACAAAGGTTGTCTACATAGACATGATACTGATCTCCCCACAACAACATTTCTCTCCGCAATTTATTGACTTCGCTGTCATACAGCAATAACGGCACAAACTTCTTCAGAGCAGGTAAAAAAATCAAGGCCTAGTTGTAAAACAACCCTTGGAACACCAACTCCTCGCACAACTGGGACTGATATGGCATTTCATCCCTCCTGCAACACCCCACTTTGGTGGCATCTGGGAAGCAGCTGTCAAGAGCCTGATATATCACCTCAGAGGAGTGATGGATTCTTAACACTTTGACCTTTTGACACTTCTTACCTAAATACATCCCATTTCCTTATAGGAGAGACAATTACTACACTCCCTGATCACGATTACACTTCCTCTCCCATCACAACCTTGCCCACATGGCTACATATTTAGCAACTAATACATAAATAATGGAAGAGATGGTCAAATGAATATCTCAATAAATGGGCAATGAAATACCCCCTAGCAACAGTCATGCTGAAATAAGACGACATACATGCTATGAAGTGAACGATAGCAGTGATCAAATGTGTATCCTGGTAGGGAGGAATTCATTCATGTAACGAATGTTCAGATGAGTAACAGTGAAATTACAAGGCCGATTTACAAACACTATCCCTTGCAAAATATGAAACAGAAAGGCAAGGTAACTCTTGAATAGCTTATTTATTCATTGGATGTTCAAGAAATATTATAATTATCAATAAACTAACTAGTAACACCACAGACCACATTATGAGGAATAACAATGATTTTCACTTGCCAGGAGATGGCTACAATGTGTGCAGTACATAAGTGAACACTCACAGTAAACAAGCATATCACCAGAAACTTGTATCTACAAATAATTCTATTATCTAGAAATCAATAATTAATATTATCAAAAAGAATAAAAATGTGTTTCATTTGGAAGCTACTAGCAAAATATCCCGTATCAGTAACAAAGGAATGTATCTTGTAGCTACTTTAGGTTCAAAAATATTTACGAAGTAAATCTACTACTAGGAATGATACCAGCTCCCAAATGCTATAGAGTAGAGGTCTTTGGAACACTCCTAACTGCTGCACAATTCATAACGCGAGATTGTGGAACAACTTGAAGGAAAAGTGAAAATTAGGTAAGTAAACGTCGATCTCAAAAAATAGTATCTTTTCTGTACGACTATCAATCGTGTGCACTGAAATAAGGATCAAACACTGATATCTGTTGAGCCATTTTCTAACCATTTTCATTACCTGATGATGGCTTATCGAATTATGTACATTACCTCAAGAGAGTTTTCCTGTGTTGACCCTGGCTGTGTTAACTCTGATTTAATTTCTTCTTTCACAGCGATCACTTCTGATACATGTTCAATATTTTCCTGTGGAAAATAAGATATATTAGGTATGGTCATAACACACATCTACAAATATAGTCACCAACAAATGAGCATGTTAATTAATTAATTGCCAGTATTACAGTTACTTTCAAAATTTTACTAACGTTTAAGGAAGATTTCTACAATCAGAGGATTGTTATAACCAAAGGCTGAACTGAGAATGGTGTTACTATTCTTGCTCACTCCTTATGTCAGATAAAGGATGAGACTGAGAACAAAATATAAAATGAGAAACATCTTCTAGCCATATCAGAAGATATACTACCATGGATGGAATTGGGGCCATCTCACACAGAATTTGAAAGGAAGCAGACATAGGCATAAACACTAAATTGTATGAACTGCTTTCATATGTACAATCACATCAACCAAATATTACAAGTTGTTTGAACCAAATCTACTCTGGTTTTGCTGAGCTCACAGGGGCTACATAAAGCATTAAGACAGTTCTGTTTCAAACAGCATATTTCAATGCTTCCAAGTGTAAAATAAAATAAAAATATAAACATGAAAGAAGCAGGCTTATCACCCCTTGTTGCAATAGCCGGCCAACAAGGGGTATACCATGGATGGCTTTAATTGTGTAAATTGTCGTTTATGAACTTACAACTAGTTTTCTCATTTTTATAATACACATGTTTATCTATGTAACACTTTGATTAGAGTTATCAGGATCCTGATTTTTATCCTTTGGGCATCAGATCATAGCTGATGATTCCCATGCAATGGGCAAGAAATGTTCTGTTAAATTAGTATGACAAGATGTAAATCTTAATTTTAACCCTCTACTGCATGAATTATTTTTCGTTTCCGTTTGGTGAAGAAAATTTCAAGCTTTAATGTTCAACATACGCTTAGTCGTTTAGATATACCAGCAATTCTTAACTGGACCTAATAGCTTAACACTCGTATGTGATGTGGATTGCCATATTGGAATATATATACGATCTTCCACGATTTTACGCTAAGCTTTTAACATTAACTGGCCATGGGTACGTATTGCAGGGCGCAAGTATACTTGCACGACCGTAGGTCGGTAATGTCTTTGAGGTTGAGCCAGAGGTACTCCTGAAGCCTGTGGTAATATGATGGGGAGGGCCCACGTAAAATAAACGGTGGTTGGTTCGCGTGGATGTTGACGGGGTGGAAGGAGTACCTTTGGCTGTAGGGCTGTTTTGTCTTATGTTATGTAAAAAAAAACAAGGCATCACTGGGATATGTGTTTAATTGACTGTACAGTTGAAGGTGTGCCGTAAAACTACCTCTGTCTATAATATTTATCCATTTAAACAGGTGAAAAGTTATTTGTTGCCTAATGGCAACATTATGCAGTAGAGGGTTAAGGACCCAATGTGTATTGAATAGGTAGTAATCAATAAATTGTTGCAAAATTGTTGAATTAATGTACAATTCAATATGGACCAGTCATGAGATTTGTAACATATAAATATCTGAGAAAGTTGTAAACAACATATTAGTATGACAAGATGTAAATCTTAATTTTAACCCTCTACTGCATGAATTATTTTTCGTTTCCGTTTGGTGAAGAAAATTTCAAGCTTTAATGTTCAACATACCTACTGGCCTACTGGCCATGGGTACGTATTGCAGGGCGCAAGTATACTTGCACGACCGTAGGTCAGTAATGTCTTTGAGGTTGAGCCAGAGGTACTCCTGAAGCCTGTGGTAATATGATGGGGAGGGCCCACGTAAAATAAACGGTGGTTGGTTCGCGTGGATGTTGACGGGGTGGAAGGAGTACCTTTGGCTGTAGGGCTGTTTTGTCTTATGTTATGTAAAATAAAAACAAGGCATCACTGGGATATGTGTTTAATTGACTGTACAGTTGAAGGTGTGCCGTAAAACTACCTCTGTCTATAATATTTATCCATTTAAACAGGTGAAAAGTTATTTGTTGCCTAATGGCAACAGTATGCAGTAGAGGGTTAAGGACCCAATGTGTATTGAATAGGTAGTTATCAATAAATTGTTGCAAAATTGTTGAATTAATGTACAATTCAATATGGACCAGTCATGAGATTTGTAACATATAAATATCTGAGAAAGTTGTAAACAACATATGGAGTGAAATTAAAGTCTACTGTTCGCATTGGAGTTGAACCCTGTTCATAAATGTTAGATTAAAGTTGTGTAAAAAACTATCAAGTCATATTATGACTATAAACACACTCATAGATCAAGAAGGCAATGTTCTTGTCAACAGAAGACTACACTATACTCCAATACTAGTGGAGTGGAGACATTAGAAATTCTGTATCACAGCATCTCACAAATATAATTACAACGGCGGAACACCTTTGACTACTTCATCCTGGCACTCAACTCTATGAGAGACAAGTTTAGGATCTCACCAGCAAGGGGGATGGAAAGAAGCCCCGCTCATGCACGTCTCAAAGTGTTCTAAGTTGAATGCAGATACATCAGAACAATTAATGCAAAATACACAAAGGTTGCATGAAACCCCAACGTACCCTTTCCTCAAAACTAGTATAGACTATGCTGGCCCAATTCTCAGAAAAGATGGTGTGAGATCAAATAAGACCAGACAGCCTAGCTACAAAGGCTGTCTACATAGACATGATACTGATCTCCCCACAACAACATTTCTCTCCGCAATTTATTGACTTCGCTGTCATACAGCAATAACGGCACAAACTTCTTCAGAGCAGGTAAAAAAATCAAGGCCTAGTTGTAAAACAACCCTCGGAACACCAACTCCTCGCACAACTGGGACTGATATGGCATTTCATCCCTCCTGCAACACCCCACTTTGGTGGCATCTGGGAAGCAGCTGTCAAGAGCCTGATATATCACCTCAGAGGAGTGATGGATTCTTAACACTTTGACCTTTTGACACTTCTTACCTAAATACATCCCATTTCCTTATAGGAGAGACAATTACTACACTCCCTGATCACGATTACACTTCCTCTCCCATCACAACCTTGCCCACATGGCTACATATTTAGCAACTAATCCATAAATAATGGAAGAGATGGTCAAATGAATATCTCAATAAATGGGCAATGAAATACCCCCTAGCAACAGTCATGCTGAAAGAAGACGACATACATGCTATGAAGTGAACGATAGCAATGATCAAATGTGTATCCTGGTAGGGAGGAATTCTTTCATGTAACGAATGTTCAGGTGAGTAACAGTGAAATTACAAGGCCGATTTACAAACACTATCCCTTGCAAAATATGAAACAGAAAGGCAAGGTAACTCTTGAATAGCTTATTTATTCATTGGATGTTCAAGAAATATTATAATTATCAATAAACTAACTAGTAACACCACAGACCACATTATGAGGAATAACAATGATTTTCACTTGCCAGGAGATGGCTACAATGTGTGCAGTACATAAGTGAACACTCACAGTAAACAAGCATATCACCAGAAACTTGTATCTACAAATAATTCTATTATCTAGAAATCAATAATTAATATTATCAATAAGAATAAAAATGTGTTTCATTTGGAAGCTACTAGCAAAATATCCCGTATCAGTAACAAAGGAATGTATCTTGTAGCTACTTTAGGTTCAAAAATATTTACGAAGTAAATCTACTATTAGGAATGATACCAGCTCCCAAATGCTATAGAGTAGAGGTCTTTGGAACACTCCTAACTGCTGCACAATTCATAACGCGAGATCGTGGAACAACTTGAAGGAAAAGTGAAAATTAGGTAAGTAAACGTCGATCTCACAAAAAAGTATCTTTTCTGTACGACTATCAATCGTGTGCACTGAAATAAGGATCAAACACTGATATCTGTTGAGCCATTTTCTAACCATTTTTATTACCTGATGATGGCTTATCGAATTATGTACATTACCTCAAGAAAGTTTTCCTGTGTTGACCCTGGCTGTGTTAACTCTGATTTAATTTCTTCTTTCACAGCGATCACTTCTGATACATGTTCAATATTTTCCTGTGGAAAATAAGATATATTAGGTATGGTCATAACACACATCTACAAATATAGTCACCAACAAATGAGCATGTTAATTAATTAATTGCCAGTATTACAGTTACTTTCAAAATTTTACTAACGTTTAAGGAAGATTTCTACAATCAGAGGATTGTTATAACCAAAGGCTGTACTGAGAATGGTGTTACTATTCTTGCTCACTCCTTATGTCAGATAAAGGATGAGACTGAGAACAAAATATAAAATGAGAAACATCTTCTAGCCATATCAGAAGATATACTACCATGGATGGAATTGGGGCCATCTCACACAGAATTTGAAAGGAAGCAGACATAGGCATGAACACTAAATTGTATGAACTGCTTTCATATGTACAATCACATCAACCAAATATTACAAGTTGTTTGAACCAAATCTACTCTGGTTTTGCTGAGCTCACAGGGGCTACATAAAGCATTAAGACAGTTCTGTTTCAAACAGCATATTTCAGCAGTGTTGGAGTATACATCTGCAGTTTCAGAAGCTCTTTTATTTTATGATTTATATTTCTCACATGGATTCATACAAACTTGTCTGCACTAAAGGGGGACCTGAGGGACTGTGATCAAAAGCTTATGTTCTATTATAAGTTAACTTACTAATAACAGTGAATTCAAGTATAAAGTTCTAGAATATACCGACATAACCCATTCGATATTGAAGAAAGAGAACAGTAGTCGAACTAAGGAATGGATGAAGAGGATGCACAAAAAGGAGAGGGAATTAATGAAAGAAAAGGAAAGGAAAACTTTTATTTAATGTGCCTTAAGTCCTCAAAATATCAGAGCCCACTAAGAATGGGCATATTAAAGAAAATTTTCACAGGAATCATACATTATAGAGCCCTGAGACATGGTTCTCTATATAACCGAGTCTGACCTGTATTTGAGGAATAAAATGAGCTAATCACTATTCTGCCCTCCTAAATGAATTCAACATCTGAGCAAAATACTTATTTTTAGAGAACGTACATTCAGATTTTGAGCTATTTCATCTCTCGTATGCCATAGGCAAATCTGCTCTTTCCTTAAAACACATATCTTCCAGCACATTGTGGATGTGAGGGTAACCCAGAGTTATCACACCTGTGTTGACATTTTGTACAACAGACTGGTGTACACTGTCTCAAAGCCACTGACAAAAGATTTGTGATTTAACTTCTTCTACACTAATTATGATAGGAGCAATAATTTTAGCATGTGGTGCTAATAGTGGTGCAGTAGTATTGGAAGATATTAGTTTTGAAAAAAATTACAATGGGCCAGCAATCCTCTATTATAATCAGATAGGAAAAATAGAAGACGTGTAACCCCTAAACCAAAGTAATTTCGATAGTGACAATAAAATGTACAGACAAATCCAACCCCAACCTTAACACACTCACTAACAGTTTCTGATAATGGTACATATTTCTTTACATAATTTTCATATCTGTTCAAGTCTGATTCAGAAGCATTATAAGAAATATTAAACCTAGAGTTCTTGATCAGGAATATGCTCATAAGCCAGATTCAAGTCTGACACAGAACATAACAAGAAATTTCAAGGGTAGAGATCTTCAATAGCAGTACACTCACATCTTGGATACGTTCAGACACCATTCCTTTCTATAGTGCCTGTAACTCAGAATTCAAGAAGCACACATTTATTCAAAGAATAGCATTCACTAATTGCAGAATTTTAGCTCTAAGCAACTATTGAGCAATATATCATCAGTAAATCAGCAGTTCACAGTGTTTGCAACAGATTATTACTGTCAAGTCACAGTTATTCATTGAACATCTCTCTTCAAACTGTCAAGGTATTCAAAGACACTGAGGTACCAGAATGATGTACAGGAATTCACTTTCATGTCAGTAAAACTACAGACATATTCTGGGATAATTCAGCTTCATCAAATTCCTACAGACCGAAACTGAATCACACTCGCCAACATGAAATTACCATGTCATCAGTTTAGCCTCTGAGCTATGAGTTGGAGAGCCACTGAACTTAAAGCTACACACTCAGAAGATTGGAATTGACTATGATTAGAGTAGCAACAGACAGAGCAATATCTTTCATCTTCTCCAAAATCTCAACTGCATCTCCGTCATCATCAGAGTGTTTGCTTTAGACATGCTATACTCACAGTAAACTTCCAAGGCAGAATTTTACTACGTGCTCACCCAGCATTTGTGTCATTGTAAAGATGATATGAAAAACTGAACTGGAATTTTGTTTGTAGGAAGAACACGTTCTCCATGAGAACCATGGAACTACAGACCATAACATAATTCAATCTAGCACCCACCCTTTTCCATCACTTCAGCAACTACTAGCACTCGAATTGGCTGACATGATAGGAAATTGTGTCAATCCCACAAAGATGCCATTACCAAACCATACAGAATAAATACATACCATATATAACACACACCCTCCAGAAATCAATTTCAATAACCAATAGAGGTAATCGATTAACAACAGACAGTCAGTCAATGTGTACTTAACACATGAAATGCCCAGAAGCCTCAATCTTGAAACACTGCTAATCACAACTTTGTCAGTAGCTGGACCTAACCAAGGCTCCTTCAATATCAAGCCCACAACACTGATTCAACTTTATGCCACTATCAAACTGCTATCTCCCTAGTAAATGCTAGAGGCCAACTGTCCACTTGGTGACAATTATCTGGTGGCTTATGCCACCAGAACCCTTTTCCTTGTCCCATTAACAATGTTTTTGCCACTAGTTTGACCCATAGATATACATCAATACTGTGGTTTGTAGCTAGTAAGAGTTGGCAGCTTTGTGTACTGTGCCCTTGCAGATTCCCAGACAAAGAAACAAAACAGACTCATACTACGCCTACATGCTCATGCAGCAAATGGTGACTGCAGGTGTTAATATTGAGGAAGCACATAGTAAATTATGCCCGTGCCAAATTTATTCAGCTACTAAGGGTTAAATTCTGACCTCTATAAAGTTAACTGGAAGAGACTTACAAGTGATGCGTTTGTTGTTCCTTCAAGCCAGGCTGGTTCCACTTTGATCTTTGGTTCCAGGTCCATTTCACACTGCAACTGAAGTAGTTAGAAGGTACTGGGTTTTTTGATTACTTCCAATAAATTACACTGAAACATAAGCCAGAAAATTATATTACTTTATTGCTGTCATTGCTACTTGTCAACAGACTAAGCAATAAGCTTGTAATTTTACATGACTGTCAGTATTATGATCAAGCCAAACAGACTCAAAAGTTTACATGATTGTTGATATTGTGATCATACCTACAGCACCTCAAGTTTTCCATGACTGATTCTACAATCATTGCTAAGGACCTATAATTTCACGTGTCTTCTAAAACAGTGATCACTTCCAAAGGATATCAAATTTAACATACCTGTAGATATCAAGATCATAATCAAAGGACCACTAGTTGTACATGACACCTTATATCATATTCATAACTATATAATATACAGTTCTATATGGGACTGAAACCACAGCAAGATGACCTTTCTTGTTAAAAATCCAATGTACATTGATTGTGATCAAAATGTGAAAAACTTTTTGAAAATTAAGTGACTATTCCATTTGCATATCACACTGATCATGCAGATCCATATCTCGGAAACTTCCTACCATTGTTATCCTTTGCACTTTTCTTCAAAACTAACCGAACAAGTTCACAGTGCCATGAGATTTGTTCTATCATAAGTTTCCTTCTTAGAATCAAATTCCCCCAACTGTTTTCCTCTCATCAAGTTGATTCACGATCTCTTTATTTGAGACTTCCTCTATTCATGTCATCTTCAACAACTTCTGAAAACACGGCATTTCAAAGGCTTGAAGGCATGTTTACTTCCATATGGTTTCGTACTCCATACACAGCGTAAACATAATTTTTAAGTTTTTCAATCCCTCCAACCTAAAGAACATGATGGACAACAGTTGGGAGTTTAGGCAGGATTTAGTGATGATATTCATTGATACTGAGAAGGCGTATGACAGTGTACCACGGCAAGTGGTCTCAGATGCAATGATAAAAAGAAGGCAGGGAGAGGAGAACCAAATATAAAAGCCATAAATGAAAAGTAAGTAGAACAGAATAGTGTGAGGTAGAAATTAATGTAGAAATAAACATATATGTAACCAATATGCGACTTTGGTATGGGAAATTATCCGCTCAGATAATATTATCGACTTTATCCGAGTTGGCAAGTGACGAATCATAACCTATATTTATGCTATAAATTATAACTATAACAGCGTCCACTTGCCAAAAAACATCTCTCTAACCATATTTTCTTATCTGTGTTGCAAGATACGTCATGGCGAAGTACAAGGACGTAAGTAAGATTTCGGCAGACGAGCTATTCGACTTACTAGACATTGTTTCAGCAGATGAAGCATAAGACTCCGAGGAAGGTGGGGATAGCGATGCTGAAGATTCTGTATTGCACGATAATGGGTCAGAAATTGTATCAGATGACCCCATGAATACTGATGACATTGACATACAAGATGATCCTGAAAATCCTCCTACTCTGTCATCAAGGTTCATCCAAATTTGTAAAAACTATTTGTACTTGTCCTACGATATTGTTTAAAAGTTCCTACCAATGAAAGAAAATTGTGACACCATGTAATGATGGTGGCTAAATATTAAACCACCCTATTTTTATTCGTATATATAAAATTTAGGAGCAAATTGCCTTAAAAACTGTCCTAACCTATTCGTTTGAAACTCAGGATTATGAGAAACATTAAAGTATACTCATAACCAACAAAAGAAAAAATTCCTGCCCTATAAAGGGTTAACTACTTTCTGTTCTCAACTGAGATCTATAAATTTCACAAAAGTAAATTATTGAACTTGAAAATTACCGACAATATGTTAGAGGCTGTGGACACACTATAAAATGACAGAAATCGCAATTCTTCAATAAAGAAAATCTGTAACACACTTAACGTAATAAGCTGTACAACTGGCTAATATGCGTCTTATATGACAACATACCCGCCACTTCGAAACAAAACCTGATGTTTTAGTGAAGTTTAATCACTTAAAACAAACTCTTAAAGAACAAATTTGATTTGTATGTCAGTAGAACATGCTGCATTTGGGAAAGGATGTATTAACCGTGACAACTACAGAGTGTACGACACTTACTGAAAAGAGCACTGGCGGCGCTGGGTGCAATGTACCGCTTTTTGTTGTTGGTGGTGGTGATAGTTTTTGGGCTTTTATCGGAGTAATTTTGCCCAGTATACAACAGGGGGGTGACAGTCACATAGATCCTACACTTCCGAGGGCTAAGCCCAGACTGAGTAATAGCGCTGTGAAGAGGAGGCGGACCTCCTGTTGATTGAATCGGATAATACGATTACAGCGCTCCTCCGGAGACCTCCGGTAGTCCTCCGATTGAATTCACTGGCGGAAAATTCAAATGCTTTGATGTGGGCAATGTTGCAACGGTGATCTTAGGAGGAATTACAATTTAGATTTAAGTACTAATTACACATATGCATGTGTTCCTCTACATTTGTCATTCAAATGATGTAGTCGTTTCAAGATCGCCGCATTATTTGTTACGTTATGAATAACAGATTTTGATCTGCTGACGTTCAGTTTGCAATAGGTGCAGGTGGATAGAATACTGTAGATTGAATATTGGCATACATTATACTGTTGCAAATGCGTTAACAATATTATTAATACTGGTAGTAAAATAGTTTAAGTGGTAATTATATTCCATTGCATGTAAACATGTATTATATACGATGTTCTTACATTAATTATACCCGTAGCTCATTTATTACGGAACAGTACATCCGGCTCCATGGCTAAATGGTTAGCGTGCTGGCCTTTGGTCACAGGGGTCCCGGGTTCGATTCCCGGCAGGTTCGGGAATTTGAACCTTAATTGGCTAATTTCGCTGGCGCTGGAACTGGGTGTATGTGTTGTCTTCATCATCATCATTTCATCCACATCACAACGCGCAGATCGCCTAAAGACGTCAAATCAAAGGACCTGCATCTAGTGAGCCGAACTTGTCCTCAGACACTCTCGGCACTAAAAATCATACGCCATTTCAATTTTTACTGAAGAGTATGAACTGATTGAAACTGGTTATATACTGTACTGGGCTGAGTAGTTCAGACGGTAGAGCGCTGGCCTTCTGAGCTCAAGCTTGCGGTTTCAATTCCGACTTTGCTCGGCGGTACCTGAAGGTGGTCAGGTGTACCGGCAGTAGCGGCGATTGGGAATTAGAAGTAGGGGGGAAAATGTAAAGACAACAAAGTACCCCAGTTTGGATATAGCGGGGGTGGGGGGTATATACGTTATACATTAAAACTGAAAAAAAAAAAGCTACTAAATGGAATTTCGACAGAGAGGTAAAGATTATCAGCCTACCAACTTACCTGTATTGATAATATTTATTTGAGATTTTGATTCAATACTATACAATAAAACTTTCACGAGAGGAACAATATTACACATGTATTACAATTAAATAGACGTACGGCGTAATTATATAATTAAAATCATTTAGTATTTGACTACAAACTAAAAAAAAAACTAACTGACACTAAATAGACTGCCAGACTAACGAATGCACGCGTACCCTTCCTCACAGCACATACAAAGTCTCCACTACAGTACTCCCTGTGGCGCTATACAAATCGGTTAACCGCGTGAACGACTTTGTTGCGTATTTCCGCTAATAATTTCGTTATTAATTAAAGCAAATAATTAGCTGATAAGACAACAGGGCTTGTACAAATTGCTTGTTTTAATAATTCCTATAATACCTTGTTTCATCCAGCTAAAATGGAACAAAAAATGCAAAGTTTTCTCCACAAAGTAGGGGGCCACTGTCCCCTCTCGCCCCCTCTAATCGCCGCTACTGTACCGGCACATGAAAGAACTCCTGTGGGACAAAATGTCGGCACCTTAACGTCACAGAAAACCACAGAAGTGGTTATGGGAGTACAATAATAATAATAATAATAATAATAATAATAATAATAATAATAATAATAATAATCCTTCCATCAATTTACCCTCCAGGGTTGGGTGTTCCCTCGGACGCAGAGAGGGATCCCACACCTATACTGCCTCAAGGACAGTGTCCTGGAGCGTGAGACTTCGGGTTTTGTTTTATGTCGCACCGACACAGATAAGTCTTATGGCGACGATGGGATAGGGAAGGTTTGGGAGTGGGAACGAAGCAGCCGTGGCCTTCAGTTAGGTACCATCCCGGCATTTTCCTGGAGGAGAAGTGGGAAACCACGGAAAACCATCTTCAAGGCTGCCGACAGTAGGATTCGATCCCACTATCTTCCGGATGAAAGTGGGTTCGAACCCCACTGTCGGCAGCTCTGAAGATGGTTTTACGTCCTTTTCCATTTTCACGCCTAGAAATTACTCTCCTTAGCCGTTCCTATCACATCGTCGTCATAAGACGGCATGACGTAAAGCAAATTTTTACAAAAGTAGTCGACAAATGAAACACGAACGATAAATGAGAATGTATATATTTCCTATATTCTCCTTCGTCATACTTATAAAGCAGTATTTACTATGTCGCTAGCACATCCGTTGCGCACCACGGATGGAACGGCAAGCGAGGCACACATTCAGTACTGTTGCTCCGTCCTCCGCTCGCCCACCGCTCGCGTGCCGAAGCACCGATTGGTTTCCCAGCAACAGTTTACTACCGGAGAATTCCGGAGGGAGCGCTCACTCGCACTACCGATTGCAATCATAGGAGCAACTGCTCCGTTCCCAGCTCTATTCGCAACAGTAGGTCCGAGTGTAAGGACTTAGTGGGCTGTAATTTCAAACTTATGTCCATGAATGTAGGCGCCCTATAAAAATCGTTACCTACATAAACAAAAATTGATCTATATCACCGATATTCCATACAATACCCCTTAACAAAGAACGTATAGTCATTCAGAATAATTAATGCATCCTCTCATTTGTTATCAAGAAAATGCAATTATATCGACATATAATACATACCCCATATACCCTGTAGGTATAAACCCTGTAGATACAACAAACAATATATCTAAACAGGTTCAGTTGTTTCTCAGAAAAGTACAGGCCCTACCTGTGCAGAACTTACACAGTGGTTCGTTCATTATTATTATCATTATTATGTAAATATTCCCATTATATTGGCGCTAGAATACAGTAATTTCAAGTTAAATTTGAATTCGTTTTTAATTTCTGGACGTAGGTAAAACACGTGAAAGACGTGGCAGAAGTAAGGGATGATTATTTACGAGCGGAGGGAGGAGTTCAAGCGGTTCAAATCTGTAAATGCTGCGCTGTGAAACATGGCACAAATGACTCCTAACAACTGGTCTTGCGGTGTATGTGGCAACGCGTCCGCCTGTCACCCGGCAGCCCCGGGTTCGATTCCCGGCCAGGTCAGTTTTTTAATTGTAAATTATTAATATCCCTGGCCTGGGGACTGGGTGTTTGTGTCATCCTTAACGTTCCTTTCCTCGCATTCAACACTTTACCCTACCGCCATTTACATAATACACGCAGGTTTCCTCATATATGGTGCAAATAGGGGCAAAGGATCTTCATAGGTCGACGCCCCGAACAAATAGCATTAAAAAAAGTTAAAGAAGGAGTGTAGTTTCGCGCAAAAACAGCGACGTCATAAATTCCTGTGAAAATGCTCGTTCATTCCTCCCGTATGCAGTTCACACTACGCGCTTGTCATTCAATGTTTTTTTTTTTCTTTGCTAGTTGTTTTACGTCGCACCGACACAGACAGGTCTTATGCGACGATGGGATAGGAAAGGTCTAGGAAGTGGAAGGAAGCGGCCGTGGCTTTAATTAAGGTACAGTCCCGGCATTTGCCTGGAGTGAAAATGGGAAACCACGGAGAACCATCGTCAGGGCTGCCGACAGTGGGTCTCGAACCCATCATCTCCCGAATACCATCTACAGGGTTGCCGGCAATGGGGTTCGAATCCACTATCTCCCGGATGTAATCTCACAGCTGCGCGCCCCTAACCACACGGCCAACTCGCTTGGTCGTACCGACTGTAACAGCCTGCCTGTATATTGGTGGGAAGTAGCTGGGGTGTAAGAAAACTTTCTTCTTTAGCATGCCATTCCTCTGGTTCATACATTTTCTGATATATCTGGTACGTAACACATCATTGTATTCGAGCTATAAAATCCCTACTCTGAGCCACTGATTGTAATGAGTAGTGTGCATATTTAACGAAATAATGACAGAGGAGTGGTCACGGCAGTCTACGACCTGGTTATTCCAGTTCTGGAACTTTGGACTCTTAGATCGGCACCGTAGTACTGTTCGTTGAAAGTGAGAAAGTGTGCGGTTTTTCATTTGATCGAGTATTTTATATGATAACATTGCTTTCAATCGCTACATTCCTACTGACGTTTTTGTAATGACCTATGTTGAATTCAGTTAGGAAAACCACCAAGTCAGTCTTTCTGAGAATCCCGTAGCGAAGCACGGGTACATCAGCTAATAATAATAATAATAATAATAATAATAATAATAATAATAATAATAATAATAATAATAATAATAATAATAATATTGGCTTTACGTCCCACTAACTACTTATAAGGTTTTCGGGGACGCCGTGATGCCAGAATTTGGCTACGCAGGAGTTCTTTTACGTGTAATTAAATCTACCAACACGAGGCAGACGAATTTGAGCATCTTCAAATATCACCGGACTGAGCCAGAATCGAACCTACCGGGCGAGTTGGCCGTGCGCGTAGAGGCGCGCGGCTGTGAGCTTGCATCCGGGAGATAGTAGGTTCGAATCCCACTATCAGCAGCCCTGAAAATGGTTTTCCGTGGTTTCCCATTTTCACACCAGGCAAATGCTGGGGCTGTACCTTAATTAAGGCCACGGCCGCTTCCTTCCAACTCCTAGACCTTTCCTATCCCATCGTCGCCATAAGACCTCTCTGTGTCGGTGCGACGGAAAGCCCCTAGCAAAAAAAAAAAAAAAGAATCGAACCTGCGAAGTTGGGGTCAGAAAGCCAATGCCTCAAACGTCCGAGCCACTCAGCCCGGCATGCAATGATAATAGTATTAATTATTTCATAACGATGTAATTTACAGCCACGGACAAGGCCTAAATTATAACATGTTTATATTTAAGAAAATACATAATTATGTTTGTACGTAAGAATGCTATGTGTAATATCGATAAATAGTTAAGGTATTAACTGAGGGGCCTAGTTTCGCACAATAGTAGCGACAAGTTTTAAATTCCTGAGAAAATGCTCTTCCATTTCTCCCGTACCAAGTTCACACTACGCGCTTGTCATTCAATCGGAGGTTCTGTTACATAATTATTATGTCTGTACGTAAGAATGCTAGGCCTATTTGTAATATCGCCAAATAACTGAAGTATTAACGGAGGGGCGTAGTTTTTCACATTAATAGCGACAAGTTATAAATTCCTGTACAAATGCTCGTTCATTTCTCCCGTGCCAAGTTCAAACTACGCGCTTGCAATTCAATCGGAGGTTCTCCGGAGGCAAACGATTGAAAGCGCCCGGAGCCTCCGCTCCGTAAACAACCGCTCCGTTAACAGCGCTACTGAGTAATTTTTCCCTACGACCAACATGCTTCGAGGTTGTACCTGACGTCACTTCACCAAACTTCACGTGACAAATACGGGAGCTCCTATTGGTAGAAACAACTCCCGATTGCTATTGGTCGATTTCGAGTTGAGAATTCCCGGTTGATGGGGTAGTTTGTCGCTGTCGTAGTTTGTAATTATGTGTTTTGAAGTTGCCAACCCGTTTTTAATTTCGATTTCACTATATGCGGGTATGTTATCAATAACAATAACATGCGTAACACATATTTATGTCACGTTATGGTCTTTCGGCTGAAATAAATTCGTAATTATTGCTTTGATAACCACGTGTGAGACCAGTCTACTTTGTCATCTTTGTTTATCTCTTTTATTTTCGTTTTCATGCTCTGCGGGTGTTTTTCAGTGAAATTCTGAGTGGAATTTCTTGTTTGAAGAAGTAGAAGATATTTGAGGTAAGAATTCCTGGTGACGTGAACGCTACTGATCCACGAAATATCACTGTAATATTTGTCACAATGTGAAAGGTTATCATTGATTTACTCAAATAAAGTCTCAAATCCCAGGTAGATTAAGAAATACCGTCGTTACTAGCAAGAAATATGAATACGTATTTACGAGCTGTAAACAGGAGTCCATCATGTTGCATGGCATATCGCTGCTCGCGCCGTCTTTTGTTTGTTTCTTGAGGTCCAGGGCTGGCACCGATGAATGGAAGTGCCATGTCTGTGAATTCTTATTCTCTTTGTGCATTTGTCTAGCGCGGACAGTTCAAAAAGCAAAATGGAGGTGAACAACATTAAGAATGTTATCGCTTTTTTTGACGACGAAAATCACCATGTAATAAGGAAATTACAAGACCTAAATCTCGTGCCGAAGCAACCGGAAAATAGCATGATCCCTGGACCAACAGATATATTACTTTATTAAAGGAACAGCACTATTAGACAATTGACAGTTGAAGTGACACGACACCAAAGCATTACCGTGAGCAAAGACATGACACACGAAAGTGTTGTTACACATAAACAAAACACGGAAGCCCTGCGACGCAGAAAAAATTGTATATAGCTGTAAGGCAGTAAAGTATGTATTCTGTAAAATTAAATATTTCCATAATTTCTTAATCTACCTGGGATTTTAGACTTTATTTGAGTAAATCAATGATTACCTTTCATATGTGACAAATATTACAGTGATATTTCGTGGATCAGTAGCGTTCACGTCACCAGAATTCCTTATTATTCTTGTTTTATTAACCTCCTGAGACCGGAATATAAAATGCATATCACACCAATTAAAATGAAATTCCAATAAATATAACACCAACTTTTCGGCCTACTCAGAGTTGTATTTAGTTTATTGTTTAAAATATTTTTTGCGGGATATTTGATTCTATTTTAAACAGTGTCCTCTTAAAAGAACACTAGGCCACAGGAGGTTCTGTAAGTTATTAAGTTGATGATTGATAGCTGTTTCTGTTCCCAAAAATATCTTTTTTGAAAGTATTTTTTCGTGGTGGTTGTTATCAATAACAATAACATGTGTATCATACTTATTTATGTCATGTTGTGGCCTTTCGGCTGCAATAAATTCTTAATTTATTAAATTCAGTTGATGTAGTCCTATTATTTCTGATAAGCCACTGTCGTTTTGATGGTATTGAATTTAGCAGTAAAAGTATAAACTGTTGATAGTGCTCTTAATTATTTCCTTCTGTTTCTTTTTATTCCTTAGATCATTCATGGAAAGTGCCAAATTTGTGGGATATACACCAATAGCGAAGAGTTCTGGCAGCAGGGAATCTTATCTTATTTCACCATTTCCCTGTTCCTAGACGTGGTATTTGCAAAAAGTGGCTGGACATTGTGGGAATCCGAAAGTTGCGGCAGCTTTCTTCAAAGCAGCTGAGGAACCACACTATGTGTTTGAGACATTTTCGCTGCTCCAGCTATCCAGGACCTCTATCGAAGATACTGTCTCAGATAGAAGTAAGTAATTATTATCATTATTAATATTATTAATGGTCACAGTACTGTGACATATCAAATTTTTCTGTTGTTTATTTCAAATTGCTCTCTGGAGGTAATTATGGTAAATTCAACAGTGGCAGACAAGGTTGAACCTTGCTCCTCATAATGAAAGTCACTGTAATGTCCGTCATACCTAGTCTTGCCTTACCTAGCAAGTTGAAAAGAGCAAAATCAGTCCTTTAATATCCCTCAATACAGTCAAGTGCTTAACGAATTTTGGTGGACAGCATGCTCAGTGTAATTTTATTCCTGTTATTCCTACCTTAAGAACTGTAGGAAGACCATAATAACTATAGAAATATTTATAAATGAATGATGATTGCATTCACTGTAGTAGGGAAGAAAAAAATTCATATCTTAAGTGATTTTATTTTTATTTTTTCCATATAGATGTGCCTCGACATAAGTCTGGACGTCGGTCAGGTCCTTCGGCTGCTATGAGTTCCGCTGCTGCTGCTCCCACTGCCTCCACTCCTATTACCGGTACTGCTGCTACTTCTACCACTGTTACTATCACTTGTAGTATTGCTGTTTCTACTACTACAGCCAGTAGTGATACTGTTGAACCCTTACCAAAATGCTTAATTCCTTTTCATTTCCTACATGCATTGGCACGGCTTTCTTCTAAATGTTCGAATCTCGAGTCAGAACTGTGAGTAGGCTAGTGATCTAAAAGTTTGGTCCCTCATTTGTAATGAAGTTTCTTTGTCTGCTAGACTTCATTACAATGTTACTTTGGATTAAATTGATGGGTACAAAGACTATGGACACCTAGGATGTACCAACGGATTTGCTGTAATGCTACCGGGCGAGTTGGCCGTGCGGTTAGGAGTGCGCAGCTATGAGCTCGCATCCAGGAGATAGTGGGTTCGAACCCTACTGTCGGCAGCCCTGAATATGGTTTTCCGTGGTTTCCCATTTTCACACCAAGCAAATGCTGGGGCTGTACCTTAATTAAGGCCACGGCCGCTTCCTTCCCACTCCTAGCCCTCTCCTGCCCCATCGTCACCATAAGACCTCTCTGTGTCGGTGTGACGTAAAGCAACTTACAAAAAAAAGTTACGTCCCGCGGAATCGACTGCTTGCATGCTATTCCACGCTAATCCAGACACTGCTCGCGCACGACACTACCGATGTAACTCGTGCAATTATGCTGACAATGATGAAGATTTTTCATTTAAATAAACAGTTTTACAGTGTTTACATTTTAATTTGGAACGCATAATGACTGAAATATGTGTAGCCTCTGTAGCTCAGGTGGCAACGCGGTGGCCTCTCACCGCTGGGTTCCGTGGTTCAAATCCCGGCCACTCCATGTTAGATTTGTGCTGGACAAGGCAGAGACGGGATAGGTTTTCTCCGGGTACTCTGGTTTTCCCTGTTATCTTTCATTCCAACAACACTCTCCACTGTCATTTAATCTGTCAGTCATTAATCATTGCCCCAGAGGAGTGCGACAGGCTTTGACAGCCGACACAATTCCTATCCTCGCCACAAGATTGGGCCTCATTCATTCCATACCTGGCCAGCCCCGTGGTGTAGGGGTAACGTGCCTGCCTCTTAACCGGAGGCCCCAGGTTCGATTCCCAGCCAGGTCAGGGATTTTTACCTGGACCTGAGGGCTGGTTCGAGGTCCACTCAGCCTACATGATTAGAATTGAGGAGCTATCTGACGGTGAGATAGCGGCCCCGGTCTAAGAAGCCAAGAATAACAGCCAAGAGGATTCGTTGTGCTGACCACAGGACACCTCGTAATCTTCAGGCCTTCGCGCTGAGCAGCGGTCACTTGGTAGGCCAAGGCCCTTCAAGGGCTGTAGTGCCGTTTGGTTTGGTTCATTCCATACCTGACCCGGTCACTGACTGGAAAATAGGTTGTAGGTTTTCAATGACTGAAATATGTATTAATATTATGTAAACCAAGTGAGTTAGGAGCACGCAGCTGTGAGCTTGTTTTGGGGAAATAGTGGGTTCAAGCCCCACTGTACCGGATGAGTTGGCCATGTGGTCAGAAGCACGTGGCTGTAAGCTTGCATCCCGAATCCGACTGTCGGCAGCCCTGAAAATGTTTTTCCGTGGTTTCCCATTTTCACACCAGGCAAATGCTGGGGCTGTAGCTTGATTAAGGCCACGGCCACATCCCTCCAATTCCTAGGCCTTTCCTATCCCATCGTTGCCATAAGACCTATCTGTGACGGTGCAACGTAAAGCAACTAGCAAAAAAAAAAAAAAAAAAACCACATTGTCGACAGCACTGAAGATGGTTACCGTGGTTTCCTATTTTCACAGCAGGTAAATGCTGTGGCTGTACTTTAATTAATGGCCATGGCTGCTTTCTTTCCACTCCTAGCACTTTCCTATCCCATCATCGCCATATGATCTATCTGTGTTGGTGCGATGTAAATTAACCTGAAATATTGTACAATTAGCAGATATCTAGGTTATGATAGCCGAAAGGTCCTAGGGAAAGCACTGTGTATGGGTTAAATATTGTTGAAGACTTAAAATTAAACTATTTCAATTTGCAAAATCGTAATGATTGGGTATTAAAGTTTTTAATTTTGTATTACACAACACCCAGCACGTAGGCTACACAGTGTGGTCACATATCTGTGAGATTGCACTTGGGCAGTGGTGTGTTCGAGTCCCACTGACGGCAACAGTGAAGATGGTTTCCCTTCTTTGCAATAGGCAGGCAGATATACTAAGGCCGCACCTTAATTAAGGCCACAGCTGCTTCCTTCTGAGACCCATTCCATCGTTGCTATATAAAACTCATAGCCAAAAAAATGAGACATCGTTATGAAGCCCATAACATGATTATAATTGTTCATAAAGGTGGAAAACAAGTATATTCATGTTCTGTGTTCTAATTCAAAATATGCCAAACATATGCATGTTTCAGGCTCCATTTGTCTTAATTGCATTCATAATGACTTTTGTAAATTCCTGCCGTAGAGTTGTATAATCGAACATTTTATTTAAACTTCATGGGACATTTTTTATTATTATTAATGTTTGTTTGTCCAACCCTTGTCCCGTTTCCCTACGGGGTCGGGTATGAGGTGAGATGAATTTGTCGTGGCGTTTTTTTATGACCGGATGCCCTTCCTGACGTCAACCTCATCAGAGGAGTTAATGAGAGATGAAATGAATGACGTGATATATGATAGTAGGGAGAGGGTGAAACCCGGTGCCGGCACATAGCCTACTCCTGTCGAATAGCACCAAGGGGTCTGCTCAAGGCTTAACGTCCCCATCCGACGGACGAATCACCATCAACAGTGTCATATGCCCTCACTCCATATGAGCACTGCGGAGAGGTTTGGAATTTAATCCAGGCTTTTGGCACGCAATCTAGTGATTAGAAATTGTATACCACCACCTCCCCTACCCTGCCGGCCAACATTCTGATGGTGAAAATTTTTTCGACCAACGGGACTCGAACCGGCTAACCTCGGTGTTAGACCGTTTTTAGACTTCAGCGCCTTAACGATCATGGCCACCAGGCGGGCTTTTTATTATTATTAACATTATTATTAATATTATAAGGAGCATTAAGCATATCTGCTAAATGGGAAGTGAAAAACTGTGGCGTTATTTTTCAGAACAATGAAAGTTTCAAACGTGTGGTTTACTGTCCTCATAGTCTGTTCCTTTATATGAGCTCATAATTTCTGTAGAATTGTATGATAATGATCAAATACTCAAGTGGAAGTGTCGTGTGATATTGTCTGGATGAATTTTATAAAGAAGTCTTAGTTTTGGTTTAAGCATCCATTTCTAACAAAGGTATTTTCACTGAAAATTTTGTATTTTGGAAACAATTTCTCATCAGAACACAGGAAATATTTTATGATCTCTCTCCTCTCTTATTTGCAATTTGTACGCACATCTTCCTCAACAGAAATGTGTACTGGTATGTATTCAGTGTGCAAGTAACTAAATTAGTATTTGTGAATTTTGTGATGTTGGTAACTCATTTGACGTGATGGTAACAATTGTGCAAACTTTCCTTACCGTAGTTCTCCCCCTGTGAGTGGGGGCAGTAGAATAATACCCACGGCATCCCCTGCCTGATATAAGAGGCAACGATAAAGGGTGCCATGGGGGCTCCGAGCTTGGGTAGGCATCCGTGGAGCCCTTAGGTGAATCCTGGCATTGCTTCCACTTGTGCCAGGCTCCTCACTTTCATCTACCAAAATCCCATCTACCTCGGTCACCACCTGTTCTTTTCTGACCCTGACTGTATTACGTATGGAAGCCTAGAGAGTCTTATTTTCACGCCCTTCATGGCCCTGGTCTTTCTTAGGCCAATACCTCCATTTTTTCGTAGTGTCGACCCCCTTCGATTTCTTCTCTCCGATTACTAATATATAGAGGATTGTTGCCTGGTTGTACTTCCTCTTGAAATAATAATCACCACCACCACCACTCTTATCGTAGTCGGTGCGATAAAACTGAATAAGACATAAATGATCGGAAATTGCATTCTTTATAACTTTTGTTATGTAGTTCTTTTCAATAGGACCAATCATCTAGGGTGAATAAAATTATTTATAGCCTACATTGTAGTGGCATATTCCCCGACATAAAATACCAATTTTCAATGAATTATGTTCAGCCATTTTCTTGTGACAGAAATTATGAAAATTTAACACCCGGATAGTACGAGTCCCTGTGATTAGTACACCTAGGTAAGGAACACCATAGGTTTGCGTTGCCTGTAAATGGCGCTGCAATGTGAGAAATGCCATGGGTGTGTGTTACATGTGCGCATTACATTACCTGTGAGTAGTACCATCCGTGAGTCTATGCTACTTTTGATTAGTATCGCAACATGACAAATACCGTGGTTCTACTTTCCCAGCGATAAATACCATTATGAGGGGCTGATGACCTGGTTTTTGGACCCCTTTAGATTACAAGCATCATCGATTCAGGATTGTGCTTTAGAAGCAGTCCCTTGGTCAATAATACTACTGCTTAACGCTAGTTGCTGGGAATGTGGGGCATTACAGGTCGGATCCACTGTTTGTTCTAAATTCATATCCATCCATTCATTCTTCGTCATTGTGTTTTGAACCCTGGTCAGTGGATGATTTTGGACTTTGAAATTGTTATTATATTTATCTCATTTCATACCATTAGGGGCCGATGACCTAGATGTTAGGTCCCTTTAAACAACAAGCATCATCTTAGGCAAGGAGATTTGTGGTGAAGGCGAGATGTTTGGTGGCCTTGACATATATACTAGGAACTGTCCCATCATTCGCCTTACTGCAGGCGAAAGGAAAACCATTCTCAGGACAGCCAGTGGTAGGGAAACAGCCTCTTTCTGTGTCTCAAATGCAGAGGTGTAAAGTCATGGCCACCCTTCCTCTGTTCGGTTGGCCGGTCAGAGTGCAGTGCTGTCAGACCACGGATTAGCTTACTCTGCAACCACTGACACAGATTTCTGCCTTTGATATACAGTAGGTACAAATGGCACCATATTTGAAGTGAATTTCCACCGCCTTTGACTGGCATTTTGATTAGGTCACAGCAAAGCCCCTTGCACACGGTAATGTTGCGGAAGGTAGCAGCATGTTGTTCATAATACTGTACATAAATTAGCGACCTATTCCTTGAATGTAGATCTTAATGGGTTGAGGTATTTTGTGACGTAGCATGCGATTGTTTTGTGCTGGATCAGCTGCCATATTATTGTACGTAGATCCTGATGCTACATATTTCTTTCAATTTATTGGAACTCCTCCCCTGCGGATGGACTGAAAGGAAGCATTATTTGTACTTCCTGCATGTTGTAAGAGGGGAACAATCACAGAATCTGTAATCGCTTTCTTGTCTTTCAAGCCCATAATCATATTCATGATTCTGTCCTTTTCCATGTAACAGAGAAATTTAGATATATCTTACTGTCACATGAAATAGAACATTTTTAAGTACTGTAAATACAAGGAATGCATACAATTTTATAGCTTGACATGGTTTATTATCTAAATGCAGATGACTGATTGAATGATATGCTGTGTTTTGATGCAATATGTAGGAACAGAGTATGTGCTATCATGTCTTGGTTTCTTTAAACACTACTCTGCCAGAGACGTGCCATCCTCTAGCAGATACAAAAGAAGTACAAATCTCAATATTCCTCAGTGTGTGGCCCTACATGCCTCATTTGACAGACTGAAAGATGTATCATATAGTAAGTTTCTTGAGATAATACAAATGATGTTGCCATAACCTTTTGACGTGTCAGTGCAACGTTAGACTCCAAAAAGAGAGAAAAGTATTTATTATATTGCAACTTGACAGTTCCAGTCTTTCTTTCATAAATGAATGATTTTGTGTTGTATTGTATTGTTTTCTGGCTGATGAATATTAATTCATGGTTAACACTACTGAATGTAACTTAATGAAATTATGATATACTATGATCACAAAAAATTTGTGGCAATTTCTACACAATTTTTATACCTGTAATACTGTGGATAGTAGGTAGAATATAGCTCCATAAATCAAAAGATCATGTTTAATTTCAATTTACCTTTGAATCCTACAAACTCCCTCCTTAGCATATGAGTTTCCTTTAATCATTTTGGTTCCTGTGTATAGCTTTCTTTCTTACATTGTATTTATATTTCATTTTCTGCATAATACTATTGACTATTGAGGTTGGCTCAGTGTGTGTTAAAGGGGACCGAGGTACGAGGTGATGTTAGTGTCTATTTCTGTCGTAGTTCATAATCAGAGATAATTATTGCCAATCCCACTCACCTTCTGGTCACTTCCTCCCTCCCTGCCTTTGCAAGTTAGCTTCTTTTTTCCTCAGCAGAAAAAAGCAGCACAGGTCAGTCCAGTTAATCCCTTCCTTCATGGCTTTGTGAATTAGTAAAAATAAAATTATAATAAGCAGCACAGGCTGGTAAGCTTCTTTTCTCCAGCAAGAAAAATAAGAAAAATAGAAATAATAATAATAATAATAAAGCACAGGCCAACCTTTAGGTGTATCATTGTTCAGAATGAAGTATTCCAAAAAAAAAAGAAAAAAACGTAAGAGAAAGAAAGGACAGAAGAAGAAAGATATGAAAGAAAAGAAATGAATATATTTAAGAGGGGGGTAGGGAGGGAGGGTGAGAACCTGGCTACCCGACGCGACCCGCGCTAAACGATTTAAATCGCCCGCCCGGTAATTTTAGTTTTTCCCTACGACCACTACGAGCGCTAACATGCAATTCCCGGTAGTCTTTGCGGCAGCCGCTGTGTACAGAAGTTAAAAATAACGTTGAGTGTCGACTCTTACTTATTCTCTTTGGTATACAATCCTTTACTTGCTGAATAACACTTTTTTTAAAATTGAACACACCAATCTATGAAAAGGCTTCGTTTTGAAGGAACTCACACCACTATATCACACTATTTCACTATCACAGAATACTCCAAACATATGAGTAACCACCCCAATGGAATCAGAAGTATATGAAAACGAACCAAAAATTAACCACATAACATTTTATAACACAATATTCGCCTCAACCAAATACGTATTTATGACTTTGATTATATCAGCAGAAGGATTACATAGTTACCAAGAAACACTGGTTAGAAAAACATGCTTAAGGCGCGCTAGACTACTAATAAGCTTTCCACGAGGAAACTCATAATATGAGACACGTAGGTGATTTGCGTCTCCATCATTAGAACCACACAAACAGTTTGGCTCCTGTGTCAAATGGAACCGAAATTTGTATTGGGGCGTAAGAGCATGATTAAACCTTAACCTGATGACGGTTGTAATATGTCTTCTGGAATATGTTCCTCTCGTATACCATGGCTTCTCCGGAATAGTTGTCTGTAGTTGATAATATAGGCCCTAAAATGTACCTTTGACTTGTGCAGTGTGTCGCCATTCATTACGGGTAGAATGTTTACCAGAGAAAGATAATCTGACGAATGAACGATATTATTAGAAAGCGGAACAGGGAGGCGCGAAGCTTGTTTTGCTAGAAAATCCGCTTGTTCTTTACCCATAATACCCATATGTCCAGGCAACCAGACTAATATAAATGCCGGAATTATCAAGCATATAAAGAAGGCTTTTAACGTTATATACACACCATTTCTGAGATAGAGCATAGGAGGTCAGCGACTGCAAAGCGCTCAGCGCATCCGTGTATATCGTAACTCGTTTATAGTCATGCCGCTGAATAAAAATTAAAGCTTGGTGGTTAGCGAATAATTCCGCGGTAATGATAGAACAATCACTAGGTAAACCATATTGTTCCTTGATATTTATGGATGGTATACAGAATGCGAATCCAACTCCAGTGGTATTCTTGGTACCGTCTGTGTATATATCTATGCTCGGAGGAATACAAGAAAGTTTCAACATTTTAGCGGGCAAATGATATGGGTCCTGTGCACGTAACATCAGAATAGCTACTGCGGGGAGGACAAATTATCTGTGGCCGATAATGAAGAACAGAATAAGGCAAAGTAAAGGGGGTTAAGGTTACGCTTTCGAGTAATGAATCTTGTAACGACATTAGAGCATCGAAGGCATAATGTAGAGCAGGCAGTCTTCGCAAACCTTGACGCCGAATGGCCAAATGCTCATGGAGGAGTAGCAATTTCGGAATTAAAGGCTGCCTTGTAACATAATTATTTTTTAAAGTAAATATTGCATAGAAAGCATTATTCTACAAACGTGTAAGGGGGGTTCGCAGGATTCCACCGAAAGTGCATTGGTAGGTGTTGATTTCAGCGCTCCTATACATGTGCGCAATGCTTTATGTTGACATCGTTAGACATGTGGGGAAAGTGTGTGGAGGAAAGGGAACCAGGGTGGAGTGTTATGCAGGAATTCGGTTGAGGCAGATGTTGAGGAAAGTAGAAGAGAAGGAAGAGGGAAAGGAGAAGGTGGTAGTGTTCCACGTTGGTACTAACAACGTAAGGCAGGCAGGTATAAGTACCAACATAGTTGGGGATGTGTGGGATCTGGTAAATGCAGCACGGATGAAGTTTAAGGAAGCGGAGATGTTATCAGTGGAATACTGTGTAGGAGGGATACTGACTGGAAGGTGATTGGGGATTTAAATGAGACTGGGAAACTGGCAGTGAGATTTTTAGATCCTAATGGGTGGGTAGGAGACAGGGATCTGCGCCCAGATGGCCTTCACTTAAACCGCAGTGGTACATATAAGTTAGGAAACTTGTTTAGAAGGGTTATAGGAAGGTACATTCAGGGAAACAGGGTGGCCTAGGGAGCGGTGTTAAGCGAACAGGGAACTGGAAATCAAGTAGGGATGACATAAAAATGTTATTGCTCAACTGTAGAAGCATTATAAACAAGGGAATCGAATTAAGTAATTTAATAGATATATACTTACCAGATATTGTAATAGGAGTTGAATCATGGCAGAGAAATGATATAATGGATGCAGAGATATTCTGACGGAACTGGAGTGTGTATCGTAGAGATAGGATAGGAACGGTAGGAGGGGGAGTATTCATTCTGGTGAAAGAAGAATTTGTAAGCTACGAAAAACTTAAGGATGAGAAACATGAAATACTGGGTGTAAGGCTGTTCTCTAAAGATAATAGGCAACTTGATGTCTTTGGAGTGTACAGACCGGGAAAGGGTAGCGCTGACGCTGATTCAGAATTATTTGATAAGATAATCAGCTATGTTGGAAATGATATGGAAAGGAATGTGATAGTAGCAGGTGATCTCAATTTACCAAATGTCAATTGGGAAGGTAATGCGAACGACAGGAAGCATGACAACAAATGGCAAATAAGTTAATATGGGAAGGGCACCTGATTCAGAAAATGATGGAACCAACTAGAGGGAAGAATATTTTGGATGTGGTGCTGATAAAACCAGATGAGCTCTATAGAGAAACCGAAGTAATAGATGGTATTAGTGATCACAAAGCTGTTTTTGTCGTAGTTAAAAATAAATGTGAAAGAAAGGATGGTATTAAAATTAGGACTATTAGGCAGTACCATATGGCTGATAAACAGGCATGAGAGAGTTTTTAAAAAGTAACTATGATCGCTGGAAAATGGTAAATAAAAATGTAAACGGACTCTGGGATGGGTTTAAAGCAATTGTTGAGGAATTTGAAAATAGGTTTGTTCCTTTAAAGGTGGTAAGGAATGATAAGGATCCACTATATTATAACAGCGAAGTAGAGAGACTAAGAAGGAGGTGCAGACTGGAAAGAAATAGAGTAAGAAATGGTTATGGAAGTAAGGAGAAATTGAAGGAACTTACTAGGAAATTGAATCTAGCAAAGAAGTCAGCTAAGGATGTCCGCCTCGTTGGCTGAACGGTCAGCGTACTGGCCTTCGGTTCAGAGGGACCCGGGTTCGATTCCCGGCCGGGTCGGGGATTTTAACCTTAATTGGTTAATTCCAGTGGCACGGGGGCTGGGTGTATGTGTTGTCTTCATCATCATTTCATCCTCATCATGACACGCAGGTCGCCTACGGGAGTCAAATAGAAGGACCTGCACCTGGCGAGCCGAACCCGTCCTGGGATATCCTGGCACATTTCATTTCAGCTAAGGATAACATGATGGCAAGCATAATAGGTGATCATACAAATTTTAGTGAAAAATGGAAGAGTATATATAGTGCACCCTTGAAAATTGGTTATTAGTTTATTTGGGAAGAATATTTTAATTCTAGTGTGGAACCATGCATAAATTTATCATCCCGGCAGGTGATTTCAACTCTGCATTGTCTGCTAGCCAGCGAGGGGAACAGGTTTTTCCCGTGCCGTGCATACGAGTCTGGGTTTTTTTTGTGCCTTGTTGAAGACAGCAGAAGGTGGCACGTGGACAGGAACTCGACCAGATTAAAAGCGATCAATACTTTGAGATTTTGACGTCATGATATTCAACCAATTGGACCGCAAGGTTAGCCTGATCGCAAAGTCTTAGCCAATAAAAATTAATTAACAGACACACCTACGTCTTGAAGGAATAAATACCCATGTACTTGAGGAAATCATTCTTTTTTGCTTTCTTTGCTCATTTGCATTCGCTCAGTGCTCATTTGGTCTTTGCTCAGTTGTCTACGGGAAGAATTGTTCGAGCACATGTGTTACTGGAAACGACGTATTCGACGTGGAATATTACCAGTATTCATTTAAGGAAAGACGAAAAATTTCTGCTTCTGAGGAAATTTTGGGACATAAAATTATCGGAAACGCAGCAGTTCAGATTTCTTTAGTTTTATAAACCTGAAGAGAATTTATAAATTTCAGCTTTTACCTGAAGACGCAAGATCCCCAGCAACCCTAAAATAGTCTGGAAGAATGGAACTTCAGTGTTACGACGAAGTGTGTGTTTATCCCAAGTCCTCGCCTGCTGCAGCCATGTATCTTTAAAATGTGAGGCATAATTCAGCCCGGGAGAGAATAACATCAGAGATGGAGTTTGGTTAAATATTCATTGATCATCAGCCGAGTCCAGAAGTCAAGTCTACTACAGCTAAGATTTTAAATTATACTTTTCTCTTTTCTCTGTTGTAACAATTATGTAGACGTAGTCCTTGCTTGAATATTTAAAGTCATTTCTTATAATCTTTGTAGTTAGGATTTTCACTCTTCTTTCACTGGTGTTGGTAGATTTGATGTGTGTGAGAGTGTATTTGGGACCTATAATTTGTTCTATGTGAGTGAGTGCTTCGTGACATATTCTCACTGTCCCATGTTAAGTCTAGGGAAGTGTTAAAAATATTTGACCCACGCGATAATAATTTTCAATTTATAAATAAATGATGGAATAATTTTTGATTTATCTGGGACAGAATATCGACGTGTTCTGTGAATTTAGGATTTTTCCTTGATGTTTTGTGGTTTACCATAGATCCGAAATAGAATAGAGTCATCTATGATTTCCTTAAAACATAGCCTGCGATGACGCGACCGCGCGCGTATAATAATAATAATAATAATAATAATTGACATTATTACGGTCTAATAGAATATTTAAAGGTCATGAGTGTAATTATTGCTGTGCTTATAAGTGATTAATGTGTGCTATTTTGAAGTAGATGTGACCTGGAATATTGGTCGTGGCTTGAATGTCCACAGATTTTGCATTTACTGTTATTGGTATTTTTGAGACTTGTAAATGGATCTTAAGATAGGATTTTATTTGTGTGTCCATTACATGAGTCAATTAAGGAAGAGAGTGTGTTTTTAAACATAATTTCTTCTTGTACAGCACATGTTGGTCAATAATTTGTGATAATGAGAGATTAAAAATAACGTAGTCGTGACTCATAGACCGTATGCGCGAATGTTTATTTATCTGTGACTGTAGGCAGTTCTATGGAATTTTTAGTGACGATTTCTACTACAAAATTATTCTGGAACATCGTTGTGGAATTTATTTCATTGGAAAAGTGGTAATCCTGTCACAATCACACGTCAGACGTTTGTAATGGTAACCCTTGTCTGATATGGTCATCGAGAGAAGTTCTCATGTTTCAGATAAAATTTAAAAATAAAATTCAAAAGATAGGATCCGATAAATTTATTTAATAATATTAACGTGGACCAAAGCTTGAATGTGAGATGGATGAATGATTGATTTTATTTATAATTGTGATTTCCATGGTTATATTTCGTCATGTTGTGTGTACGCTGAACGCGTAAAGTTTCGATTATTTTGTTGTTTTGCGGCGAGCATATTTGGCTCAATTTTGAATCTTTAAGTGATTTTATGACGAAATAAGACAGATTAGGATCTTTGCTTCGAGAAAAAAATACTTAAGCAAGGATCGCGTCAATGAAATAAGCTCACAGAATGTAAAATGTTTAACGCTATAATGCGAGAATTTTAAGCCTTTATTGTGAGTTGTGCACAACACTAGGACAATTGACGTAAGAATAAGAATCAAATGAGTTAGATATTTGATCTCAAAATAATTTCGTTATATAATTTGAAGCTTAAATAATTAATTGAAATAATATTTAATTAATAGAAGGGAGTTATTGGATTTTCATGTGACGTAGAAATTTGACTTACAATTTAAATGAATCGCAGAGTATTGTCAATTTAAATTATAATTCAAGAAAGGGAGAAATAATTCATATTTTGAGATTTTGAGATAGGTTTCTCTCAAATAATAATTTGTTTAATTTCTTAGGACGATTTATTAAGGCTTAATTTCGTCTGTTTACAGAATTCAAATTAATGGAGAATTGCGGAAGAATTCCGGCAGGGAAGAATTATTTAATTTTATTTCAAGATTTTGAAAATATTTCTAGAACCTGGAAAGTGCTAATATTTTATTTAATAAATGTTAAAACCCATTTCTTTCTAGTGTTTTCATTTGTCGTCAGTCCTTAGATTGTCCCTGACCCCTATAATTTAGCGTCGCCTGTAAGCGAACGTTCCGCCTCTGGGAACTTTTGCTTACCGGCTGAGCTGCCCGGCAAAACGGGGGCAGGTAGTACAAATTTGGCGCCCGTAACGTGTTTGGCCCGAATTTAATTGACGACGCCAATCTAAGGACTCGATCTTGTAGTCCAAAATTTGGACATAAGCAAGATGCGGCGACAATAGGATTTTTGGGTTATTTGATAACATTTATTAGCCCAGATCTCTGTGGCAGAGAGCACTTTAGTTAAAGTTAGGAAGGGCCATGTTGAATGTTTGAAACAAAATCTTGGAGATTAGGAAAATTTCATTTTTTTTTATGCGACTGCATTTGCGCAACATTTCGGATTTTAATAGTTAAATATTATTGAAATGATATACAAATCTTCCCCTAAGGAGGTGAGCTTAATTCATTAGTAGACGTGGAACTGGACTCTGGTTTATACTCTGATATTATTCTCCCCGAGGTCTGAACTGCCGTTTCTTGAAAAGTTTATTGTTATTATGGATGAATGGCGTGCATTTTTGGAGAATGCGTTAGGGAATTTGAAGGATAGTTTGAAGCAGGATTTAAGTGAAAGTAGTGCTAAACTAAAGCAGGAACTTAGTGCTGAATTTAATGAAAATCAGGAGCGATTGAAACAGGACCTTAGTGCAAATCAAGCTAAACTTGAGCTTAGACTGACCGAGAACAATGATAAATTAAAACAGGATCTTAGTGAAAATAATGAAAAACTGAAATTAGAACTGAACGAGGGACAGGATAAATTTAAATCCGATCTTAAAAATGCATTGGAAGAAATACAGAATAGGACGGACGAAAACATTAATAAGCTGCACATGGACGTGAAATTATTTAATGGGAAAATAGCATCCATTCAAAGTGAACTTGTAGCAGTAAAACAGAATTTCTCAGACTTTAAAGGTGAAATACAGGCGGGTATTACAAGTTCGTTAGCTGAGATGTCGAACGAAGTTAGTGAGAGACTCGCTAAAGTCCAGACAGATGTACTACAGGGGCTTGATAAATACAAAAATGAGGTGGAGAAAAACTTTCAGAATATCGAGGAGAAAATTGTGGATAATGCAGACGACCTTACAGCGACTAAGGCAGCATGGAGTAAGAAGTTTACCGGCCTTTACGAAACTTTGAAACAAGTGGAAAAGGGAGTCATAGCAGAAATAAAAGTTTCCCAAGTAACCACGTCAGAAAGGCTAGAATATTTCTATGAGACTATCGAAGAGACACAGACAGGTCTCAAAGAAATAAAAACGGAAATAGACAAGGAAATTAGCGAAGTAAAAGCTGAGTCCGATGCATCGAAGCGTGAACTTCAGGACGGAATTAAGGAGCTTGTTGAAGAGCTTAAGATAATTAAACTTCAGGGCGAGAGGCATAATATTGTCACTTCTACATTATTGGAAAGGCAAGGTCAATTAGAGAAGCGGACGTCTGGTGAAGTCCCGTCTTCGACTCCAAAAGTGGTGGACATGGCTAATCCCTTAAATAACACCAATCCTTACGTAAATCAGGACAGTAGTGGGATAAATTCGGCAAATGTTTCAGGTCAGACTCAAATTGTTAATATTATTAAACTTCATGAGGAACAACCGAAGAAGTTTAATAACGTTAAAGGCGTTACTCCTAAAAGCTTCATTCGTGAACTTCAGGAATACTTCAGAGATAATAAGATACCTCCTGAACGCCAACTAAGGGTAACTGAACGCTATTTAGAGAATTCAGTATTAACATGGTATGAAGCATTCAAATATTCATTTGAAGATTTTGAAGGGTTCAAGAAGGCATTTCTGGAGAGATATTGGAACAGTGACCTACAGCATAATTTAAAAACAGAACTTTACGCTAAGAGGTACGCTTCTTCTACGCCCACACGCTACGCCGATTATTTTTCAGCCCAGCTACGTAAACTAAAGGAGCTTGATATGCCACCCTCAGAAGTTGAAGTAGTCCGTGTAATAATAAGGCAACTTCCAGCGGACATTCAACGTATAATGATTGCTTCGAACGCGCAGACCGCAATTCAGGCCGAAGCCGTGCTCCGACAGCTCGACCTAACTTCGAGAGAGCAACCAAGGCGTAATCTAGGTCAAGATCAACAGGTGTTACAAACTACAGTCGTCCGAGCCGACAGTGGAGCTTCGTTCAACCAAGGGAAACCTAGCGGTCGAAATACAAAGGAAATGTCATCGAGAGACCGTTCTCCTAGGTCAGGACACAGAAGTGACGAGGAGAGAGATTATTACCGAAGAAATGTACGACGCAGACCCTATGAAAATATTCGAGGAAGGTGGAGAAGAAATAGCGAGACTAACTATACGGGAGGAAGAAAAAGAAACTGGAGACAAGAAGAGAGAGAGAAATACATCCAGGAATTACGCAAGGAAAATCAGGAGAAATCCAAGTGGCGTCACGCGATTCAGGACCAGGACGTGAACCCAGATATAGTAGGAGCGGAAAGCTTAGAATACCAAAGGGCTAAGCAAGAAGAAAATCGCCAGCGCTATGAAGAGGTAGATTATAGCCAAGGGGCTATTAAAAAAAAAAAACATCCATCCAACTAGAAAATGATAGTTCGAATCCTAACTCTTGTAATTCAGAGGTCCCGAAGGAATGGATTGTAGTTCAGATTGATTCATGGGTTACTAAATCTGATGATCTGTTAGAAGAGAATCTTGAGACTAGTAGAAATGATGCAAGGACATTACCAATAATATTAGCTAAAATTTGTGGCGTGAGAGTTAAATGCTTAGTTGACACCGGCTCCACTATTAGTGTAATATCAACATCATTTATGAATGACTTAAGAGAAAGGCATGAAATACCCATCATTCCCGTCTCACATGTTAAAATTAAAGGAATTATCCCTGACAAGATTGTGATTTGCAAGCAGCAGACATTTCTTGATGTGGAAATCGGAAACACCAAGTTCCCTAATATATTTTTGGCCATGACAAATATTAAATTTAATATCATTCTTGGAATGGATTTTCTTACATCATACCACGCAAACATTAGTTTGGACTCCAACCAAATAGTATTTCGTCTGGAGGAATTTTCAGAAATTACAGTCATGAATCCTGTTGATGTAACCGACCAAGAGGTGTTCCACATAAATTGCGCCTTACCATCGAGGGAGAAAGAAGACCATGAGGCCTTAGAAGAAATTCATCAGGTTCTGGATAACATCATTGAAGAGGACGAAAATAGAACGCATCCCTTGGATCTTATAAATCAGAAGGTGAATTCAGCTCAGGGAAATGACAAGGAAAAGGAACAACTACGAAATCTATTATTAAAATATAAGAACTTGTTTGATGACAAACCGGGACAAATTCCAGATTTTAAATATTCATTGGTGGTAACTGACTGGACTCCTTTCAAGAAGAAGCCATACCCGATCCCGGAGAAATTCCATTCTAGAGTGGAAAAATTAATCGAAGGCATGGAAAAGGATGGGATCATAATGAAAGCCAGTACACCCTTTCTTAGTTCTTTGGTCATCGTAAGCAAGCCAGATGGATCCCTTCGTTTGTGTTTAGACGCTCGTGAGATAAACCGGAAGTTGATCCCTGAAAGAGACCAGGCACCTGCTATTAAGGAAGTTCTAAGGAAATTTCGAGGGATGAATCTCTTTACGTCAGTCGACTTCACTTCCTCATACTATCACATTCTCCTAGAGGAAAAATCTAGACTCCTAACTGGATTCATGTTTAATCAACAGACCTACGTCTTCCGAAAATTGCCCTTTGGCATATCTAATGCAGGAAGCGCTCTTATCCGAGCATTGGATCGGTGTCTTACGGAGGAAGTAAAGAGCTTCACGACTAAGTACATTGACGATTTACTGTTGACCAGTGAAACCTTCAAAGATCACTTATCTAAACTGGAGAAATTGCTGGAGAATCTTTCTAGAACAGGATTCCACATAAATCTAGCCAAGTCAAAATTCTGTCAGACTGAAATTCTATTTTTAGGACATATAATAGATGGTGAAGGAATCAGACCTAACCCGGTCAAGATTGAAGCCATAAGTAAATTTTCAAGGCCCTTAAGAGTGAAACATGTAAGGCAATTTTTAGGAATGGCCAACTTTTTCGCCAACCATTGCCCTAATTTTACGCAGACTGTCGCACCTTTACAGGATATGCTAAAAAAGGGAAACAGATGGAAATGGAATGATGAATGTGAGACAGCATTTAATAAGACCAAGGAAATGCTGATACAAAACGTCAAATTGGGATATCCAGACTTTGGAAAACCATTCATATTACAAACAGACGCGTCAGGTATTGGAATTGGAGCTGTGTTATTCCAAGAAAATAAGGAAGACCCTGAAAGGAGAATTTATCTTGCCTTCGTCAGCAGAAAATTGAGAAATCACGAAAAGCACTACACGGTTACTGAATTGGAGATGTTGTCAATAGTATATGCTCTCAAATACTGGCAGAAGATAATATATGGTTATCAAATTATTATCAGGACTGATCACAAAGCTCTGACGTTCATGTTGAAAACTACCATGGCATCTGAACGAATATTCAGGTGGACGATGTTTGTCCAGCAATTTGACATCAAACTGGAGCACTGTACTGGAAAAAGCAATTTGTTAGCTGACTGTTTAAGTCGTAACCCGAATGCCGATATTGAGGAAATTCATCAGATTGAATTAATTCCAGAGGACCACGAATTTTTAAGAAAATTACGTTACATTCGCCAAGCCCAAAAGAGAGACAAAGATTTAAGAAACATCATAGACTTTTTGGAGAAGAGAATCAAACCTGGAGAACCTAATTATAGAAGATATAAGAGGAAAGCTTCACGTTACCAATATTTGGATGGAATATTATTTAAATTCATTGATTCTGCAAAATCGGAACTTAGAGTTGTGGTGCCTCCAAAATTACAGGAATCCCTTATCTGGCATACGCACAGAATAACAGGTCATGGTGGTATTGACAAGACGGTTGCCACTATTCAAGAGAAATTCACTTGGGAGAAACTTCGAACCATTGTTCGTAATGTAGTCCGCACATGTGATACTTGTCAGCGAGTAAAACCCAGCTCTCATCTGCTTCAGCATAGTCCTATTCCCATATTACCTACAGGGCCTAAACAGTTATTTGCAATGGACCTATTTGGACCAGTCCCGATCTCTAGGAGGGGAAACCGACATGTAATAGTCACTATCGACGTATTTTCTAAGTATATTGCCTTGTATCCTATCCAAAAGGCGAATTCAAAATCTGTAATCCGTCGGATAATCCGCAACCTGATACCTCACATGGGCAAGCCAAAGGCCATATTGACTGATCACGGATCACAATTTACCTCCGCTGAATTTCGTCAAGCTATGGAACAATTAGGCATTAAGCATATATTGAACTCTGTCCGCCATCCATCGAGCAATCCAGCTGAAAGAGTAATGCAGGAACTGTCAAAATTCTGCCGTATTTTCTGCGGAAATACACATTGGTTATGGGTAGATGTATTACCAATTATGATGGAATGCTTAAATAACACTGTGCACGAGGCAACATCTCAGATTCCAGTTGTTCTTCATTTTGACAGACGACCTTACCGACCTTGGGATAGTATCATTCAATGCCCAGGAAATGTAAAACCTACCCTGGAGGAGAATATTGAGAAGGCGGCTAAATCTCTAAAGGAACAAGCTGAGAGAAGACAAAGACGTGTCAGAAATAAGAAGTTTCGTCGTCCATTAAAATTACATGAGCTCGTGTTACTCAAGAAACCAGCTTCCTCAGAAACCACAAGTAAATTTTATGCCAAGTTTGCACCGTTATTTATTGGGCCGTACAAAATTATTAAAGTCTATGGGAACAATGCCTACCGCATACAAAGTCTTGATCAATCATATGAAGGAGTTCATAATGGTTCAAATTTGAAGAGCTATCACTGTCCTAAACAATCTGCTGTAAATCAAATAAACGTCATCTTGGAAGAGGAAACGTCATGGAACGAAGATGAGGATCTGATCTACCTTCATGCTTCAACGCAGGTCGATATGACGGAAGAAGTATGCAAAGAATGTCAGGAGTTACAAGATTCCACTATGAGTCAATTACGCTTGCTTTGTGCTGCGCTGGAACTGGACAATAGTAGGCTACGTGCTGGAACGTCATCTGGAATAATTACGGAATAGTGTGACACATAACTGTACTTCAAAATTTTCAAGGGACATGTTAATTATATTTCCAGATAATAATGATTTAATCTGCCCATCAAATCATTTTTTCAGCCACGGGAGAAATATGCACCCTTGAAAATTGGTTATTAGTTTATTTGGGAAGAATATTTTAATTCTAGTGTGGAACCATGCATAAATTTATCATCCCGGCAGGTGATTTCAACTCTGCATTGTCTGCTAGCCAGCGAGGGGAACAGGTTTTTCCCGTGCCGTGCATACGAGTCTGGGGTTTTTTTTTGTGCCTTGTTGAAGACAGCAGAAGGTGGCACGTGGACAGGAACTCGACCAGATTAAAAGCGATCAATACTTTGAGATTTTGACGTCATGATATTCAACCAATTGGACCGCAAGGTTAGCCTGATCGCAAAGTCTTAGCCAATAAAAATTAATTAACAGACACACCTACGTCTTGAAGGAATAAATACCCATGTACTTGAGGAAATCATTCTTTTTTGCTTTCTTTGCTCATTTGCATTCGCTCAGTGCTCATTTGGTCTTTGCTCAGTTGTCTACGGGAAGAATTGTTCGAGCACATGTGTTACTGGAAACGACGTATTCGACGTGGAATATTACCAGTATTCATTTAAGGAAAGACGAAAAATTTCTGCTTCTGAGGAAATTTTGGGACATAAAATTATCGGAAACGCAGCAGTTCAGATTTCTTTAGTTTTATAAACCTGAAGAGAATTTATAAATTTCAGCTTTTACCTGAAGACGCAAGATCCCCAGCAACCCTAAAATAGTCTGGAAGAATGGAACTTCAGTGTTACGACGAAGTGTGTGTTTATCCCAAGTCCTCGCCTGCTGCAGCCATGTATCTTTAAAATGTGAGGCATAATTCAGCCCGGGAGAGAAAAACATCAGAGATGGAGTTTGGTTAAATATTCATTGATCATCAGCCGAGTCCAGAAGTCAAGTCTACTACAGCTAAGATTTTAAATTATACTTTTCTCTTTTCTCTGTTGTAACAATTATGTAGACGTAGTCCTTGCTTGAATATTTAAAGTCATTTCTTATAATCTTTGTAGTTAGGATTTTCACTCTTCTTTCACTGGTGTTGGTAGATTTGATGTGTGTGAGAGTGTATTTGGGACCTATAATTTGTTCTATGTGAGTGAGTGCTTCGTGACATATTCTCACTGTCCCATGTTAAGTCTAGGGAAGTGTTAAAAATATTTGACCCACGCGATAATAATTTTCAATTTATAAATAAATGATGGAATAATTTTTGATTTATCTGGGACAGAATATCGACGTGTTCTGTGAATTTAGGATTTTTCCTTGATGTTTTGTGGTTTACCATAGATCCGAAATAGAATAGAGTCATCTATGATTTCCTTAAAACATAGCCTGCGATGACGCGACCGCGCGCGTATAATAATAATAATAATAATAATAATAATAATTGACATTATTACGGTCTAATAGAATATTTAAAGGTCATGAGTGTAATTATTGCTGTGCTTATAAGTGATTAATGTGTGCTATTTTGAAGTAGATGTGACCTGGAATATTGGTCGTGGCTTGAATGTCCACAGATTTTGCATTTACTGTTATTGGTATTTTTGAGACTTGTAAATGGATCTTAAGATAGGATTTTATTTGTGTGTCCATTACATGAGTCAATTAAGGAAGAGAGTGTGTTTTTAAACATAATTTCTTCTTGTACAGCACATGTTGGTCAATAATTTGTGATAATGAGAGATTAAAAATAACGTAGTCGTGACTCATAGACCGTATGCGCGAATGTTTATTTATCTGTGACTGTAGGCAGTTCTATGGAATTTTTAGTGACGATTTCTACTACAAAATTATTCTGGAACATCGTTGTGGAATTTATTTCATTGGAAAAGTGGTAATCCTGTCACAATCACACGTCAGACGTTTGTAATGGTAACCCTTGTCTGATATGGTCATCGAGAGAAGTTCTCATGTTTCAGATAAAATTTAAAAATAAAATTCAAAAGATAGGATCCGATAAATTTATTTAATAATATTAACGTGGACCAAAGCTTGAATGTGAGATGGATGAATGATTGATTTTATTTATAATTGTGATTTCCATGGTTATATTTCGTCATGTTGTGTGTACGCTGAACGCGTAAAGTTTCGATTATTTTGTTGTTTTGCGGCGAGCATATTTGGCTCAATTTTGAATCTTTAAGTGATTTTATGACGAAATAAGACAGATTAGGATCTTTGCTTCGAGAAAAAATTACTTAAGCAAGGATCGCGTCAATGAAATAAGCTCACAGAATGTAAAATGTTTAACGCTATAATGCGAGAATTTTAAGCCTTTATTGTGAGTTGTGCACAACACTAGGACAATTGACGTAAGAATAAGAATCAAATGAGTTAGATATTTGATCTCAAAATAATTTCGTTATATAATTTGAAGCTTAAATAATTAATTGAAATAATATTTAATTAATAGAAGGGAGTTATTGGATTTTCATGTGACGTAGAAATTTGACTTACAATTTAAATGAATCGCAGAGTATTGTCAATTTAAATTATAATTCAAGAAAGGGAGAAATAATTCATATTTTGAGATTTTGAGATAGGTTTCTCTCAAATAATAATTTGTTTAATTTCTTAGGACGATTTATTAAGGCTTAATTTCGTCTGTTTACAGAATTCAAATTAATGGAGAATTGCGGAAGAATTCCGGCAGGGAAGAATTATTTAATTTTATTTCAAGATTTTGAAAATATTTCTAGAACCTGGAAAGTGCTAATATTTTATTTAATAAATGTTAAAACCCATTTCTTTCTAGTGTTTTCATTTGTCGTCAGTCCTTAGATTGTCCCTGACCCCTATAATTTAGCGTCGCCTGTAAGCGAACGTTCCGCCTCTGGGAACTTTTGCTTACCGGCTGAGCTGCCCGGCAAAACGGGGGCAGGTAGTACAAATTTGGCGCCCGTAACGTGTTTGGCCCGAATTTAATTGACGACGCCAATCTAAGGACTCGATCTTGTAGTCCAAAATTTGGACATAAGCAAGATGCGGCGACAATAGGATTTTTGGGTTATTTGATAACATTTATTAGCCCAGATCTCTGTGGCAGAGAGCACTTTAGTTAAAGTTAGGAAGGGCCATGTTGAATGTTTGAAACAAAATCTTGGAGATTAGGAAAATTTCATTTTTTTTATGCGACTGCATTTGCGCAACATTTCGGATTTTAATAGTTAAATATTATTGAAATGATATACAAATCTTCCCCTAAGGAGGTGAGCTTAATTCATTAGTAGACGTGGAACTGGACTCTGGTTTATACTCTGATATTATTCTCCCCGAGGTCTGAACTGCCGTTTCTTGAAAAGTTTATTGTTATTATGGATGAATGGCGTACATTTTTGGAGAATGCGTTAGGGAATTTGAAGGATAGTTTGAAGCAGGATTTAAGTGAAAGTAGTGCTAAACTAAAGCAGGAACTTAGTGCTGAATTTAATGAAAATCAGGAGCGATTGAAACAGGACCTTAGTGCAAATCAAGCTAAACTTGAGCTTAGACTGACCGAGAACAATGATAAATTAAAACAGGATCTTAGTGAAAATAATGAAAAACTGAAATTAGAACTGAACGAGGGACAGGATAAATTTAAATCCGATCTTAAAAATGCATTGGAAGAAATACAGAATAGGACGGACGAAAACATTAATAAGCTGCACATGGACGTGAAATTATTTAATGGGAAAATAGCATCCATTCAAAGTGAACTTGTAGCAGTAAAACAGAATTTCTCAGACTTTAAAGGTGAAATACAGGCGGGTATTACAAGTTCGTTAGCTGAGATGTCGAACGAAGTTAGTGAGAGACTCGCTAAAGTCCAGACAGATGTACTACAGGGGCTTGATAAATACAAAAATGAGGTGGAGAAAAACTTTCAGAATATCGAGGAGAAAATTGTGGATAATGCAGACGACCTTACAGCGACTAAGGCAGCATGGAGTAAGAAGTTTACCGGCCTTTACGAAACTTTGAAACAAGTGGAAAAGGGAGTCATAGCAGAAATAAAAGTTTCCCAAGTAACCACGTCAGAAAGGCTAGAATATTTCTATGAGACTATCGAAGAGACACAGACAGGTCTCAAAGAAATAAAAACGGAAATAGACAAGGAAATTAGCGAAGTAAAAGCTGAGTCCGAAGCATCGAAGCGTGAACTTCAGGACGGAATTAAGGAGCTTGTTGAAGAGCTTAAGATAATTAAACTTCAGGGCGAGAGGCATAATATTGTCACTTCTACATTATTGGAAAGGCAAGGTCAATTAGAGAAGCGGACGTCTGGTGAAGTCCCGTCTTCGACTCCAAAAGTGGTGGACATGGCTAATCCCTTAAATAACACCAATCCTTACGTAAATCAGGACAGTAGTGGGATAAATTCGGCAAATGTTTCAGGTCAGACTCAAATTGTTAATATTATTAAACTTCATGAGGAACAACCGAAGAAGTTTAATAACGTTAAAGGCGTTACTCCTAAAAGCTTCATTCGTGAACTTCAGGAATACTTCAGAGATAATAAGATACCTCCTGAACGCCAACTAAGGGTAACTGAACGCTATTTAGAGAATTCAGTATTAACATGGTATGAAGCATTCAAATATTCATTTGAAGATTTTGAAGGGTTCAAGAAGGCATTTCTGGAGAGATATTGGAACAGTGACCTACAGCATAATTTAAAAACAGAACTTTACGCTAAGAGGTACGCTTCTTCTACGCCCACACGCTACGCCGATTATTTTTCAGCCCAGCTACGTAAACTAAAGGAGCTTGATATGCCACCCTCAGAAGTTGAAGTAGTCCGTGTAATAATAAGGCAACTTCCAGCGGACATTCAACGTATAATGATTGCTTCGAACGCGCAGACCGCAATTCAGGCCGAAGCCGTGCTCCGACAGCTCGACCTAACTTCGAGAGAGCAACCAAGGCGTAATCTAGGTCAAGATCAACAGGTGTTACAAACTACAGTCGTCCGAGCCGACAGTGGAGCTTCGTTCAACCAAGGGAAACCTAGCGGTCGAAATACAAAGGAAATGTCATCGAGAGACCGTTCTCCTAGGTCAGGACACAGAAGTGACGAGGAGAGAGATTATTACCGAAGAAATGTACGACGCAGACCCTATGAAAATATTCGAGGAAGGTGGAGAAGAAATAGCGAGACTAACTATACGGGAGGAAGAAAAAGAAACTGGAGACAAGAAGAGAGAGAGAAATACATCCAGGAATTACGCAAGGAAAATCAGGAGAAATCCAAGTGGCGTCACGCGATTCAGGACCAGGACGTGAACCCAGATATAGTAGGAGCGGAAAGCTTAGAATACCAAAGGGCTAAGCAAGAAGAAAATCGCCAGCGCTATGAAGAGGTAGATTATAGCCAAGGGGCTATTAAAAAAAAAAACATCCATCCAACTAGAAAATGATAGTTCGAATCCTAACTCTTGTAATTCAGAGGTCCCGAAGGAATGGATTGTAGTTCAGATTGATTCATGGGTTACTAAATCTGATGATCTGTTAGAAGAGAATCTTGAGACTAGTAGAAATGATGCAAGGACATTACCAATAATATTAGCTAAAATTTGTGGCGTGAGAGTTAAATGCTTAGTTGACACCGGCTCCACTATTAGTGTAATATCAACATCATTTATGAATGACTTAAGAGAAAGGCATGAAATACCCATCATTCCCGTCTCACATGTTAAAATTAAAGGAATTATCCCTGACAAGATTGTGATTTGCAAGCAGCAGACATTTCTTGATGTGGAAATCGGAAACACCAAGTTCCCTAATATATTTTTGGCCATGACAAATATTAAATTTAATATCATTCTTGGAATGGATTTTCTTACATCATACCACGCAAACATTAGTTTGGACTCCAACCAAATAGTATTTCGTCTGGAGGAATTTTCAGAAATTACAGTCATGAATCCTGTTGATGTAACCGACCAAGAGGTGTTCCACATAAATTGCGCCTTACCATCGAGGGAGAAAGAAGACCATGAGGCCTTAGAAGAAATTCATCAGGTTCTGGATAACATCATTGAAGAGGACGAAAATAGAACGCATCCCTTGGATCTTATAAATCAGAAGGTGAATTCAGCTCAGGGAAATGACAAGGAAAAGGAACAACTACGAAATCTATTATTAAAATATAAGAACTTGTTTGATGACAAACCGGGACAAATTCCAGATTTTAAATATTCATTGGTGGTAACTGACTGGACTCCTTTCAAGAAGAAGCCATACCCGATCCCGGAGAAATTCCATTCTAGAGTGGAAAAATTAATCGAAGGCATGGAAAAGGATGGGATCATAATGAAAGCCAGTACACCCTTTCTTAGTTCTTTGGTCATCGTAAGCAAGCCAGATGGATCCCTTCGTTTGTGTTTAGACGCTCGTGAGATAAACCGGAAGTTGATCCCTGAAAGAGACCAGGCACCTGCTATTAAGGAAGTTCTAAGGAAATTTCGAGGGATGAATCTCTTTACGTCAGTCGACTTCACTTCCTCATACTATCACATTCTCCTAGAGGAAAAATCTAGACTCCTAACTGGATTCATGTTTAATCAACAGACCTACGTCTTCCGAAAATTGCCCTTTGGCATATCTAATGCAGGAAGCGCTCTTATCCGAGCATTGGATCGGTGTCTTACGGAGGAAGTAAAGAGCTTCACGACTAAGTACATTGACGATTTACTGTTGACCAGTGAAACCTTCAAAGATCACTTATCTAAACTGGAGAAATTGCTGGAGAATCTTTCTAGAACAGGATTCCACATAAATCTAGCCAAGTCAAAATTCTGTCAGACTGAAATTCTATTTTTAGGACATATAATAGATGGTGAAGGAATCAGACCTAACCCGGTCAAGATTGAAGCCATAAGTAAATTTTCAAGGCCCTTAAGAGTGAAACATGTAAGGCAATTTTTAGGAATGGCCAACTTTTTCGCCAACCATTGCCCTAATTTTACGCAGACTGTCGCACCTTTACAGGATATGCTAAAAAAGGGAAACAGATGGAAATGGAATGATGAATGTGAGACAGCATTTAATAAGACCAAGGAAATGCTGATACAAAACGTCAAATTGGGATATCCAGACTTTGGAAAACCATTCATATTACAAACAGACGCGTCAGGTATTGGAATTGGAGCTGTGTTATTCCAAGAAAATAAGGAAGACCCTGAAAGGAGAATTTATCTTGCCTTCGTCAGCAGAAAATTGAGAAATCACGAAAAGCACTACACGGTTACTGAATTGGAGATGTTGTCAATAGTATATGCTCTCAAATACTGGCAGAAGATAATATATGGTTATCAAATTATTATCAGGACTGATCACAAAGCTCTGACGTTCATGTTGAAAACTACCATGGCATCTGAACGAATATTCAGGTGGACGATGTTTGTCCAGCAATTTGACATCAAACTGGAGCACTGTACTGGAAAAAGCAATTTGTTAGCTGACTGTTTAAGTCGTAACCCGAATGCCGATATTGAGGAAATTCATCAGATTGAATTAATTCCAGAGGACCACGAATTTTTAAGAAAATTACGTTACATTCGCCAAGCCCAAAAGAGAGACAAAGATTTAAGAAACATCATAGACTTTTTGGAGAAGAGAATCAAACCTGGAGAACCTAATTATAGAAGATATAAGAGGAAAGCTTCACGTTACCAATATTTGGATGGAATATTATTTAAATTCATTGATTCTGCAAAATCGGAACTTAGAGTTGTGGTGCCTCCAAAATTACAGGAATCCCTTATCTGGCATACGCACAGAATAACAGGTCATGGTGGTATTGACAAGACGGTTGCCACTATTCAAGAGAAATTCACTTGGGAGAAACTTCGAACCATTGTTCGTAATGTAGTCCGCACATGTGATACTTGTCAGCGAGTAAAACCCAGCTCTCATCTGCTTCAGCATAGTCCTATTCCCATATTACCTACAGGGCCTAAACAGTTATTTGCAATGGACCTATTTGGACCAGTCCCGATCTCTAGGAGGGGAAACCGACATGTAATAGTCACTATCGACGTATTTTCTAAGTATATTGCCTTGTATCCTATCCAAAAGGCGAATTCAAAATCTGTAATCCGTCGGATAATCCGCAACCTGATACCTCACATGGGCAAGCCAAAGGCCATATTGACTGATCACGGATCACAATTTACCTCCGCTGAATTTCGTCAAGCTATGGAACAATTAGGCATTAAGCATATATTGAACTCTGTCCGCCATCCATCGAGCAATCCAGCTGAAAGAGTAATGCAGGAACTGTCAAAATTCTGCCGTATTTTCTGCGGAAATACACATTGGTTATGGGTAGATGTATTACCAATTATGATGGAATGCTTAAATAACACTGTGCACGAGGCAACATCTCAGATTCCAGTTGTTCTTCATTTTGACAGACGACCTTACCGACCTTGGGATAGTATCATTCAATGCCCAGGAAATGTAAAACCTACCCTGGAGGAGAATATTGAGAAGGCGGCTAAATCTCTAAAGGAACAAGCTGAGAGAAGACAAAGACGTGTCAGAAATAAGAAGTTTCGTCGTCCATTAAAATTACATGAGCTCGTGTTACTCAAGAAACCAGCTTCCTCAGAAACCACAAGTAAATTTTATGCCAAGTTTGCACCGTTATTTATTGGGCCGTACAAAATTATTAAAGTCTATGGGAACAATGCCTACCGCATACAAAGTCTTGATCAATCATATGAAGGAGTTCATAATGGTTCAAATTTGAAGAGCTATCACTGTCCTAAACAATCTGCTGTAAATCAAATAAACGTCATCTTGGAAGAGGAAACGTCATGGAACGAAGATGAGGATCTGATCTACCTTCATGCTTCAACGCAGGTCGATATGACGGAAGAAGTATGCAAAGAATGTCAGGAGTTACAAGATTCCACTATGAGTCAATTACGCTTGCTTTGTGCTGCGCTGGAACTGGACAATAGTAGGCTACGTGCTGGAACGTCATCTGGAATAATTACGGAATAGTGTGACACATAACTGTACTTCAAAATTTTCAAGGGACATGTTAATTATATTTCCAGATAATAATGATTTAATCTGCCCATCAAATCATTTTTTCAGCCACGGGAGAAATATGCACCCTTGAAAATTGGTTATTAGTTTATTTGGGAAGAATATTTTAATTCTAGTGTGGAACCATGCATAAATTTATCATCCCGGCAGGTGATTTCAACTCTGCATTGTCTGCTAGCCAGCGAGGGGAACAGGTTTTTCCCGTGCCGTGCATACGAGTCTGGGGTTTTTTTTGTGCCTTGTTGAAGACAGCAGAAGGTGGCACGTGGACAGGAACTCGACCAGATTAAAAGCGATCAATACTTTGAGATTTTGACGTCATGATATTCAACCAATTGGACCGCAAGGTTAGCCTGATCGCAAAGTCTTAGCCAATAAAAATTAATTAACAGACACACCTACGTCTTGAAGGAATAAATACCCATGTACTTGAGGAAATCATTCTTTTTTGCTTTCTTTGCTCATTTGCATTCGCTCAGTGCTCATTTGGTCTTTGCTCAGTTGTCTACGGGAAGAATTGTTCGAGCACATGTGTTACTGGAAACGACGTATTCGACGTGGAATATTACCAGTATTCATTTAAGGAAAGACGAAAAATTTCTGCTTCTGAGGAAATTTTGGGACATAAAATTATCGGAAACGCAGCAGTTCAGATTTCTTTAGTTTTATAAACCTGAAGAGAATTTATAAATTTCAGCTTTTACCTGAAGACGCAAGATCCCCAGCAACCCTAAAATAGTCTGGAAGAATGGAACTTCAGTGTTACGACGAAGTGTGTGTTTATCCCAAGTCCTCGCCTGCTGCAGCCATGTATCTTTAAAATGTGAGGCATAATTCAGCCCGGGAGAGAAAAACATCAGAGATGGAGTTTGGTTAAATATTCATTGATCATCAGCCGAGTCCAGAAGTCAAGTCTACTACAGCTAAGATTTTAAATTATACTTTTCTCTTTTCTCTGTTGTAACAATTATGTAGACGTAGTCCTTGCTTGAATATTTAAAGTCATTTCTTATAATCTTTGTAGTTAGGATTTTCACTCTTCTTTCACTGGTGTTGGTAGATTTGATGTGTGTGAGAGTGTATTTGGGACCTATAATTTGTTCTATGTGAGTGAGTGCTTCGTGACATATTCTCACTGTCCCATGTTAAGTCTAGGGAAGTGTTAAAAATATTTGACCCACGCGATAATAATTTTCAATTTATAAATAAATGATGGAATAATTTTTGATTTATCTGGGACAGAATATCGACGTGTTCTGTGAATTTAGGATTTTTCCTTGATGTTTTGTGGTTTACCATAGATCCGAAATAGAATAGAGTCATCTATGATTTCCTTAAAACATAGCCTGCGATGACGCGACCGCGCGCGTATAATAATAATAATAATAATAATAATAATAATTGACATTATTACGGTCTAATAGAATATTTAAAGGTCATGAGTGTAATTATTGCTGTGCTTATAAGTGATTAATGTGTGCTATTTTGAAGTAGATGTGACCTGGAATATTGGTCGTGGCTTGAATGTCCACAGATTTTGCATTTACTGTTATTGGTATTTTTGAGACTTGTAAATGGATCTTAAGATAGGATTTTATTTGTGTGTCCATTACATGAGTCAATTAAGGAAGAGAGTGTGTTTTTAAACATAATTTCTTCTTGTACAGCACATGTTGGTCAATAATTTGTGATAATGAGAGATTAAAAATAACGTAGTCGTGACTCATAGACCGTATGCGCGAATGTTTATTTATCTGTGACTGTAGGCAGTTCTATGGAATTTTTAGTGACGATTTCTACTACAAAATTATTCTGGAACATCGTTGTGGAATTTATTTCATTGGAAAAGTGGTAATCCTGTCACAATCACACGTCAGACGTTTGTAATGGTAACCCTTGTCTGATATGGTCATCGAGAGAAGTTCTCATGTTTCAGATAAAATTTAAAAATAAAATTCAAAAGATAGGATCCGATAAATTTATTTAATAATATTAACGTGGACCAAAGCTTGAATGTGAGATGGATGAATGATTGATTTTATTTATAATTGTGATTTCCATGGTTATATTTCGTCATGTTGTGTGTACGCTGAACGCGTAAAGTTTCGATTATTTTGTTGTTTTGCGGCGAGCATATTTGGCTCAATTTTGAATCTTTAAGTGATTTTATGACGAAATAAGACAGATTAGGATCTTTGCTTCGAGAAAAAATTACTTAAGCAAGGATCGCGTCAATGAAATAAGCTCACAGAATGTAAAATGTTTAACGCTATAATGCGAGAATTTTAAGCCTTTATTGTGAGTTGTGCACAACACTAGGACAATTGACGTAAGAATAAGAATCAAATGAGTTAGATATTTGATCTCAAAATAATTTCGTTATATAATTTGAAGCTTAAATAATTAATTGAAATAATATTTAATTAATAGAAGGGAGTTATTGGATTTTCATGTGACGTAGAAATTTGACTTACAATTTAAATGAATCGCAGAGTATTGTCAATTTAAATTATAATTCAAGAAAGGGAGAAATAATTCATATTTTGAGATTTTGAGATAGGTTTCTCTCAAATAATAATTTGTTTAATTTCTTAGGACGATTTATTAAGGCTTAATTTCGTCTGTTTACAGAATTCAAATTAATGGAGAATTGCGGAAGAATTCCGGCAGGGAAGAATTATTTAATTTTATTTCAAGATTTTGAAAATATTTCTAGAACCTGGAAAGTGCTAATATTTTATTTAATAAATGTTAAAACCCATTTCTTTCTAGTGTTTTCATTTGTCGTCAGTCCTTAGATTGTCCCTGACCCCTATAATTTAGCGTCGCCTGTAAGCGAACGTTCCGCCTCTGGGAACTTTTGCTTACCGGCTGAGCTGCCCGGCAAAACGGGGGCAGGTAGTACAAATTTGGCGCCCGTAACGTGTTTGGCCCGAATTTAATTGACGACGCCAATCTAAGGACTCGATCTTGTAGTCCAAAATTTGGACATAAGCAAGATGCGGCGACAATAGGATTTTTGGGTTATTTGATAACATTTATTAGCCCAGATCTCTGTGGCAGAGAGCACTTTAGTTAAAGTTAGGAAGGGCCATGTTGAATGTTTGAAACAAAATCTTGGAGATTAGGAAAATTTCATTTTTTTTATGCGACTGCATTTGCGCAACATTTCGGATTTTAATAGTTAAATATTATTGAAATGATATACAAATCTTCCCCTAAGGAGGTGAGCTTAATTCATTAGTAGACGTGGAACTGGACTCTGGTTTATACTCTGATATTATTCTCCCCGAGGTCTGAACTGCCGTTTCTTGAAAAGTTTATTGTTATTATGGATGAATGGCGTACATTTTTGGAGAATGCGTTAGGGAATTTGAAGGATAGTTTGAAGCAGGATTTAAGTGAAAGTAGTGCTAAACTAAAGCAGGAACTTAGTGCTGAATTTAATGAAAATCAGGAGCGATTGAAACAGGACCTTAGTGCAAATCAAGCTAAACTTGAGCTTAGACTGACCGAGAACAATGATAAATTAAAACAGGATCTTAGTGAAAATAATGAAAAACTGAAATTAGAACTGAACGAGGGACAGGATAAATTTAAATCCGATCTTAAAAATGCATTGGAAGAAATACAGAATAGGACGGACGAAAACATTAATAAGCTGCACATGGACGTGAAATTATTTAATGGGAAAATAGCATCCATTCAAAGTGAACTTGTAGCAGTAAAACAGAATTTCTCAGACTTTAAAGGTGAAATACAGGCGGGTATTACAAGTTCGTTAGCTGAGATGTCGAACGAAGTTAGTGAGAGACTCGCTAAAGTCCAGACAGATGTACTACAGGGGCTTGATAAATACAAAAATGAGGTGGAGAAAAACTTTCAGAATATCGAGGAGAAAATTGTGGATAATGCAGACGACCTTACAGCGACTAAGGCAGCATGGAGTAAGAAGTTTACCGGCCTTTACGAAACTTTGAAACAAGTGGAAAAGGGAGTCATAGCAGAAATAAAAGTTTCCCAAGTAACCACGTCAGAAAGGCTAGAATATTTCTATGAGACTATCGAAGAGACACAGACAGGTCTCAAAGAAATAAAAACGGAAATAGACAAGGAAATTAGCGAAGTAAAAGCTGAGTCCGAAGCATCGAAGCGTGAACTTCAGGACGGAATTAAGGAGCTTGTTGAAGAGCTTAAGATAATTAAACTTCAGGGCGAGAGGCATAATATTGTCACTTCTACATTATTGGAAAGGCAAGGTCAATTAGAGAAGCGGACGTCTGGTGAAGTCCCGTCTTCGACTCCAAAAGTGGTGGACATGGCTAATCCCTTAAATAACACCAATCCTTACGTAAATCAGGACAGTAGTGGGATAAATTCGGCAAATGTTTCAGGTCAGACTCAAATTGTTAATATTATTAAACTTCATGAGGAACAACCGAAGAAGTTTAATAACGTTAAAGGCGTTACTCCTAAAAGCTTCATTCGTGAACTTCAGGAATACTTCAGAGATAATAAGATACCTCCTGAACGCCAACTAAGGGTAACTGAACGCTATTTAGAGAATTCAGTATTAACATGGTATGAAGCATTCAAATATTCATTTGAAGATTTTGAAGGGTTCAAGAAGGCATTTCTGGAGAGATATTGGAACAGTGACCTACAGCATAATTTAAAAACAGAACTTTACGCTAAGAGGTACGCTTCTTCTACGCCCACACGCTACGCCGATTATTTTTCAGCCCAGCTACGTAAACTAAAGGAGCTTGATATGCCACCCTCAGAAGTTGAAGTAGTCCGTGTAATAATAAGGCAACTTCCAGCGGACATTCAACGTATAATGATTGCTTCGAACGCGCAGACCGCAATTCAGGCCGAAGCCGTGCTCCGACAGCTCGACCTAACTTCGAGAGAGCAACCAAGGCGTAATCTAGGTCAAGATCAACAGGTGTTACAAACTACAGTCGTCCGAGCCGACAGTGGAGCTTCGTTCAACCAAGGGAAACCTAGCGGTCGAAATACAAAGGAAATGTCATCGAGAGACCGTTCTCCTAGGTCAGGACACAGAAGTGACGAGGAGAGAGATTATTACCGAAGAAATGTACGACGCAGACCCTATGAAAATATTCGAGGAAGGTGGAGAAGAAATAGCGAGACTAACTATACGGGAGGAAGAAAAAGAAACTGGAGACAAGAAGAGAGAGAGAAATACATCCAGGAATTACGCAAGGAAAATCAGGAGAAATCCAAGTGGCGTCACGCGATTCAGGACCAGGACGTGAACCCAGATATAGTAGGAGCGGAAAGCTTAGAATACCAAAGGGCTAAGCAAGAAGAAAATCGCCAGCGCTATGAAGAGGTAGATTATAGCCAAGGGGCTATTAAAAAAAAAAACATCCATCCAACTAGAAAATGATAGTTCGAATCCTAACTCTTGTAATTCAGAGGTCCCGAAGGAATGGATTGTAGTTCAGATTGATTCATGGGTTACTAAATCTGATGATCTGTTAGAAGAGAATCTTGAGACTAGTAGAAATGATGCAAGGACATTACCAATAATATTAGCTAAAATTTGTGGCGTGAGAGTTAAATGCTTAGTTGACACCGGCTCCACTATTAGTGTAATATCAACATCATTTATGAATGACTTAAGAGAAAGGCATGAAATACCCATCATTCCCGTCTCACATGTTAAAATTAAAGGAATTATCCCTGACAAGATTGTGATTTGCAAGCAGCAGACATTTCTTGATGTGGAAATCGGAAACACCAAGTTCCCTAATATATTTTTGGCCATGACAAATATTAAATTTAATATCATTCTTGGAATGGATTTTCTTACATCATACCACGCAAACATTAGTTTGGACTCCAACCAAATAGTATTTCGTCTGGAGGAATTTTCAGAAATTACAGTCATGAATCCTGTTGATGTAACCGACCAAGAGGTGTTCCACATAAATTGCGCCTTACCATCGAGGGAGAAAGAAGACCATGAGGCCTTAGAAGAAATTCATCAGGTTCTGGATAACATCATTGAAGAGGACGAAAATAGAACGCATCCCTTGGATCTTATAAATCAGAAGGTGAATTCAGCTCAGGGAAATGACAAGGAAAAGGAACAACTACGAAATCTATTATTAAAATATAAGAACTTGTTTGATGACAAACCGGGACAAATTCCAGATTTTAAATATTCATTGGTGGTAACTGACTGGACTCCTTTCAAGAAGAAGCCATACCCGATCCCGGAGAAATTCCATTCTAGAGTGGAAAAATTAATCGAAGGCATGGAAAAGGATGGGATCATAATGAAAGCCAGTACACCCTTTCTTAGTTCTTTGGTCATCGTAAGCAAGCCAGATGGATCCCTTCGTTTGTGTTTAGACGCTCGTGAGATAAACCGGAAGTTGATCCCTGAAAGAGACCAGGCACCTGCTATTAAGGAAGTTCTAAGGAAATTTCGAGGGATGAATCTCTTTACGTCAGTCGACTTCACTTCCTCATACTATCACATTCTCCTAGAGGAAAAATCTAGACTCCTAACTGGATTCATGTTTAATCAACAGACCTACGTCTTCCGAAAATTGCCCTTTGGCATATCTAATGCAGGAAGCGCTCTTATCCGAGCATTGGATCGGTGTCTTACGGAGGAAGTAAAGAGCTTCACGACTAAGTACATTGACGATTTACTGTTGACCAGTGAAACCTTCAAAGATCACTTATCTAAACTGGAGAAATTGCTGGAGAATCTTTCTAGAACAGGATTCCACATAAATCTAGCCAAGTCAAAATTCTGTCAGACTGAAATTCTATTTTTAGGACATATAATAGATGGTGAAGGAATCAGACCTAACCCGGTCAAGATTGAAGCCATAAGTAAATTTTCAAGGCCCTTAAGAGTGAAACATGTAAGGCAATTTTTAGGAATGGCCAACTTTTTCGCCAACCATTGCCCTAATTTTACGCAGACTGTCGCACCTTTACAGGATATGCTAAAAAAGGGAAACAGATGGAAATGGAATGATGAATGTGAGACAGCATTTAATAAGACCAAGGAAATGCTGATACAAAACGTCAAATTGGGATATCCAGACTTTGGAAAACCATTCATATTACAAACAGACGCGTCAGGTATTGGAATTGGAGCTGTGTTATTCCAAGAAAATAAGGAAGACCCTGAAAGGAGAATTTATCTTGCCTTCGTCAGCAGAAAATTGAGAAATCACGAAAAGCACTACACGGTTACTGAATTGGAGATGTTGTCAATAGTATATGCTCTCAAATACTGGCAGAAGATAATATATGGTTATCAAATTATTATCAGGACTGATCACAAAGCTCTGACGTTCATGTTGAAAACTACCATGGCATCTGAACGAATATTCAGGTGGACGATGTTTGTCCAGCAATTTGACATCAAACTGGAGCACTGTACTGGAAAAAGCAATTTGTTAGCTGACTGTTTAAGTCGTAACCCGAATGCCGATATTGAGGAAATTCATCAGATTGAATTAATTCCAGAGGACCACGAATTTTTAAGAAAATTACGTTACATTCGCCAAGCCCAAAAGAGAGACAAAGATTTAAGAAACATCATAGACTTTTTGGAGAAGAGAATCAAACCTGGAGAACCTAATTATAGAAGATATAAGAGGAAAGCTTCACGTTACCAATATTTGGATGGAATATTATTTAAATTCATTGATTCTGCAAAATCGGAACTTAGAGTTGTGGTGCCTCCAAAATTACAGGAATCCCTTATCTGGCATACGCACAGAATAACAGGTCATGGTGGTATTGACAAGACGGTTGCCACTATTCAAGAGAAATTCACTTGGGAGAAACTTCGAACCATTGTTCGTAATGTAGTCCGCACATGTGATACTTGTCAGCGAGTAAAACCCAGCTCTCATCTGCTTCAGCATAGTCCTATTCCCATATTACCTACAGGGCCTAAACAGTTATTTGCAATGGACCTATTTGGACCAGTCCCGATCTCTAGGAGGGGAAACCGACATGTAATAGTCACTATCGACGTATTTTCTAAGTATATTGCCTTGTATCCTATCCAAAAGGCGAATTCAAAATCTGTAATCCGTCGGATAATCCGCAACCTGATACCTCACATGGGCAAGCCAAAGGCCATATTGACTGATCACGGATCACAATTTACCTCCGCTGAATTTCGTCAAGCTATGGAACAATTAGGCATTAAGCATATATTGAACTCTGTCCGCCATCCATCGAGCAATCCAGCTGAAAGAGTAATGCAGGAACTGTCAAAATTCTGCCGTATTTTCTGCGGAAATACACATTGGTTATGGGTAGATGTATTACCAATTATGATGGAATGCTTAAATAACACTGTGCACGAGGCAACATCTCAGATTCCAGTTGTTCTTCATTTTGACAGACGACCTTACCGACCTTGGGATAGTATCATTCAATGCCCAGGAAATGTAAAACCTACCCTGGAGGAGAATATTGAGAAGGCGGCTAAATCTCTAAAGGAACAAGCTGAGAGAAGACAAAGACGTGTCAGAAATAAGAAGTTTCGTCGTCCATTAAAATTACATGAGCTCGTGTTACTCAAGAAACCAGCTTCCTCAGAAACCACAAGTAAATTTTATGCCAAGTTTGCACCGTTATTTATTGGGCCGTACAAAATTATTAAAGTCTATGGGAACAATGCCTACCGCATACAAAGTCTTGATCAATCATATGAAGGAGTTCATAATGGTTCAAATTTGAAGAGCTATCACTGTCCTAAACAATCTGCTGTAAATCAAATAAACGTCATCTTGGAAGAGGAAACGTCATGGAACGAAGATGAGGATCCGATCTACCTTCATGCTTCAACGCAGGTCGATATGACGGAAGAAGTATGCAAAGAATGTCAGGAGTTACAAGATTCCACTATGAGTCAATTACGCTTGCTTTGTGCTGCGCTGGAACTGGACAATAGTAGGCTACGTGCTGGAACGTCATCTGGAATAATTACGGAATAGTGTGACACATAACTGTACTTCAAAATTTTCAAGGGACATGTTAATTATATTTCCAGATAATAATGATTTAATCTGCCCATCAAATCATTTTTTCAGCCACGGGAGAAATATGCACCCTTGAAAATTGGTTATTAGTTTATTTGGGAAGAATATTTTAATTCTAGTGTGGAACCATGCATAAATTTATCATCCCGGCAGGTGATTTCAACTCTGCATTGTCTGCTAGCCAGCGAGGGGAACAGGTTTTTCCCGTGCCGTGCATACGAGTCTGGGTTTTTTTTTGTGCTTTGTTGAAGACAGCAGAAGGTGGCACGTGGACAGGAACTCGACCAGATTAAAAGCGATCAATACTTTGAGATTTTGACGTCATGATATTCAACCAATTGGACCGCAAGGTTAGCCTGATCGCAAAGTCTTAGCCAATAAAAATTAATTAACAGACACACCTACGTCTTGAAGGAATAAATACCCATGTACTTGAGGAAATCATTCTTTTTTGCTTTCTTTGCTCATTTGCATTCGCTCAGTGCTCATTTGGTCTTTGCTCAGTTGTCTACGGGAAGAATTGTTCGAGCACATGTGTTACTGGAAACGACGTATTCGACGTGGAATATTACCAGTATTCATTTAAGGAAAGACGAAAAATTTCTGCTTCTGAGGAAATTTTGGGACATAAAATTATCGGAAACGCAGCAGTTCAGATTTCTTTAGTTTTATAAACCTGAAGAGAATTTATAAATTTCAGCTTTTACCTGAAGACGCAAGATCCCCAGCAACCCTAAAATAGTCTGGAAGAATGGAACTTCAGTGTTACGACGAAGTGTGTGTTTATCCCAAGTCCTCGCCTGCTGCAGCCATGTATCTTTAAAATGTGAGGCATAATTCAGCCCGGGAGAGAATAACATCAGAGATGGAGTTTGGTTAAATATTCATTGATCATCAGCCGAGTCCAGAAGTCAAGTCTACTACAGCTAAGATTTTAAATTATACTTTTCTCTTTTCTCTGTTGTAACAATTATGTAGACGTAGTCCTTGCTTGAATATTTAAAGTCATTTCTTATAATCTTTGTAGTTAGGATTTTCACTCTTCTTTCACTGGTGTTGGTAGATTTGATGTGTGTGAGAGTGTATTTGGGACCTATAATTTGTTCTATGTGAGTGAGTGCTTCGTGACATATTCTCACTGTCCCATGTTAAGTCTAGGGAAGTGTTAAAAATATTTGACCCACGCGATAATAATTTTCAATTTATAAATAAATGATGGAATAATTTTTGATTTATCTGGGACAGAATATCGACGTGTTCTGTGAATTTAGGATTTTTCCTTGATGTTTTGTGGTTTACCATAGATCCGAAATAGAATAGAGTCATCTATGATTTCCTTAAAACATAGCCTGCGATGACGCGACCGCGCGCGTATAATAATAATAATAATAATAATAATAATAATTGACATTATTACGGTCTAATAGAATATTTAAAGGTCATGAGTGTAATTATTGCTGTGCTTATAAGTGATTAATGTGTGCTATTTTGAAGTAGATGTGACCTGGAATATTGGTCGTGGCTTGAATGTCCACAGATTTTGCATTTACTGTTATTGGTATTTTTGAGACTTGTAAATGGATCTTAAGATAGGATTTTATTTGTGTGTCCATTACATGAGTCAATTAAGGAAGAGAGTGTGTTTTTAAACATAATTTCTTCTTGTACAGCACATGTTGGTCAATAATTTGTGATAATGAGAGATTAAAAATAACGTAGTCGTGACTCATAGACCGTATGCGCGAATGTTTATTTATCTGTGACTGTAGGCAGTTCTATGGAATTTTTAGTGACGATTTCTACTACAAAATTATTCTGGAACATCGTTGTGGAATTTATTTCATTGGAAAAGTGGTAATCCTGTCACAATCACACGTCAGACGTTTGTAATGGTAACCCTTGTCTGATATGGTCATCGAGAGAAGTTCTCATGTTTCAGATAAAATTTAAAAATAAAATTCAAAAGATAGGATCCGATAAATTTATTTAATAATATTAACGTGGACCAAAGCTTGAATGTGAGATGGATGAATGATTGATTTTATTTATAATTGTGATTTCCATGGTTATATTTCGTCATGTTGTGTGTACGCTGAACGCGTAAAGTTTCGATTATTTTGTTGTTTTGCGGCGAGCATATTTGGCTCAATTTTGAATCTTTAAGTGATTTTATGACGAAATAAGACAGATTAGGATCTTTGCTTCGAGAAAAAAATACTTAAGCAAGGATCGCGTCAATGAAATAAGCTCACAGAATGTAAAATGTTTAACGCTATAATGCGAGAATTTTAAGCCTTTATTGTGAGTTGTGCACAACACTAGGACAATTGACGTAAGAATAAGAATCAAATGAGTTAGATATTTGATCTCAAAATAATTTCGTTATATAATTTGAAGCTTAAATAATTAATTGAAATAATATTTAATTAATAGAAGGGAGTTATTGGATTTTCATGTGACGTAGAAATTTGACTTACAATTTAAATGAATCGCAGAGTATTGTCAATTTAAATTATAATTCAAGAAAGGGAGAAATAATTCATATTTTGAGATTTTGAGATAGGTTTCTCTCAAATAATAATTTGTTTAATTTCTTAGGACGATTTATTAAGGCTTAATTTCGTCTGTTTACAGAATTCAAATTAATGGAGAATTGCGGAAGAATTCCGGCAGGGAAGAATTATTTAATTTTATTTCAAGATTTTGAAAATATTTCTAGAACCTGGAAAGTGCTAATATTTTATTTAATAAATGTTAAAACCCATTTCTTTCTAGTGTTTTCATTTGTCGTCAGTCCTTAGATTGTCCCTGACCCCTATAATTTAGCGTCGCCTGTAAGCGAACGTTCCGCCTCTGGGAACTTTTGCTTACCGGCTGAGCTGCCCGGCAAAACGGGGGCAATAGGTACTTTAAGGCAGAAACAGGTTCAAAGAAGGGCATTCCAGGAATCATTAATGAACAAGGGGAGTGTGTATGCGAGGATCTTCAAAAGGCAGAAGTATTCAGTCAGCAATATGTAAAGATTTTTGGTTACAAGGATAATGTCCAGATAGGGGATGTGAGTAACACTAAAGAAGTATTAAAATTTACCTATGATAACAATGACATTTACACTAAGATACAAAAGTTGAAAACTAGAAAAGCAGCTGGAATTTATAAGATTTCTGGGGATATACTAAAGGCAATGGGTTGGGATATAGTACCATATCTGAAATACTTATTTGATTATTGTTTGGTTGAAGGAGCTATACCAAATGAATGGAGAGTTGCTATAGTAACCCCTGTGTATAAAGGAAAGGGTGAGAGACATAAAGCTGAAAATTACAGGCCAGTCAGTTTGACATGCATTGTATGTAAGCTTTGGGAAAGCATTCTTTCTGATTATATTTGACATGTTTGCGAAATTAATAACTGGTTTGACAGAAGGCAGTTTGGGTTTAGGAAAGGTTATTCGACTGAAGCTCAGCTTGTAGGATTTCAGCAAGATATAGCAGATATCCTGGATTCACAAGGCCAAATGGACTGTATTGCGATTGACCTATCTAAAGCATTTGATAGGGTGGATCATGGAAGACTAATGGCAAAAATGAGTGCAATTGGACTAGACAAAAGAGTGACTGAATGGGTTGCTATATTTCTAGAAAATAGAAGTCAGAGGATTAGAGTAGGCGAAGCTTTATCTGATCCTGTAATAATTAAGAGGGGAATTCCTCAAGGTAGTATTATTGAATCTTTATGTTTTCTTATGTATATATCAATGATATGTGTAAAGAAGTGGAATCTGAGATAAGGCTGTTTGCAGATGATGTTATTCTGTACAGAGCAATAAATAAGTTACAAGATTGTGAGCGGCTGCAGGGTGACCTCGATAGTGTTGTGAGATGGACGGTGGACAATGGTATGATGATAAAGGGGGTTAAAAGTCAGGTTGTGAGTTTCACAAATAGGAAAAGTCCTCTCAGTTTTAATTACTGTGTTGATGGGATGAAAGTTCCTTTTGGGGATCATTGTAAGTACCTAGGTGTTAATATAAGAAAAGACCGTCATTGGGGTAATCACATATGATTGTTAATAAAGGGTACAGATCTCTGCACAAGGTTATGAGGGTATTTAGGGGTTGTAGTAAGGATGTAAAGGAGAGGGAGTATAAGTCTCTGGTAAGACCCCAGCTAGAGTATGGTTCCAGTGTATGGGACCCTCATCAGGATTACTTGATTCAAGAACTGGAAAAACATCCAAAGAAAAGCAGCTCGATTTGTTCTGGGTGATTTCCGACAAAAGAGTAGCGTTACAAAAATGTTGCAAATTTTGGGCTGGGAAGATTTGGGAGAAAGGAGACGAGCTGCTCGATTAAATTGTATGTTCCGAGCTGTCAGAGGAGAGATGGCGTGGGAGGACATCAGTAGACGAATAAGTTTGGATGGTGTATTTAAAAGTAGGAAAGATCACAATATGAAGATTAAGTTGGAATTCAAGAGGACAAATTGGGGAAAATATTCGTTTTTAGGAAGGGGAGTTAGGGATTGGAATAACTTACCAAGGGAAATGATCAATAATTTTCCAATTTCTTTGCGTTCATTTAAGAAAAGGCTAGGAGAACAACAGATAGTGAATCTGTCACCTGGGCGACTGCCCTAAATGCAGATCAGTAGTGATTGATTGACATATATTAAGAATGTTCAAATTCGTACTCGATGCTATGTCAAAGATATGGGCTCCATAGTACAGGAGCGATCTTATAGTGGCCTTGTACAGCGATAGCGCAACGCACGGGTCATCTCCCCAGTGTCTACGGGTGACAGATTTTAGTATCTGTATGTAATTATCACTTTTCGAGCGTAAGTAGCGGAAATGCTGCCTCCATGTAAGCTTATGATCTATAATTAATCTATATATATAAAAGCAAGTCGGGCTGGAGCGATGTATATATAAATATTTAAAAATGAAAAAAGACGTGAATTAATGAGGCACTTCCAGAAATCTCAGAAATTTGAAACTTGGTACGTGAGAAGCTGATGACCCCAGGATCCCTAGAAAAATCGAAAATTCTCAAAATTCCCTGAAGGGGGCACGCTGGGGGGCTCTGATTTTGGGCTCAGCATAAGAACGCAGTCGTATAATATATCCAATACGACAACCTATAGGTTTCGTGGGCTTCAAAATTTTCGGGAATTTCCTAATTTTTATCCCACGTCCCCGCAAATCAAAATGGCGGCACAACCTGCCAGACGAGGTAGAAAATTGAAATTTGGTGAAATTATAGCTTTTGGTCCCTAACCGACGGGAAAATTCCAAGATGATCAAATTTTTCACTTTTTGCCCCCGAAGATATCGAAATATGGAGGCAATTTTAATGACTGTGCAGACATTCATTTTGAGCTATTTTTTGGCTAAACGGTAAGTCGTATCACAAAAAGGATGGCACAATCTCTCTTCAATTCGGAGTGCTCTGCAACTTTGGTCCTATGACATTTTGTCGTATCTCTCTCCCTTATACGTTAAATTTGGCCTTATTTCTGGATTGTTCGTAAATTTTGTGATTTTTACAAGTATATTTCATTGTTTGACACACTTATAAGAATGATAGCAACATCACGTTGAGTGCGCACATTGGCACGATCAAGGGCCATATGTGGACCAAAGTTCATGATTCTAGCCTATACATAAGTAGGAGAAACGTAATGTAAAATGTAACAAATTTACCCAAATTTCACCCTATTCAAAATTTGTACTTAATTTACCCCCTTAATATGGGAGATACGAGGAAATGGTTCAGAAACAAACATATAGAGCGATAAATGAGGCGTCTGATGACGCAAACCGTTTCTTAATATCGTGCACCGTTTAGGAGATATGAATCTCGAAGTGGAAGTCTGAACTTTTCAACGTGCTCATGCTTATCCGTCATCTATATATATAAAAGCAAGTCGGGCTGGAGCGATGTATATATAAATATTAAAAATGAAAAAATACGTTAATTAAAGAGGCACTTCCAGAAATCTCAGGAATTTGAAACTTGGTACGGGAGATGCTGATGACCCCAGGATCCCTAGAAAAAACGAAAATTCTCAAAATTCCCTGAAGGGGGCACGCTGGGAGGCTAAAATTTTGGGCTCAGCATAAGAACGCAGTCGTATAATATATCCAAAACGACAACCTATATGTTTCGTGGGCTTCAAAATTTTCGGGAATTTCCTAATTTTTATCCCCCGTCCCCCCAAATCAAAATGGCGGCACAACCTGCCAGACGAGGTAGAAAATTGAAATTTGGTGAAATTATAGCTTTTGGTCCCTAACCGACGGGAAAATTCCAAGATGATCCAATTTTTCACGTTTTACCCCCAAAGATATCGAAATATGTAGGCAATTTTAATGACTGTGCAAACATTCATTTTGAGCTATTTTTTGGATAAACGGTAAGTCGTATCAAAAACGGTTGGCACAATCTCGCTTCAATTCGGAGTGATCTACAACTTTGGTCCTATGACATTTTGTCGTATCTCTCTCCATTATACGTTAAATTTGGCCGTATTTCTGGATTGTTCGTAAATTTGGTGACTTTTACAAGTATATTTCATTGTTTTTTACACACTTATAAGAATGATAGGATCATCACTTTGGGTGAGCACATGGGCACGATCAAGGGCCATATGTGGACCAAATTTCATGATTCTAGCTTATACATAAATAGGCAAAAAGTAATGTATCTATATTGCACACTTATAAGAATGATAGGATCAACACGTTGGGTGCGCACATTGGCAAGATCAAGTGCCATATGTGGAACAAATTTCATGATTCTAGCTTATACATAAGTAGGCAAAAGTAATGTAAAATGTTAAAAAATGTACCCAAATTTCACTCTATTCAATATTTGTACTCAATTTACCCCCTTAATATGGGAGATTCGAGGAAATGGTTCAGAAACAGACATGTAAAGCGATAAATGAGGCGCCTGATGGCGCAAACCATTTCTTAATATCATGCACCGTTTAGGAGATATGAATCTCGAAGTTGAAGTCTGCACTTTTCAACGTGCTCATGCTTATCCGTCATCTATATATATAAAAGCAAGTCGGGCTTGAGCGATGTATATATAAATATTTAAAAATGAAAAAAGGCGTGAATTAATGGAGGCACTAAGAGAAATCTCAGAAATTTGAAACTTGTACGGGAGTAGCTGATGACCCCAAGATATGGCCAGAAAGTTCGTCTTATCGTACAATCCATTTTTCGATTTGACGTACCGTTTAGCAGCAGTTATTCTGTAAATGATGGTTAACATCCTTATACTTCCGTATGACGACTATATTCTTTCATTGACGTTGATTTGTCGCAATCTAGAAAGGGTTTGTCTGCCATTGGTATTAAATACATTGCAAATCGATGGTGACTGTCAGAAGGAGGGCTTCTGCTATTGTTTTCAGTCCACCTCACATTGACTTTGACAGGCAGTAAGAATGGGGTCGTCCTCCATCTCTTGTGCACTATTTTAATGCATAATTCCCTTCTTGATTCGACTAGCAGAAGACAAGGGAGCGTGAATTTTTTTTCAAAACTCTTTTACCCGATCCTGTTTGTCAGTAGGCAAGGGTGTCTTCCATTATAAACAAATTGACCCATCTAAAATGTGACTGACGTTGGGCATAGTTGCCTGCTATTATAATGGAATCTCACCAACTCGGTGTGACTGGCAGGGAGCTGATTGCCATTAGAAAATGCGTCTGCCATTATAAAGATAAGAACGCAACTCACTTTTGACTGGCAGTAAGAAAGGTCCTTGCAATTATAATAAAAGTTCCTCAACTGTAATCTATCTGAAAGTAGGAATTGGGGTCTGCCATTGTAATGAAACCTCTCCAAATCGATTTTAGCCGCGCACTAGGCAATGGGATCCGCCGTGAAATGAAAATTACCTTCTTCTTTGTGAATTGCAGTAAACAAGTGGACTTGCCGTTATCATCGCAATTCCGCAAATCACACTTTCATTGGAAACAACGTCTGTGGATTTCACAATACTGATTCTCGGATAAAGCCAAGACAAACCCAATTTAAAAATCTTATTCACTTCATGTGCACTAATTTACTTCGATATCCGCATACAATGTAGAGTACCGTAGCGAAGCACGGGTACATTTGCTAGTCCTAAATATTTACGGTGGATAGCAATGAGGATTTCATACATATCAAAACAAATCGGCGAGCGATCATGTGAACGATGATGCGTAAAAAACATCGCTCGACATTTGGCAAGGGGAAGGTGAAGTCCAGGAGAATCCAACCACGTAATGGCCTCCCTAAGCGTGTATATGATATGCTGTCTACAAGTTTGTAAATTCTCATGGTATAGTAAATAAAAAAATCATCTGCGAACGCCTGTATACGAGCATAGCGGAGAATAACTGTTTCAAAATCCTTCATAAAGACAGCAAGTATAGGATATTAAGGTTACGCTTTCGAGTAATGTATCTTGTAACGACTATAGAGCATCGAAGGCATAATGTAGAGCAGGCAGTCTTCGCAAACCTTGACGCCGAATGGCCAAATACTCATGGAGGAGTAGCAATTTCGGAATTAAAGGCTGCCTTTGTAACATAATTATTTTTTTAAGTAAATATTGCATAGAAAGCATTATTCTACAAACGTGTAAAGGGGGTTCGCAGGATTCCACCGAAAGTGCATTGGTAGGTGTTGATTTCAGCGCTCCTATACATGTGCGCAATGCTTTATGTTGACATATATTAAAAATCATCGCTCGACATTTGGCAACGGGAAGGTGAAGTCCATGAGAATCCATCCACGGGATGGCCTCCCTAAGCGTGTATATGATATGCTGTCTACAAGTTTGTAAATTCTCATGCTATAGTAAGTAAAAAATCATCTGCGAACGCCTGTGTACGAGCATAGCGGAGAATAACTGTTTCAAAATCCTTCATAAAGAGAGCAAAAAGAATACCGCTCAGTATATTTCCCTGAGGTAGCCCTGTACTCACCTGACGAGGAGGTATTTAATGTTGTGACGGTTTGAGAGACAATGTTCGATATGTAAGTAGTTGACGTAGGATGGTAATAATCCGCACAGGGATTTTAAGAGATGCAAGTTTATCCCATAGGATATTAAGAGGTACCGATTGTAGGCCCGTTAGGTATCGAGAAAAACTGCAATCGTGCTGTGCTTCCTATGACGGGCTAGTAACAAGACAGTGAGGAACATGTTAAAAGCATCATATGAACTTCGTCCCTTGAAAAAGGCATATTGATATTGCGGCGTTAGGCTATAGTACTCTAATACCCATATGAGCCTCCGTAGTCAAATCTTTAAAAATACTTTACGAATAAAAGATCCCAACACTATATCGCGGTAATTGTGCGGATCAGAGGGTATTTGTCTATTTTTAAGAATAGGTACACTACCGGTCAAAAGTTTACGATCACCTATGCACAAAACTAGATACTTTATTTCAATGTACAAACACATCGTAAAAACTAAATAGACCAACAAGATATATATTTTCTCTCTTTATCGTCAAGTAGAATACAATATGGTTTATATTTTAGCCTCTTCAAAGTATCCCCCTTTTGCCCTCCGAACAGCTGCACAAACTCTTGGCATTCTGGAAACAAGATTTTGTAGTGTTTGTGTAGATATTGCAGTCCAACAGCTCTGTAAATTATTCCATAGCTCTCCAACATTAGTTGACCTCAGTTTTCGGACCTCCCTGTCAAGTTCATCCCATAACAGTTCAATGGGATTTACGTCAGGTGACTGACTTGGCCAAATCATATTTTTCAGTTTCCCACATTTCTCTTTTCTATTTACATACCCTCTACACAATTTAGAAGAAAGTTTGGGGTAATTTTCCTGCTGCAGAACAAACCCAGGACCAATAAGCTTCTTGCCAGATGGAACTGCATTGTTGATCAGTATCCTGTGATATCCTTCCTTCTTTAATGTTCCATTAATTCGCACTAGATCACCGACTTTATCATCTCCAAAACATCCCCACACCATAGCTGACCCTCCACTATGCTTCACCTTAGGTGTCACACACTGACTTTTCATACGTTCTCCGCGAAGTCGACGAACAGACATTCGACGATGGCTCCCAAATACTTCAAACTTTGATTCATCCGTGAATAACACCTTGGACCATTGCTGCAAGCTCCAGTTTTTATGTTGATATGCCCATTGCATTCTTTTCACCGTATCTTGTGTCCGTAATAAAGGTTTCTTGGCCGCTATGCACCCCTTTAAACATCGTTCTAGAAGACCGCGTTGCACTGTTGAGACAGAGATTGGAGCAGCTCGCATATTATTGCCTTCATCGCGAATTTCAGGTGCCGTACGAGTCCTCTGACGTTTACTCTGTACACATATGAACTGATTTTCCCTCTATGATGTTACACGGGGTCTTCCACATCGCGAAACACTTGCATTGGCACCTGTTTGCTTGAACCGCTGCAATGTATACACCACTGTAGATTGAGCTACGCCAACTGTTATTGCTACTGTCCTACTAGAATACCCTTCGTGATGCAGAGCTACAATTACAGCACGTTTTTCAGTTCCAATATCCTGCTTCCGTCCCATTTGGAGGTGATATGGTATGCACCTGATCAGATACATAAACACATGGCTAGCTGCACACAGTGTACTCTAAACTAATGTGAACTGCTGCTTGCTACACAGACAGCTGAAGGAATGAGGCCTATTCGAGTGGACACGTCTTGGGTAAAGACACGTCAGTGTTGTTGTGGTTACTCATCAGCGACCCTCCATGCGGAGAACCGGTCAAATACACAACAGAGTCGTTCCGTCTTTACATGTTTATGCTTGTTTTATTATCAGAACAGGGCTATGATGGATTATTTAAAACTAAATTTCTGTTTTAACCACAAATCCATAGTTGTGCCAGGTGATCGAAAACTTTTGACCGGTAGTGTATAAGAAAAAATTTATTCCACATAGGAGGCGTAATAAAAGTTCCAAAGATATCATTATACATATCTAATATTGCTTTCTTGGCTCGAATCGGTAATAGTTTAACCATCTGATATGTTACATTATCAGGGCCTGCAGAGGAATTCGAACAAGACTGAAAGACCGCTTCTAATTCCTGGTGATCACACGGCTGTAATAACATAGAATATCGTGTGTCTGGCGTTTCTTGTAAAGGGACATAATTAGATACGACATAATCTGGAGTCTCACGGACCAGAAAATCTGATAACATCTGACGTAGAATTGTCATCGAAGGGGCATGTTGCGTAACTCTTGTTAACGCCCGTATAGCATTACACAAAGTTGTGATAGAAACTTGACGATTAAGTGAAGAGATAAACTCTCGCCAGGCTAAACGACGTTTTTTATGTAAAATTTTTCGAGTATATGCTGTAGGATGTTTAAGCCGGAAATACTTTTGAGGTGTGGAGTGTTGCCTATATTGATGGAACAAACTTTTGCGAGTTTGTATCAACAAGTGTCATTCTTCGTCCCGCCATTTAATTTTCGGAGATCTCCTATAAGTGTGGGGAGGGGGGGGTATTTTATTATGGGATGATGCAGATTGACATAATCTTGTAACATCTGAAACAATAATTGATAAGTTAACGGGTCATTAGGGATTTGTCGTAATCTATCCTCAAGGTATGTGGTATATAACTGCGGATTAAATCGCACAGTGTTATTAGCAAGTGGTCGCAAAGTTGAGGAACGAGGTCGTCCTATACCAAATGAAATAACAATGGGAAAATGGTCACTTGAGTAAGTGTCAGCTAAGGTGTGCCAAGGGGTAATAGACACCATACTCCTCCTACATAGAGTCAGATCCACTGCGCTGGGAGGAGCAAGGGGCGCATAAGACGAGTTGGGGAACCGTCGTTCAATATTGCAAGAGCATGCTTGTTAACAGCATTTAGGAGATAATTACCTTTAGGTGTGTCTGTACTTACTCCCCACGCCGTATCGTGTAGCCTATATTATAGTCACCAAAAATAAAAAGGTAGCAAATTGCTGAAAAAATTGATCCCATTACCTTCCGGTGATGGAAACGTCTGGCGGACAGTAAATATTCACAAGCAGGATGTGCTTATAATACATTCCTATAACATACGTAGAGGGAATTGTCTGAAGATTCAAATTAGGCTTATATGTCATGGAAGTGTGAACCAAAAAGGCAACACCTCCATATCCTGGTCCGTTATTACGAACAACAGTATAGTTAGGATACGCAATGGGCTGTGAAGGGTCAAACCAGGTTTCTTGTAGTGCTATAAAATGTGGGACCGTTTCCTGAATCAGTGTATATAGCACGTGTCGTTTACTCATGATACTCCTAGAGTTCCATTGTGTGATTCTGATCATAGAACTGTACAAAATGCTGAACCTTGTCATTTAACTGATAAATTGTGTGGGCTAGTGTTCGGTTATCACCCAATAATTGCACAAGTTGTGTTATGGCTTGGTAAATTCCACTTTGAAGGTGGTCTCTTTGTCGTTGAAGAGAAGATAGCGGCTGTGCCATTGGGGCACTACTAGTGGTGGCAGGTACGTCTATTACAGCCACTGGTGTCTGGATTGTAATATGAGAAGAATTTGATGCTCTTGAAGAATTCATCCCCATGCTAGGTGACGTTCGGATCAAGTTAGAGTAGCCATTCCTATCATATCCGTGAGAGGGCACAGGCCGTGGTGATTGCAAAATGACTTGAGTAAAATTTCTTTTTCTAGGATTCTCCGGTGTAAGGGGCGGCATCTCCCGAGTTAATGGGGGAAATTGTTGGGAATGGACAGTAGAATTGTATTCAGCAGGCTGAACTTTTTCACAGCTTCTTTGAAAGGTACATTATCGGTACTCGTTATCTTTTTAATGCGTACTTTTTGCTGGTGCGCCGGGAATTCTGGTGCTCCGGTCAAATGCGTTCCCTGGCAATGGACACATTGAAGAAATGTTTCCGTACAGTCTGCTGTGATATGATGTAGAGCGCAACGCCCACACATAGGACTCGTCGCCCGACAATGCTTATCCACGTGTCCATATCTCTGATATTTTTTGCAGATAAGTAGGGCAAATATGTAAGGTTCAACTTCTAAATGTACCTGATACAGGGAGACATACTGAGGTAGGTTCTGCGCTCTAAATACAACTTTAATGGATCCCGTGGGCACGTACTGGTTACTGTCTTGACTAACAATCTTACGATTAAGACGCTGTACTGATTTTATAGTTGCCGTAGATTTTAAATGGTTGAGGATGGTAGAATCGGATAGGGGTTTTCAGTTCCCATTATAATACCCACTCGCAACACATTAAAGCTGGGTATATACGCCTGGCGTTTAATTTAAGCTAATATAGGATGTTTAAGAAATGAGTTCGCTTGTACCGCATACACAAATTCAACCTGTACCCTATTTCTGCCCTTTCGTGCCACCGATTTAATCCCTGCGATGTTATTCTCGTAAAAATGTCGACCCAAGGTCATGGGATGCATATGACCAATGTTTTGGGATGTAGTAGACTCTATGAAAATAATAAATGTCCATACTGTGTACTGGGGTAAAATACTTGTGTCAAAGTCTTCGGAACCTGATCACCAATTACATTATCCGCACGTTTATCTTGCTTCAAATCATTATTCACTTTATCACTAGATTCACTCGAGCTATCTTCTGCATCGTGTTCCATACCAACTATTTCTTCACGCTCGACATCTAGCTTCGAGGGGTCAGGAGCCTCCTCACCCCCACTGTTCGCTGCCATAGCCTACTTCGTACGTCAAAAACGTTCACTGCACCTCGGCACAATGATTATCCACGCGACCGCACGCTATCACTGCTGAGAGGAAACTAACGAATGTACCGCTATGTCTGGCTCAAGGAGGAAATATAAGAGAGAAGGAAGCTCTCCGGGTATAAACAGACGGTAAAACACAAATTCGACGTCAGTTGCTTTACGGAAGAAAAAGTACACAGCAGTTGCATAAGTCATAACGTTTGTGGACAGCCATGGAAGGAGGGATCAACTGACTGAACTTCACGATCCCATTCTTCATATACTAACGGAAATAAAATCGTTTTCTTTTTCATGGGTACATACATGCATTTCCATTATATTGTAGTCCGTTATGCCTTTCAGCGTTCAGTCTGCAAGCCTCTGTGAATTTACTAAACGTCGCCACAATTCTCTATTCGCAACTAGTGCTGTGGCCTCGTTTAGTTCTATACCTCTTTAAATCGTTAGAAACTGTGTCAAAACATTGTCGTCTTTGTCTTCTTCTACTCCTCTTACCCTCCATTATAGAGACTACTAGCTAACCTATCCTCCTCCATTCGTCTCACATGACCCCATCACCACCAAAGCCGGTTTATGAATGAAAGTTTCACTGCAGCAAAAAGCCAGGCTATATACAATAAAAAGACATTTACTTGTAATTAATCACTCTACAATTTCGGTAGTGATAATTGTCTTTCTCTGCACATATTAGCATGATACCGGGTAGATTCATTGTTACCAACTTCGGTTCACATATACAATCCTCACTTGGAAAGTAAAATCTTTTGTTGGTGCATTGCTTGTGGTGAAAACCATGCACTGCAAATCGAGTGATGCCGTGTCTCAGTTTGTAGTTGGTCTGTCTCCAAACTTCTGTCAGTATGGCCTCAGTCGTATAGAATTCACTCCAGATGGCGTTCCTTTTCTCAAGCAATATTTCGTACGTTTTTTCATAAGTCTTGGTATTTGGTATATGCAATTGCAACCTCATACCTTTTATGAAGAAGCTTCCTTTCATCATAATGTAGGTCAGGCTTGATGGTGCTGATATTCCTACTCCACGCACTCTTTTCAAATCGGGCCTTAATATTTTCGAGTGTTAGGAGGTCTTTTACTGTAAGAGTATCCCATATTATGTTGAGTCCGTAGGTAGTTATTGGCATTAATGTAGTTTGGAAGAGGTTCATACCTATTTATGTTGCGAGCAGTTGAAGATTTTTGATGTTATATGTTGTTTTATTGCTACAGCTGCCCTTTCTTGCACATGTACTCTGAAAGATGTCAACGTTGTTTGGAGGGTGATACCCAAGTATTTAAAGTTTGAGATAACTCCTGGTGGTTCATCGTGGAGAGTCAAAGTGTCTTTCGGGGTTTTCCTTCCTCCTTTCCTGAAGGTCATTTGTTCGGTTTTCCGTTGATTTATTTGTAGACTGTTTGATTATGTCCATCTTTCGAGTTTTAATAGCACTTCTTGTAATTCTGTTATATTATCTGATCCTAGGACAATGTCATCTGCATACATTATTACAGTAAAGTAGCTGAGGGGTTTCCGACGATTGAGGTGATATCTGTTGTCATAATATTGAAGAATGTAGGACGCATTGGATCACCTTGAATACCATTTATCTGTAGTACTTTGTTTGATAATGTGACTTTGTCGTCTATTTGGATGTAGTATTGACTATATATATCTGTTATTATTTTTGTAAGTGGGTTAGAATCCCCAAACATCTCTCTAAGTTTGTGGATGAGTATCTGTCTGTCTATATTGTCGAATGCTTTCTTGTAGTCTATAAAGACGGTATAATATTTATTTCCAGGGTTTGGTAGGGTACCTTGTATCTGCTCTATCAGGTAAGTGTTTGCGTGTTGGGTACTTTTCCCCTTCCGAAAGACGAACTGATTTTCTGGGAGAGCTGGGCCTATAATTTCTATAAGTCAGTTTGTCAAGATATTTGAGAACATTTTATATGTCTTATTTTGAAATGCAATTCCACGGTTTGAGTCTAGACCATTGGCGTCACCTTTCCCTTGAAAATAACTTTTATATTTGAGTTTCTCCATGTTTCAGGGATTTTTCCAGTTGTGATAAATTTGTTGAATAAGCGTATGTGAAAATAATCCTTGAGATGTTCGGCACATATGCCGTCTGGTTCTGGAGCCTTTTCATTATTACTTGTTTTGTGGTGAATGGGGAGTGTGTGTCTACTCCTTGTGCTGCTGGTTGAGTGTTTCCATTGGAACCTCTCTCGCGGGCGTTATTCTTCCCTTTCTGTGTGCTGTGAAGGGATCCTTTTTGACAATTTCAGCTTGTCATCTTGTTTCCCCTTCTATGTAACACGTCCTTTTCATTTAATTAGTTCTTTATATGATTTTATTTCCCTTGCGTATTGGGATAGGTCCGTCTCTTGTATTGATGTTCTTACCTGTTTTAATGATGCCATTGTCCTTTTTCTTTTAATATACATTCCTCGTCAAACAATGAATGCGCTCTCCTTCTCTTGAAGTGGATTGTGCAGGACAAGAGTGTTGTAGTACAGAGTTCTATAGATTTTTCCTATTCATTCTGTTTGATTTGTGACGTTGCTTCGGTTACTTTGTCTATATTCTTTGTGAGATCGTCCTTGTCTACTTTCCTGGATGTGGTGTAGGGTTTTGTATTGTTTTGTGGGGGTGACTTGTGGATGTTGATTGTTGTGACTATTGGAATGTGTTTCCTAATAAGCGTCATTGCTGATGTCCAGAGTCCTCCTGGGTGTATGACGTTCATACCTTCTCCTCTCCGACGTCAATGGTACTACTGCCGTTTGCTGGTATAGAGGACTTTTGGTCTGATTTGTTGATAGAGTATAACCTTCCTCAAATAGTATCTCCAGCAACAGATCCGTTTTTGTGTTTGGCTTGTGGATCCTTGCATTTAAATCACCGGCTAGGATGACTCTTGTGTCATATTTTTGTTTCTGCGATTGCCTTCATCACTTTCTCCACTGCAGTTTCTGTGTCTGTTTTTGGATTAATATGCCCACGGTAGTTATCTCTGTAGTTTTTATTATGACCATATTATCTTCTTTTATTTTTTTCTGTATTGCACCGAGACTCCTCCTGCTGGTCGTCCTTTAGTCGGTTGGGCAAACGAATGGAATCGGTTGAAACCTTGAATGTTAGTGTTTTGTAAGGAAAGTTTCCGTGGTGATGATAATATCGTATTTTGTTATAGTTTCTGTAGGTATTCTTTAGAAGGCATCTTGAAACCCTGCTATATTCCATAGTAGGACGTAAAGACATCAGTTCCACATTTTCACCTTCTCGGTATCTCCGAAAGTGAAACCTTCTAACCACAACTCCCCTTGGACAAAAGCCTCCTCTTCTCGTTACCTCAAGGTCATTAAAGGGAAAGCCCACCTTGAAAGCTTTTCTTTCACCCGTCGATTGTTGCTCTTCACAGTGCACATTTTCTACGATTCCATCTTTCTTTACAGAGTTCCGGATATTTGCAATAGACGTGGTTTTCTTCAATCGGCCTACATACAACTAAACATTTTGTCTGCAAGCTGGAGTTCACTTTCGATTTCTTCGCTTTTGTTTCCAATAATATCCTTATTGTAGTCTAATGAAATTGTATGTACATACTACGTGAGTGAACTTCGATGTTCCTGACAATAAAGAATTGTTCAGGATTTCCTCCATGCTCTCTCACAATTTTATGCATGCAGAATTATCATACTTATATATTAAATTTGTTGGATTGGTGGTCAGTCCTATGCCAAAATTCCCTGCAAATATGTTCTTGCAATAAGAAAATGGAAGCGTTCTGGATTTTAAACTCATGGGTTTTAACTTCAAAACGACCGTGATAACTGTTACAGGCCCACATCGTGTGAACTGTGAAATTTATGGAACTACTTATCAATGTGGAACCTCAACTTCCAGTGCATTAAGAGGTCCATTTATATCCCACTAACAGCTCAGTATTTGATTGATGAGGGGCGTAGAGAATAACCTCAAAACAGATGTCAGGTGTTGTCATTATCAGTTCTCATGCCATTACCTTGCTGGGTATTTTTTCAGTGGATTCCGATATCATTGAATTATCAAACACTGATTAATTATAAACAACACACCAGTACGCCAAGAATGATACAAGTTTATTTATATCGTGTCAGAAGCATGCATAAGTTTAAAATTAAAGATAAGGAAAAACATAAAACATAATATAAATACTCCAATGGCGAAGAGCCACATTAAACTATGTGAGCCCAAAACCTTGCAACACCAAGTGCATTTGGCTTTGCTTTAACCAGGTCTTCTGTTGTGCAGCTGAATGGGCATGAACTGCATTGCAGCAAATGGGCTGTGGTCTGCTCTTCTCCACATACACACAAGGTACTATTGAACATTGGGTCACATCAAGCCGTGCGGGTAGGGAAATCTCCAGCTCCGGTATTGGTACAATCAGGGCTGTAGTGGTATAGAAATATGTTTCAAACTCACTGGAGAAATGATAACATTGAATATGAACGTTCGTGTAACGGGTTGGTAATAAGGGGTTTGGACTAATTAAAACATGAAGGTAGTATATTGCATTAAATTAGTGATAATGTTTTAAATATCTTAAAATACAAATGTCAATTTTTAGAAAATGCAAAATCTGAATGGCAAGGAAACCTGCAACCTGAGCAAGTCCAAACTAATGGTAACTGACAGAGTGGCACAGATACAGCTGACAAGTCGATTAAGGGAACTCGAAGTGGTAAATGACTTTATATACATTGGCTCGACCATCTGTGATACCGGAAGTTCTGACAAAGAGATTAGGAGACGTGTCACCTTAGGGCGCGTTGCCCTGAGCAAACTTGCAAAAATATGGCAGAGCAGAGCAATAACAAATAGTACAAAGATTAGACTAGTTGATAACTTGTGTTTTCTGTCTTCCTTTATGGTTCCGAGACCTGGACTCTCACGGCAGGAGATAAGTACCGTATCGACGCTTTTCAGACATGGTGTTGGAGAAGTATGCTCCGTGTACTTTGGACGGTACATTTATTATTCAAGAACTGAATATCTCCGAACGTCCCTCTCTCCACCTAATAACGAGAATCGCCCGATTCGTCGGGCATACTGTAAGACGGGATATTGAAAATCTGGTGAAGTGTATCATGGAAGGCAAAGTTGTTGGCATAAGAGCACGAGGACGGATTGATCAAGTCCTGCATATCCACCGGTATGACTCTTCAGCAGGCTTTAAGAGAAGCTGAACATCGCCAAGTTGGCGCCGCTTAATCTAAAATATTTTGTGAAGTCAAATGGGGCCACAACGCTCACCAATGAGTTTCACGACTCATGATGATGTCCATTAATACTATCAGTTAGTTATTATGTATCTCACTAATTTTCTACAGTATCTTTAATAATAATAATAATAATAATAATAATAATTGTACCGGTTGGTACACCTATACGACGCACATTTGAATTTTCCGCCTTAAAGTACTCTTCTACTGTTAAAACGCTGAACTTTTAAAACTGAATCAACTCTACTGTTTATCAGAAGATGTCACTGGGTGTTTTTGATTTGCTGTTGTTTTTCATTGATCAAGAAGTGTGGACATTCTCTAACAGATGTCTCTAAAAAAAAAGCTATGATCATGCACTCTGGTGCGAAGGAATGAACCTTCTTGAAGAAATTTTGTTTTTTTAAGCTATTGCCTTTACTAAATTTTGTTCTTTTATTTGTGGGTTGGCAATATTAAGCTTTCTTTCCGCCTGTTTTGAATTTAACCAATCCTAAATTTCTGTAATTAATTTTCCACTAATAAGGTGTTTCTTCATCGATTTGTGTGTAGCTTTTCCTGTTAGCCAATAAACGTCTGTGGGTGGGTCCTTATTATTCCTGAAAGGTCTCGAATCTTCCACGAGGGTTCAAAACTGCTGATTTTCACGGCTCTTGGCCACTCGAATTACATCTAGCTCAGTGTTTGGATATGTAGCAGGGGGCGGGAAGCGCCTCTTTCTTCAGCAGCATTTCTTCAACAAGGTAATGGCCGCTTAACATCTTTCTTTTTCCTTGCTAGCTCAGCAGTGTAACCCGCGGGGCAGGTTCGAAGCCTTTAATATGTAACCGATAACTTAAAACATGTAAAACCCGTTCCTATCTTGTAAAACTTCATTTATATTTAACTGTAATTCGGGAATAGAGAGTGATTTACACTCTCGAGCTCCCCTTCATTTTGAATTTGAGGTGACTACGTTTTCGTAACCGTTCTTCTCTTCCTTCTTAATATGTTAAATTTATTTTGTATACGAGTCACCTCCATAGATTGGGATTAGCCCCTGTGTAATCGGCCTAGTGCCTCTTAGGGTTTAAAATGTGTATGTAGGAGTGCAAGTACACGCCTCAATTCATTTTGTTATTTTGGAGTTTATTAATCCGTTCTTTTTCATAAAGGCCCTTGTAGGTTGGGTATGAAATACCCCCGTTCATTTGATTTAAGCGGCGCGTTGATGGCAAGTTAGTGTAAAAATCTGGTATTGCCCTTAATAGGCTTGGAGAATTGAGAGCGGGTTAGCTCCTTTACTTGTGGTAAATGTGCCTCAGAGAGGCTTGAGATTTAAAGGTGGGAGCAAGCGCTCCATGTTATAAGGGGATTTCTGCCCTTTGGTAATTTGTGGTTGAGAGCTGATTGTTGGTTGTTGTTATTGGTTAAAGTCTGAAAGTCTATGTGAAAATTGTTAAGTTTTGCTATATTTTGGAAAATATAACCTTGTTTTTGAAATTTTAATTTCTTTCGAACTTGTAGTTAGACCCATTCCAGCCAGCACCTTCTTTCACCTCCACCTTCCACGGATAACTCCGTAACAAGTGATAGCAGAGCGCGGTTGAATGGGTCTCTTTTTAGCCCCTTTTGACGGCTAAACATTGCTTTGGTTTTGTACTCTAACAATTTTCTCCGTTGCTGGAATTTTCTTTCTTGTTTTCTAAATTTGTCATTATGTCCGGCCCTCGCGACGTCCTCCATCCCGGCTATTTGTGCAAGGAGGAATTAATGTATGAATTACCTATTAGAAATGTTCAATCTGGAGGCACGGTTGCGGCCGACACCACTAAGATCAAAGATTCTCTTGATTTGCCAATTAACACCCCAACCTTGGGGGAGAAAAAGACTGACGACGCTCACTCCACGATCACGGATAATACTATTGAGCTAGCATCCGTAGTTAGTTTTTTGAAGGAGGGGATCCATCCCCAAATCAACTTAAACGTGCACAAGCTAGATTATTCCATTTTTCCAATAAGGTGACTGATCTATTGTCTCTTAAGTTGAATGACATTCAGGGGAAGGAGGCTAGCGCCCTTGCTGAACATCTTTCTAGATTGTCTAGGAAGGTTAGTCAATTGATAACTGGGGAAGCGGCTCCCAAAACTGACCCGCCCACTGTGGCAATTACCGCTAACGAGGAAAAATCTTCCAAAGGGGAAGAAAGTAGATCCGTAGGAGTCCAACAAACATCTGCCCAATTAAAAAACGAATCAGGTCGTCGCTCATCCCTCCCTCCATTTGTGTTGAATCATGCACCCTCTGAAACAGCTTCTTCACCCCCTAGGCCGTTACCTACTATGTCTCCCGGGTTCAGTAGTTTGCCTCATCCATTAGCAATGTTAGTCAGGGGTATTTCTAAGTTCTCTGTCAACTCCACCAGTGATGTTATTTCATTCCTAACGTTTTTAGTTGAGTTCCAAGATCACGCTCTTGTATTTTCTCTTTCCCCGTGTCAAATTTTGCAGAGTATTTATCCCTATTCCATTGGTGTTCTCTCTGACAAAATAGTAAGAGCCATTGCTGATCAATCCTCTATAGATGACTTCCACCCCCATCTATTAGCAAACTTCATTCCGGCTAGGGCAAGGTCATCTCTAATACAGAAGTACTATTATAGAGCACAGCGACTGGATGAAAATTTTGCCGACTTCATCCAAGACATTAAATTTTACACTGGGGTATTTGCTTTACATTTCCCTGAAGACCAAATCGTTCACGCCATTGTGGAAGGCATTTCCCCATCTTACAGATCATATTTGTGTTTTGCGTCGTGTCCTCAAACTTTTGTCGAGTTAGAGGCTATGGTTGCCTCAGCCGAGGGAGTTCGATACGCTGACACATTACGGGTCACAAAGGAGCCCCCTCCGTCCTCTAGTAATTTTCGGCCTCCTCCTCGCCGAACTCTCCTGCCCGTGAATGTTATGCTTGTGGTTTGGCAGATCATCCCCGAAACAAGTGCCCTTGAGTTAAATATAGCGGGGCAAAGAATGGAGCAGGGTCATCCCTAGGCTGTTTCAAATGCGGCGCCTTTTCCCATATTGCCTAGAATTGCCCTAATACTAATAGCACCCCCTCCTGCTCAACTTCTGGTGCACCTTAGTACTATAATAGACGGATTCGGCGGCCTCCTCCTCCCAGAGGCCTCCTCCTCCTCCCCCCTGCTCCTCCGCCTCCCGCGGGAAATTTGAATTTTGGTGGAAATCTGAATTTTGGCGGGAAATTTCAATTTTGGCGCGAGATTTGAATTTGTAAACAAAGCCACGTGCTTTTTGACAGCTGTCATCGACAACATCGCATCGCTAACCTCACTGCTGCCATCTTGACGGGCCTAAACCTCAGTGGTACCAACTTAACCTAACTAGTGCGAGATTTGAATCGGTAAACAAATCCACGTGTTTTTGACAGCCACGTGCTTTTTGACAGACAGCAACGCATCGCTAACCTCAGTACTGCCATCTTGACGGGCCTAAACCTCAGTGGTACCAACTTAACCTCACAAGCGCGAGATTTGAATTTGTAAACAAATCCAGGTGTTTTTGACAGCCACGTGCTATTTGACAGCTGTCATCCGCCATCCTTAAACTACAGAGCACCGTGCTGCCCTCTTTATTGCAGTAGCTGCAAATTCGTCACCTGTCATCGGTAGTGCTGCCATCTTGGCGGGCCTAAACCTTAGTGCTACGAACTTAACCTCACTAGCGCGAGAAAACAAATCCACGTGCTTTTTTGACAGCTGCCATCCGCCATCTTCAATCTATAGAGCACAGTGCTGCCCTCTTTAGCTACCTACCTTTGAAATGTGGTGGGGGATAATTTGAAAAATGCTTTTTGACAGCAGCCATCTTTGAGCACAGTGCTGCACTCTTTAGCTAGATACCTTTGAAATGTGGTGGCGGCAAATTCCACGTGCTTTACAAACCTATGTGCATTTCTGACAGCTGTCATCCGCCAAGCTGCCGTCCGCCATCTTTAATCTAGAGAGCACCGTGCTGCCCTCTATGTGGTGGAGGAAAATTCCATGTGCTCTTGTTTGAAAACAAATCCACGTGCTTTGTTTTGACAGCTGTCATCCGCCATCTTTAATCAAGAGAGCAACGTGCTGCACTCTTTAGCTACTTACCTTTGAAATGTGGTGACGGTAAAGTCCACGTGCTCTTGTTTGGAAACAAATCTACTTGCTTTTTTTGACAGCTGTTATCCGCCATTCCTAACCAACAGAGCATCATGCTGCCCTCTTTAGCTAATTACCGTTGAGGCGGGCAATTTAAAAAATTATATTTGACAAGCTGCCATCTTTAATCTACAGAGCACCGTGCTGCTACCTTGCGGGCAGTTTCTACGTAACAGCTGTCATGCACCATCTTGCATCGCTAACCTTAATGCTGCCCTCTTTAGCTGCCTACCTTTGAGGCGGACAATTTGAAACATGCTAATTGACAGCAGCTATCCTTGAGCACCGTGCTGCCCTCTTTAGCTACATACCTTTGAAATGCGGTGGCGGACAATTTGATAAATTCCAATTGGCAAGTTGTCATCTTTAATCAACAAAGCATCGTGCCGCACTCTTTAGGTACATATATTTAACATGTGGTAGTGGATAATTTTGAAAAATTCCGTCAGCTGTTATCTGCCATCTTGCATCGCTTACCTCAGAGCTGCTATCTTTACGGTACTAAACCTTATCGTGGTGGCGGTGGTGGGAAATTTAAAATCTACATGCTTTTTTGACAGCTGACATCCGCCATCTTTAATCATGTGAAAACGGTGCTGGTATCTTGCGGGTAATTCCGTCTACTGTCATCTGCCATCTTTAATCAACAAAGCATCGTACTGCTATCTTTAGCTACATACATTTAACATGTGGTGGCGGATAATTTGAAAAAACCTTCCGTTAGCTATCATCCGCCATCTTTATTCAACAGAGCATCGTGCTGCTATCTCTAGCTACATACATTTAACATGTGGTGGCGGCAATTTGAAATTCTATCTAGATGCCATCCTTAATCAACAGAGCACCGTGCTGCTATCCCTTTGAATTGTGGCGACGGATAATTTGAAATTCCGTTAGCTATCATCATTAAACATTAGTGCATTCGCTAATCTAACCTCTCATCTACTATCCTGAAGGAGACTATACGACACCTCCTCTACCTCATGCTCTTCCTCCTCCTCCTCCCCTACCACCTCCGCCTCCTCCTCCTCCTCTGTCAAGGCATAGCTTTATCGAACACGCTTCGCGAAGGCAAGAGTGTGCAGCGATAATTTTATTATGCATGTTTAGACTTGCGGATTACGAAAGAAACATAACAAGACTAAAATCGATGTTGTTATCTTCAACCTGTGACTAGAACAATGATTGATGCGTTCAGATCACCAAACAAGTGATCAAGGCTAGAATTGAACACGGTACTCGATACAACATGCCAGGGGATACCTTTGTTCTAAGAAAATCAGATTGAAACATGACTAGAATCGATGCCGTTAGCTTCAACATGTAACTAGAACATTGATTGATGTGTTCAGATCGCTAAACAAGTGATCAAGACTGGAATCGAACACGGTACTCGATACAACATGTCAGGGGACATCCTTGTTCTAAGAAGATCAGATTGTAACCTAGCAAGACTAAAATCGATGCCGTTAACTTGAACATGTGTTTAGAACATTAAATCAGATTGAAATATAACAAGACTAGAATCGAACACTGCACTCGATACAACATGTGATCAGAACATTAATTGATGTGTTCAGATCACTAAACAAGTAGAACCGAACACTGTACTCGACACAACATGTCAGGGGTACCTTTGTTCTAAGAAGATCAGATTGAAACATTACAAGACTTGAATCGAACACTGTACTCGATGTCGTTAACTTCAACATGTGATTGAAACATTGTTTGGTGTGTTCAGAACACTACATAAGTAGAATCGAACGTTGTACTTAATACAACATGTTAGGGGATACTTTGTTCTAAGAAGATAAGATTGAAACATAACAAGACTAGAATTGAACACTGTACTCAATACAATACGTCAGGGGATAACTTTGTTCTAAGAAGATCAAATTGAAACATAACAAGACTAGAATGGAACACTGCACTCGATGTCGTTAACCTTAACATGTGATCAGAACATTGATTGATGTGTTCAGATCACTAAACAACTAGAATCGAACACTGTTCTCGATATTGTTAACTTCAACATGTGATTAGAACATTGTCTGATGTGTTCAGATCACTAAGCAACTAGAATTGAACACTGTACACAGTACAACACGTCAGGGGATAACAAGACACATATCAAGATAACAAGAAACATAACAAGACTAGAATCGAACATTGCACTCGATACAACATGTGATCAGAACATTGACTGATGTGTTCAGATCACTAAACGAGTAGAACCGAACACTGTACTCGATACATGTCAGGGGATACCTTATTTCTAAGAAAATTAGATTGAAACATAACAAGACTAGAATCGAACACTACACTCGATGTCGTTAACCTTAACATGTGATCCGATACAACATGTTAGGGGATACCTTTGTTCTGAGAACATTAGATTGAAACATAGCAAGACTAGAATCGAACACTGTACTCGATACAACATGTGATTAGAACATTGTTTGATGTGTTCAGAGCAAAAGTACAACTTCAATGATTTACCTAGTGTAAAAATCAAAAACACACTGTGCACAGTAGTATAATACAGGGATTCGGCGGCCGCCTCCTCCTCCGGGCTCCCAGCGGCCCCTCCGCCTCCGCCTCACGGGAGGCCCTCCCAGAGGCCCCCTCCGCCTACGCCTCAAGGGGGCCCTCCCAGAGGCCTCCTCCGCCTCCGCCTAACGAGGGGCCTTTCCAGAGGCCTCCTCCGCCTCCCGCGGGAAATTTGAATTAGTAAAAAATGCCACGTGCTTTTTGACAGCTGTCATCGACAACAACGCATCGCTAACATCACTGCTGCCATCTTGACGGGCCTAAACCTCAGTGGTACCAACTTAACCTAACTAGCGCGAGGTAAACAAAGCCACGAGCTTTTTGACAGACAACAACGCATCGCTAACCTCAGTGCTGCCATCTTGACGGACCTAAACCTTAGTGGTACCAACTTAACCTAACTAGCGCGAGGTAAACAAAGCCACGTGCTTTTTGACAGCTGTCATCCGCCATCTTTAAACTACAGAACACCGTGCTGCCCTCTTTATCGCAGTAGCTGCAAATTCGTCACCTGTTATCCGCAGCGCTGCCATCTTGGCGGGCCTAAACCTTAGTGCTACCAACTTAACCTCACTAGCGCGAGATAAACAAATCCACGTGCAGCTGTCATCCGCCATCTTTAATCCATAGAGCACAGTGCTGCCCTCTTTAGCTACTTACCTTTGAAATGTGGTACGTCACAGCTGTCGTCCGCCATCTTGTATCGCAAACCTCAGTGCTGCATTCTTTAGCTAGATACCTTTGAAATGTAGTGGCGGCAATTTGAAAAATTCTATATGCTCTTGTTTGGAAACAAAGCCACCTGCTTTTTGACAGCTGTCATCCGCCATCTTTAATCCAGAGAGCACCGTGCTGCCCTCTTTAGCTACTTACCTTTAAAATGTGGTACGTCACAGCTGTCATCCGCCATCTTGCATCGCAAACCTCAGTGTTGCACTCATTAGCTAGATACCTTTGAAATGTAGTGGCGGCAATTTGAAACATTCTTTATGCTCTTGTTTGGAAACAAACCCATGCGCTTTTTTTTGACAGCTATCATCAGCCATCTTTAATCCAGAGAGCACCGTTTTGCCCTATTTCGCTACTTACCTTTGAAATTTGGGGGTGCTGAAAATGGTTTTCCGTGGTTTCCCATTTTCACACCAGGCAAATGCTGGGGCTGTACCTTAATTAAGGCCACGGCCGCTTCCTTCCAACTCCTAGGCCTTTCCTATCCCATCGTCGCCATAAGACCTATTTGTGTCGGTGCGACGTAAAGCCCCTAGCAAAAAAAAATTGGGGGGTGGTAAATTCTACACGCTCTTGTTTGGAAACAAAACCCATGTGCTTTTCTGACAGCTGTCAACCGCCATCTTTAATCCAGAGAGCACCGTGCTGCCCTCTTTGTGCCGGTGGCAAATTACACGCGCTCTTGTTTGGAAACAAACGCACGTGCTTTTTGACAGCTGTCATCAGCCATCTTGTATCACAAACCTCAGTGCTGTACTCTTTAGCTAGATACCTTTGAAATGTGGTGGCGGCAAATTCCACGTGCTCTTGTTTGGAAACAAAGCCACTTGCTTTTTGACAGCTGTCATCCGCCATCTTTAATACATAGAGCACTGTGCTGCTATCACGCGGGTAATTTCGTCAGCTGTCATCCGAAATCTTTAATCCACAGAGCACCGTGCTGCTCTCTGTAGTAGCGGGCAATTTTAAAAGATCTGTTAGCTGTCATCCGCCATCTTTAATCAAGAGAGCACCGTGCTGCCATCTTTAGCTAGATACCTTTGAAATGTGGTGGCGGCAAATTGAAAAATTCCACGTGCTCTTGTTTAGTAAACAAACTCACGCGCTTTTTGTCAGCTGTCATCCGCCATCTTACATCGCAAACCTCAGTGCTACACTCTTTAGTTGAAATATGGTGGCGGATAATTTAAAAAGAAATATTCTACAGCAGCCATCTCTCGACGCTAATTGCACAAGATGGTGGCTATACATGACTCCTTAAAGGTGCTTATGCAAGATGATCGCTATACATAGGTTCTTATGAGACGCCCTTGGGATGCTTGCGCAAGATGGCGGATATACAAGGCTCCATATGAGACACCGTAGGGATGCTTGCGCAAGATGGTGGTTGCTCTTATGAGGCGGCTTAAGGGTCCTTGCACAAGATGGCTAGAGACGCCCCTAAGGATGCTTGCGCAAGATGGCGGACGCAAGATGGTGGCTATATACGACTCCTTATGAGACGCTTTAAGGGTGATTGCGCTAGATGGCTGCCGCTCGTAGCTTAGAGGCTAACGTGTCGTGCTAGTTCGATTCATTAAATTTAGGGCTTAAATGCAAAATGGTAAATATCTTGAAAACGGTGCACCGTAGAGCAAAACGGACAAAATTGTTCTGCCTAATACGTAGGCTCGCAGTATGAGGAACAAGAAAAACATAGTCTAATGATGGGATCAACGGTTCGATTCCTACTTAAGCCCTTTGGCATTGGCAGCTATCTAATTCTACAAGATGGTGGCTGCTCTTATGAGGCACAAGATGGCTTGAGACGTCCTAGGGATGTTTACGCAAGATGGCGGACACAAAATGGTGACTATACATAGCTCCTTATGAGACAGCCTAGCGGGTGCTCGCACAAGATGGCGGCTACTCTTATGAAGAATGCTAGCTTAGAGGCTACTGCGCAAGATAACGGTTGCTGTTATGCATGCGGTGGAGAGCAATTGGAATTCTATGTGCTTAATCAACAGAGCACCCTGCTACCCTCTTTAGCTGAAATGTGGTGATGGATAATTAGAAAAAATCTTTTGACAGGTGTCAACTTTAAACAATGACGACTATACATAGGCTGTTAAGACCTTATCATTCTCCTCCTCCTCCTCCTCCTACGCCTCTTATGTCAACGCATAGCTTTATATCGAACAAGTTTAAACCTGCATCGCGAAGGCAAGCGTGCGCAGCGATAACACTATTGTACATGTTTAGACTTGCGAAACATAAGAAGAGTAGAATCAAACGCTGTACTCGATACAACATGTGATCAGAACATTGATTGATGTGTTCAGAACACAAAATAAGTGATCAAGACTAGAATCGAACACTGTACTCGATACAACATGCAGGGGATACCCTTGTTCTAAGAAGATCAGATTGAAACATAACAAGACTTGAATCGAACACTGTACTCGATGTCGTTAACTTCAACATGTGATTAAAACATTGTTTGGTGTGTTCAGAACACTACATAATTAGAATCGAACGCTGTACTTAATACAACATGTTAGGGGATAACTTTGTTCTAAGAAAATCAGATTGAAACATAACAAGACTAGAACCGAACACTGTACTTGATACAACATGTTAGGGGATACCTTTGTTCTAAGAAAATTAGATTGAAACATAACAAGACTAGAATGGAACACTGCACTCGATACAACATGTGATCAGAACATTGATTGATGTGTTCAGATCACTAAACAAGTAGAACCGAACACTGTACAACATGTTAGGGGATACCTTTGTTCTAAGAAAATTAGATTGAAACATAACAAGACTAGAATGGAACACTGCACTCGATACAACATGTGATCAGAACATTGATTGATGTGTTCACATCACTAAACAAGTAGAACCGAACACTGTACAACATGTCAGGGGATACCTTTGTTCTGAGAACATTAGATTGAACCATAGCAAGACTAGAATCGAACACTGTAAGAACATTGTTTGATGTGTTCAGAGCAAAAGTACAACTTCAATGATTTACCTAGTGTAAAAATCAAAAACACACTGTGCACATATCGCGAAGCTATCTCGCCTATCACTTGCCTAGTATGAAAATAAAAAACGCACTGTGCACATATCGCATAGCTAACTCGGCAACACTTCAAATGATTTGCTTGTACGAAAAAATCTATACCGCGGAGCTAACTCGTTCGCCGCACTGCTAGGACGCTTAGTAATTGCAAATACACTGATATATTGAACAGTAGTATAATTGGAGAGTTCGGGCGCCTCCTCCCGCGGGAAATTTGAATTCTGGCGGGAAATTTGAATTTTGGCGGGAGATTTGAATTCTGGAGGGAAATTTGAATTTTTGCGCGAGATTTGAATTTGTAAACAAAGCCACGTGCTTTTTGACAGCTGTCATCGACAACAACGCATCGCTAAACTCACTGCTGCCATCTTGACGGGCCTAAACCTCAGAAGTGCCAACTTAACCTAACTAGCGTGAGGTAAACAAAGCCACGTGTTTTCTGACAGCCACGTGCTTTTTGACAGACAACAACGCATCGCTAACCTCAGTACTGCCATCTTGAAGGGCCTAAACCTCAGTAGTGCCAACTTAACCTAACTAGCGCGAGGTAAACAAAGCCACGTGTTTTTTGACAGCCACGTGCTTTTTGACAGACAACAACGCATCGCTAACCTCAGTACTGCCATCTTGACGGGCCAAAAACTCAGTAGTGCCAACTTAACCTAACTAGCGCGAGGTAAACAAAGCCACGTGTTTTTTGACAGCCACGTGTTTTTTGACAGACAACAAAGCATCGCTAACCTCAGTACTGCCATCTTGACGGGCCTAAACCTCAGTAGTGTCAACTTAACCTAACTAGCGCGAGATTAAAAAACCACGTGTTTTTGACAGCCACGTGCTTTTTTGACAGCTGTCATCCGCCATTTTAAACTACAGAGCACTGTGCTGCCCTCTTTATCGCAGTAGCTGCAAATTCGTCACCTGTCATCCGCAGTGCTGCCATCTTGACGGGTCTAAACCTTAGTGCTACCAACTTAACCTAACTAGCTCGAGGTAAACAAAGCCACGTGCAGCTGTCATCCGCCATCTTTAATCACAGTGCTGCTCTCTTTAGCTACTTACCTTTGAAATGTGGTGGCGGATAATTTGAAAAATGCTTTTTGACAGCAGTCATCTTTGAGCACCGTGCTGCCCCCTTTAGCTACTTACCTTTGAAATGTGGTGGCGGTAAATCCCACGTGCTTTACAAACCTATATGCTTTTCTGACAGCTGTCATCCGCCATCTTTAGTCGAGAGAGAACAGTGCTGCAATCTTTAGTTGAAATGTGGTGGCGGCAAATTCCACGTGCTCTTGTTTGGAAACAAATCAACATGCTTTTTTGACAGCTGTCAACCGCCATCTTTAATCACCGTGCTGCCCTCTTTAGCTACTTACCTTTGAAATGTGGTGGCGGTAAATTCCACGTGCTTTACAAACCTATATGCTTTTCTGACAGCTGTCATCCGCCATCTTTAATCCAGAGAGAACAGTGCTGCCCTCTATGCGGTGGCGGCAAATTCCACGTGCTCTTGTTTGGAAACAAAGCCATGTGCTTTTTTGACAGCTGTCATCCGCCATCTTTAATCACGAGAGCACCATGCTGCCATCTTTAGCTAGATACCTTTGAAATGTGGTGGCGGATAATTTGAAAAATGCTTTTTGACAGCAGCTATCTTTGAGCAGCGTGCTACCCTCTATGTGCTGGCGGCAAATTCTACATGCTTTACAAACCCACGCGCTTTTTTGACAGCCATCTTTAAGTACAGTGCTGCCCTCGTTGTTGTGGCGGCAAATTCTACGTGCTCTCGTTTGGAAACAAAGCCACATGCTCTTTTGACAGCTGTCACCCGCCATCTTTAACCAACAGAGCACTATGCTGCTATCATGCGGGCAATTTCGTTAGCTGTCATCCGACATCTTTAATGAACAGAGCACCGTGCTGCTCTCATGCGGGGCAATTTCGTTAGCTGTCATCCACCATCTTTAATGAACAGAGCACCGTGCTACCCTCATGCGGGGCAATTTCGTTAGCTGTCATCCGCCATCTTTTAATGAACAGAGCACCGTGCTGCTCTCTGTAGTAGCGGGTAATTTGAAAAGTTCTGTTAGCTCTCATCCGCCATCTTTAATCAAGAGAGCACCGTGCTGCCATCTTTAGTTGAACTGTGGTGGCGTCAAATTCCACGTGCTCTTGTTTAGTAAACAAACTCACGCGCTTTTTGTCAGCTGTCATCCACCATCTTACATCGCAAACCTCAGTGCTACACTCTTTAGTTGAAAAATGGTGGCGGATAATTTAAAAAGAAAAATTCTACAGCAGCCATCTCTCGACGCTATTTGCACAAGATGGTGGCTATACATGACTCCTTAAAGGTGCTTATGCGAGAAGATCGCTATACATAGACGCCCTTGGGATGCTTGCGCAAGATGGCGGTTATACATGGCTCCTTATGAGACACCCTAGGGATGCTTGCGCAAGATGGTGGTTGCTCTTATGAGGCGGCTTAAGGATCCTTGCACAAGATGGCTAGAGACGCCATAAGGATGCTTGCGCAAGATGGCGAACGCAAAATGGCGGCTATACATAGCTTCTTATGAGACAGCCAGTACTCGATACAACATGTGATCTGAACATTGATTGATGTGTTCAGAATACAAAATAAGTAGAAACGAACACTGTACACGATGTCTTTAACTTCAACATGTGATTAAAACATTGTTTGGTGTGTTCAGAACACTACATAAGTAGAATCGAACGCTGTACAACATGTTAGGGGATACCTTTGTTCTAAGAAGATCAGATTGAAACATAACAAGACTAGAATTGAACACTGCACTCGATACAACATGTGAACAGAACATTGATTGATGTGTTCAGATCACTAAACAAGTAGAACCGAACACAGTACAACATGTTAGGGGATACCTTTGTTCTAAGAAAATTAGATTGAAACATAAAAAGACTAGAATCGAACACTGCACTCGAATTAACATGTGATCAGAACATTGATTGATGTGTTCAGATCACTAAACAAGTAGAACCGAACGCTGTACAACATGTTAGGGGATACCTTTGTTCTAAGAAGATCAGATTGAAACATAACAAGACTAGAATTGAACACAGCACTCGATACAACATGTGATCAGAACATTGATTGATGTGTTCAGATCACTAAACAAGTAGAACCGAACACTGTACAACATGTTAGGGGATACCTTTGTTCTAAGAAGATCAGATTGAAACATAACAAGACTAGAATTGAACACTGCACTCGATGCAACATGTGAACAGAACATTGATTGATGTGTGTTCAGATCACTAAACAAGTAGAACCGAACACTGTACAACATGTTAGGGGATACCTTTGTTCTAAGAAGATCAGATTGAAACATAACAAGACTAGAATCGAACACTGCACTCGATGTCGTTAACCTTAACATGTGATCCGATACAACATGTTAGGGGATACCTTAGTTCTAAGAAAATTAGGTTGAAGCATAGCAAGACTAGAATCGAACACTGTAAGAACATTGTTTGATGTGTTCAGTACAACTTCAATGATTTACCTAGTGTAAAACACACACTGTGCACATATCGCATAGCTATCTCGAATATCACGAAAATCAAAAACACACTGTGCACATATCGCATAGCTAACACTTCAAATGATTTGCTTAGTACGAAAATAAAAAAATCTATACCGCGTAGCTAACTCGTTCATCGCACTGCTAAGACGCTTAGTAATTGCGAATACACTGATATATCTCATACGAAAATCAAGAAAGCACACTGCGTAGCCAACTCGCTCGGCTCACTCGCTTAGTAATTGCAACACGACTAGAACACTGATACACACACGGATAAGAATGTTCCGAGATACTACATACTTACATGTTTTTTAAGGGGGGTGAAAGATCATAAATTATATGTACACATGTTGTCTCCTCCAAGTTGTAAGATGAAATAGACGCAGTACTGCGAGTTTCCGCTCTAGCTGGCGAACGGAAGTAGCATGATATCTCAGCAAAAAAAAAAAATACGCGTGAGGTTGCAATTCGGACACAATGATGGATACCGCGATTGAAATCCTGGCAACTTATACCGTCAGGAAAGGCATCCGGCGAGCATCTAGCTGTAAATCCCCGATTCTCATGTTAGAAGTTGTAAAATATTCTTAATCCCAGTTCTTTGACGTCAGGAAGGGCAACCGGTCGAAAACAATAGTGTATGATGTAAGAGGCTAGATACTGCTAGTTTTGCGTCAGGAACGGCAAGTAGTCTTAAAACAAATTCTTGCGATTTAAAATCTTAGTTTTGCGTCAGGAAGGGCATCCGGCTGTAAAACAATAGTTCGTGATACAGCGATTTAAAATCTAAGAAAAGCATCTAGCCGTAAATCACCGATTCTCGTGTTAGAAGTTGATAAACAGATTCTTAATCCGAGTTCTTTGACGTAAGAAGTGCAACCGGTCGAAAACAATAGTGTATGATGTAAGAGGCTAGATATTGCCAGTTTTGCGTTAGGAAGGGCAACTAGTCTTAAAACAAATTCTTGCGATTTAAAATCTTCGTTTTACGTCAGGAAGGGCATCCGGCAGTAAAACAATAGATACTGCGATTTAAAATCTAAGAAGTGCATCTAGCTGTAAATCACCGATTCTCGTGTTAGAAGTTGTAAAATAGATTCTTAATCCGAGTTCTTTGACGTCAGGAAGGGCAACCGGTCGAAAACAATAGTGTATGATGTAAGAGGCTAGATACTGCTAGTTTTGCGTCAGGAAGGGCAACTAGTCTTAAAACAAATTCTTGCGATTTAAAATCTTAGTTTTGCGTCAGGAAGGGCATCCGGCTGTAAAACAATAGTTCGTGATACAGCGATTTAAAATCTAAGAAGAGCATCTAGCTGTAAATCCCCGATTCTCGTGTTAGAAGTTGTAAAAGAGATTCTTAATCCTACTTCTTTGACGTCAGGAAGGGCAACCGGTAGAAGTTGTAAAACAGATTCTTAATCCGAGTTCTTTGACGTCAGGAAGGGCAACCGGTCGAAAACAATAGTGTATGGTGTAAGAGGCTAGATACTGCTAGTTTTGCGTCAGGAAGGGCAGCTAGTCTTAAAACAAATTCTTGCGATTTAAAATCTTAGTTTTGCGTCAGGAAGGGCATCCGGCTGTAAAACAATAGTTCGTGATACAGCGATTTAAAATCTAAGAAGAGCATCTAGCTGTAAATCCCCGATTCTCGTGTTAGAAGGTGTAAAACAGTTTCTTAATCCGAGTTCTTTGACGTCAGGAAGGGCAACCGGTCGAAAACATTAGTGTATGATGTAAGAGGCTAGATACTGCCAGGGTTGACGTCAGGAAGGGCAACCGGTCGAAAACAATAGTGTATGATGTAAGAGGCTAGATACTGCTAGTTTCGCGTCAGGGAGGGTAACTTAACAAATTCTTGCGATTTAAAATCTGTAAAATATATTTTTATTCCCAAGAGAATCGAACCCGAGACTGCCGGGTGAGAGGCATGCACACTAAACCAAACTGTAGGCTATAGGTTACAATTTTTTTTGTTCCACAGTCTTTGAAGTTGTATCAGCGCAGTCATTCAGAGCGATCTGCGGAATGCATGTGTTAGCTGAAATTATATACACATCTTCCGGCTGCACTAACCTTGAACGAAGACACGGTGTGCTGATAAGCGACTTGTAACTCACGAACGTCTTCTTAGCTGTGTACCATTTAGCCCGTGTAAGCTCCTAACATATTATGATTGTACGGAGAGGTTAAAACACAGTACCAGCATATAGCCCACTCCTATCGAAAGAGCCTGCACGGTGCCGGCATGTAGGCTTCTCCTGATGAAGGAGCCTGTACAAGGTTTAACACCTCTCCATCAACAGCCCTTACTTAACGCTAGCTTTTTTTGCATACCCGCCTCTTAGATCATACACCATAGTTTTACGACCGGTTGCCCTTCCCGACTAGGATTTTAAATCGCAGTATACGCGATAAATTTGTTGTAGCGGGTTTTATAACTAGATGTCCCGGTACCGGCACATAGCCTACTCCTACCGAAGAAGCCTGCACACAGCTTAACGCCTCCATCCGACAGATGAATCACCATCAACACTCTTGTACTCACAATCATTTTCGAAGGAGTCTGCACAAGGTTTAACGTCCTCATCAACAGATCTTACTTAATGCTGGCTTTTTTGCACACCCCGCCTCTTAGATCATACACCATAGTTTTACGACCGGTTGCCCTTCCTGACTAGGATTTTAAATCGCAGTATACGCGATAAATTTGTTGTAGCGGGTTTTATAACTAGATGTCCCAGTGCCGGCACATAGCCTACTCCTACCGAAGAAGCCTGCACAAGGCTTATTGCCTCCATCAGACAGATGAATCACCATCAACGCCTTGTACTCAAAATCATTTTCGAAGGAGTCTGCACAAGGTTAAACGCCCCCTATCAACAGCCCTTACTTAATGCAGGCTTTTTTGCACACCCCGTCTCTTAGAACATACACCATAGTTTTACGACCGGTTGCCCTTCCTGATTAGGATTTTAAATCGCAGTATACGCGATAAATTTGTTGTAGCGGGTTTTATAACTAGATGTCCCAGTGCCGGCACATAGCCTACTCCTACCGAAGAAGCCTGCACAAGGCTTATTACCTCCATCCGACAGATGAATCACCATCAACGTCTTGTACTCAAAATCATTTTCGAAGGAGTCTGCACAAGGTTTAACGCCCCCTATCAACAGCCCTTACTTATTGCTGGCTTTTTTGCACACACCGGGATTTTAAATCGCAGTATACGCGATAAATATGTTGTAGCGGGATTTATACCTAGATATCCCGGTACCGGCACATAGCCTACTGCTACCGAAGAAGCCTGCACAAGACTTATTGCCTCCATCTGACAGATGAATCACCATCAACGTCTTGTACTCAAAATCATTTTCGAAGGAGTCTGCACAAGGTTTAACGCCCCCTATCAACAGCCCTTACTTAATGCAGGCTTTTTTGCACACCCCGCCTCTTAATCATACACCATAGTTTTACGACCGGTTACCCTTCCTGACTAGGATTTAAAATCGATAACTAGATGTCCCGGTACCGGCACATAGCCTACACTACCGAAGAAGCCTGCACATAGCTTAACGCCTCCATCCGACAAATGAATCACCCTCAACACTCTTCAATCAATCTCGCTACTTCGGAAGATAGCGGGTTCGAACTGGAAGCCGTAAAAAATAGCAAATGCTAGGCGAGGAGGACCTACGCGATCGTCATAACATGATCTAGCCGGATGCCCTTCCTGACGGCATAAGTTGCCAGGATTTGAATCGCGGTATCCATCATTGTGTCTGACTTGCAAGCTCACGCGTTTTATTTTTTGCTGAGATATCATGCTACTTCCGTTCGCTAGCTAGAGCGGAAACTCGCAGTACTGCGTCTATTTCGTCTTACAACTTGGAGGAGACAACATGTGTACATATAATTTATGATCTTTCATCCCCCTATTTTTTTAACATGGAAGTATGTAGTATCTCGGAACATTCTTATCCGTGTGTGTATCAGTGTTGCAATTACTAAGCGAGTGACCCGAGCGAGTTGGCTACGCAGTGTGCTTTCTTGATTTTCGTATGACATATATCAGTGTATTTGCAGTTACTAAGCGTCTTAGCAATGCGATGAACGAGTTAGCTACGCGGTATAGATTTTTTTATTTTCGTACTTAGCAAATCATTTGAAGTGTTGCCGAGTTAGCTATGCGATATGTGCACAGTGCGTTTTTGATTTTCGTGATAGGCGAGATAGCTATGCGATATGTGCACAGTGTGTGTTTTACACTAGGTAAATCATTGAAGTTGTACTTTTGCTCTGAACACATCAAACAATGTTCTTACTGTGTTCGATTCTAGTCTTGCTATGCTTCAATCTAATTTTCTTAGAACAAAGGTATCCCCTAACATGTTGTATTGGATCACATGTTAAGGTTAACGACATCGAGTGCAGTGTTCGATTCTAGTCTTGTTATGTTTCAATCTAATTTTCTTAGAACAAAGGTATCGCCTAACATGTTGTACAGTGTTCGGTTCTACTTGTTTAGTGATCTGAACACATCAATCAATGTTCTGATCACATGTTGCATCGAGTGCAGTGTTCAATTCTAGTCTTGTTATGTTTCAATCTGGTCTTCTTAGAACGAAGGTATCCCCTAACATGTTGTACAGTGTTCGGTTCTACTTGTTTAGTGATCTGAACACATCAATCAATGTTCTGATCACATGTTAAGGTTAATGACATCGAGTACTCTGTTCGATTCTAGTCCTTGTTATGTTTCAATCTGATCTTCTTAGAAGAAAGGTATCCCCTGACATGTTGTACAGTATTCGGCTCTACTTGTTCAGTGATCTGAACACATCGATCAATGTTCTGATCACATGTTAAGGTTAACGACATCGAGTGTAGTGTTCGATTCTAGTCTTGTTATGTTGCAATCTAATTTTCTTAGAACAAAGGTATCCCCCTAACATGTTGTACAGTGTCGGTTCTACTTGTTTAGTGATCTGAACACATCAATCAATGTTCTGATCACATGTTACGATTAACGACATCGAGTGCAGTGTTCAATTCTAGTCTTGTTATGTTTCAATCTGATCTTCTTAGAACAAAGGTATCCCCTAACATGTTGTACAGCGTTCGATTCTACTTATGTAGTGTTCTGAACACACCAGACAATGTTTTAATCACATGTTGAAGTTAACGACATCGAGTACAGTGTTCGATTCTAGTCTTGATCACTTATTTTTTGTTCTGAACACATCAATCAATGTTCTGATCACATGTTGTATCGAGTACTGGCTGTCTCATAAGGAGCTATGTATAGCCGCCATCTTGCATCCGCCATCTTGCATAAGCATCCTTAGGGAGTCTCTAGACATCTTGTGCAAGGATCCTTAAGCCGCCTCATAAGAGCAACTACCATCTTGCGCAAGCATCCCTGGGGTGTCTCATAAGGAGCCTTGTATAACCGCCATCTTGCGCAAGCATCCCAAGGGCGTCTGTGTATAGCGATCATTTTTTATAAGCACCTTTAAGGAGTCATGTATAGCCACTATCTTGTGCAATTAGCGTCGGGAGATGGCTGCTGTAGAATTTTTCGTTTTAAGTTATCCGCCACCATTTTTAACTAAAGAGTGTAGCACTGAGGTTTGCGATGTAAGATGGCGGATGACAGCTGACAAAAAGCGGGTGAGTTTGTTTACTAAACAAGAGCACGTGGAATTTGCCGCCACCACAGTTCAGCTAAAGATGGCAGCACGGTGCACTCTTGATTAAAGATGACGTATGACAGCTAACAGAACTTTTCAAATTACCCGCTACTACAGAGAGCAGGGCGGATGGTAGCTGTCAAAAAAGCACGTGAGTTTGTTTCCAAACAAGAGCGCGTGGAATTTTTCAATTTGCCGCCACCACATTTCAAAGGTATCTAGCTAAAGAGGGCAGCGCGGTGCTCTCGTGATTAAAGATGGTGGATGATAGCTAACAGAACTTTTCAAATTTCCCGCTACTACGTGCTTAAGGTAGTAGCCATAAAGAGGGCAGCACGGTGTTCTGTAGATTAAAGATGGCGGATGACAGCTGACGAAATTGCCCGCAGCACGGTGCTCTGTTGATTAAAGATGGCGGATGACAGCTGTCAAAAGAAGCACATGGCTTTGTTTCCAAACAAGAGCACGTGGAATTTGCCGCCACCACATTTCAACTAAAGATTGCAGCACTGTTCGCTCTGGATTAAAGATGGCGGATGACAGCTGTCAAAAAGCACGTAGAATTTGTCACCGGCACAAAGAGGGCAGCACGGTGCTCTCTGGCGGTTGACTGCTGTCAGAAAAGCACATGGATTTGTAAAGCACGTAGAATTTACCACCACCACATAGAGGGCAGCACGGTGCTCTCTAGATTAAAGATAGCGGATGATAGCTGCACGTGGCTTTGTTTCCAAACAGGAGCATAAAGAAATTGCTGCCACTACATTTCAAAGGTATCTAGCTAAAGAGTGCAGCACTGAGGTTTGCGATGCAAGATGGCGGATGACAGCTGTGACGTACCACATTTCAAAGGTAAGTAGCTAAAGAGGGCAGCACGGTGCTCTCTGGATTAGAGATGGCGGATGACAGCTGAACGTGGCTTTGTTTCCAAACAAGAGCAAGTGGAATTTGCCGCCACTACATAGAGTGCAGCACTGAGGTTTGCGATGCAAGATGGCGGATGACAGCTGTGATGTACCACATTTCAAAGGTAAGTAGCTAAAGAGGGCGGCACTCTGCTCTCTGGATTAAAGATTGCGGATGACAGCTGCACGTGGCTTTGTTTCCAAACAAGAGCACGTGGAATTTGCCGCCACTACATTTCAGCTAAATAGTGCAGCACTGAGGTTTCGGATGCAAATGGCGGATGACAGCTGTGACGTACCACATTTCAAAGGTAAGTAGCTAAATAGGGCAGCACGATGCTCTCTGGATTAAAGATGGCGGATGACAGCCGCACGTGGCTTTGTTTATCTCGAGCTAGTGAGGTTAAGTAGGTAGCACTAAGGTTTAGGCCCGCCAAGATGGCAGCACTGCCGATGACAGGTGACGAATTTTACATCTACTACGATAAAGAGGGCAGCACAGTGCTCTGTAGTTTAGAGATAGAGGATGACACCTGTCAAAAAAGCACGTGGCTGTCAAAAACACGTGGCTTTATTTACCTCGCACTAGTTAGGTTAAGTTGGCACTACTGAGGTTTAGGCCCATCAAGATGGCAGTACCGAGGTTAGCGATGCGTTGTTGTCTGTCAAAAAGCACGTGGCTGTCAAAAAACACGTGGCTTTGTTTACCTCACGCTAGTTAGGTTAAGTTGGCACTACTGAGGTGTAGGCCCGTCTAGATGGCAGCAGTGAGGTTAGCGATGCGTTGTTGTCGATGACAGCTGTCAAAAACCACGTGGCTTTGTTTACAAATTCAAATCTCACGCCAAAATTCAAATTTCCCACCAAAATTCAAATTTCCCGCCAGAATTCAAATTTCCCGCGGGAAGAGGCGCCCGAACTATCCAATTATACTACTTCTGGATTAAAGATGACGGTTGACAGCTGTTAGAAAAGCACATGGGCTTGTTTCCAAACAAGAGCGTGGAGAATTTACCATCCCCAAATTTCAAAGTTAGGTAGCTAAATAGGGCAGCACGGTGCTCTGTGGATTAAAGATGGCTGATGATAGCTGTCAAAAAAAGCGCTTAGGTTTGTTTCCAAACAAGAGCATAAAGTATTTTTCAAATTGCCGCCACTACATTTCAAAGGTATCTAGCTAAAGAGTGCAACACTGTGGTTCGCGATGCAAGATGGCGGATGACAGCTGTGACGTACCACATTTCAAAGGTAAGTAGCTAAAGAGGGCAGCACGGTGCTCTCTGGATTAATGATGGCGGATGACAGCTGTCAAAAAAGCACGTGGCTTTGTTTCCAAACAAGAGCATAAAGAATTTTTCAAATTGCCGCCACTACATTTCAAAGGTATCTAGATAAGAATACAGCACTGAGGTTTGCGATACAAGATGGCGGATGACAGCTGTGACGTACCACATTTCAAAGGTAAGTAGCTAAAGAGGGCAGCACTGTGCTCTATGGATTAAAGATGGCGGATGACAGCTGCACGTGGATTTGTTTATCTCGCGCTAGTGAGGTTAAGTTGGTAGCACTAAGGTTTTATGCCCGCCAAGATGGCAGCGCTACGGATGACAGGTGACGAATTTGCAGCTACTGCGATAAAGAGGGCAGCACGGTGTTCTGTAGTTTAAAGATGGCGGATGACAGCTGTCAAAAAGCACGTGGCTTTGATTACCTCGCGCTAGTTAGGTTAAGTTGGTACCACTAAGGTTTAGGTTCGTCAAGATGGCAGCACTGAGGTTAGCGATGCGTTGTTGTCTGTCCAAAAGCACGTGGCTGTCAAAAACACGTGGCTTTGTTTACCTCGCGCTAGTTAGGTTAAGTTGGTACCACTGAGGTTTAGGCCCGTCAAGATGGCAGCATTGAGGTTAACGATGCGTTGTTGTCGATGACAGCTGTCAAAAAGCACGTGGCATTGTTTACAAATACAAATTTCCCGCGGGAGGCGGAGGAGGCCTCTGGGAAGGCCCCTCGGGAGGCGAAGGCGGAAGAGGCGTCTGGGAGGACCCCCCGTGAGGCGGAGGCGGAGGGGGCCTCTGGGAGGGCCTCCCGTGAGGTGGAGGCGGAGGGGCCCCTGGGAGCCCGGAGGAGGAGGCGGCCGCCGAATCCCTTTATTATACTACTGTACACATATCGCGTAGCTATCTCGCTTAGTAAACGATACAGCTTTAATGATTTGCCTAGTATGAAAATCAAAAACACACTGTGCACATGTCGCATAACTAAGTTGGCAACACTTCAAATGATTTGCTTAGTACGAAAATAAAAAATCTATACCGCGTAGCTAACTCGTTCACCGCACTGCTAAGACGCTTAGTATTTGCAAATACACTGATGTATGTCATGCGAAAATCAAGAAAGCACACTGCGTAGCCAACTCGCTCGGTCACACTGCAAATACATTACGATACGTTACTCTTCTTTTCTCGAAACACACACACACACGGATAAGAATGTTGCGAGATACTACATACTTACATGTTAAAAAATAGGGGGGTGAAAAAATCATAAATTATATGTACACATGTTGTCTCCTCCAAGTTGTAAGACGAAATAGACGCAGTACTGCGAGTTTCCGCTATAGCTGGCGAACGGAAGTAGCATGATATCTCAGCAAAAAAAATACGCGTGAGCTTGCATACACGCAAGTCAGACACAATGATGGATACCGCTATTCAAATCCTGGCAACTTATGCCGTCAGGAAGGGCATCTGTCTAGATCATGTAATTACACGTTATGACGATCGCGCAGGTCCCTCGCCTAGCATTTGCTATTTTTACGGCTTCCGACAGTAGGAGTTCGAACCCGCTATCACCCGAAGTAGCGAGAATGATTGCGGGTACAAGAGTGTTGAGGGTGATTCATTTGTCGGATGGAGGCGATCCTACTCTTGCATATTACATTCTCAGGTAGTTTCGAGGGCGTGCAAAAAAATTAAGTAAGGGCTGTTGATGGGGACGTTAAACCTTGTGCAGACTCCTTCGAAAATTATTGTGAGTACAAGATGTTGATGGTGATTCATCTGTCGGATGGAGGTGATAAGTTGTATGCAGGCTCTTTCGGCAGGAGTAGGCTATGTGCCGGCACCGGGTTTTACCCTCTCCCTACTGTAGTATATTACATTCTTAGGTAGTTTCGAGGGCGTGCAAAAAGCCAGCATTAAGTACGGGCTGTTGATGGAGGCGTTAAACCTTGTGTAGACTCCTTCAACAGGAGTAACCTATATGCCGGCACCGTGCAGGCTCGTTCGATAGGGGTAGGCTATATGCTGGCACTAGGTTTTAACCTCCCCGTACAATCATAATATTTTATGTTAGGAACTTACACCAGCTAAATGCTACACAGTTAAGAAAACGCTCTTTGAGTTACAAGTAGCTTATCAGCAAGCAGTGTCCTCGTTCAAGGTTAGTACAGCCGCAAGTCGAGTGTACAATTTCAGTCAACACATGCATTCCTCACTTCGCTCTGACTGACTCCGCCGATACAACTTCAAAGACTGTGGAACAAAAAAATTTAACCCATAGCCTACAGTTTGGTTTAGTGTGCTTGCCTCTCACCCGGCAGTCTCGGGTTCGATTCTCTTGGGATTAAAAATATGTTTTACAGCCTTCTTGACGCGAGATTTTAATCACAAGAATCTGTTTTACAACTTGATGCCCTTCTAGGATTCTAAAAAGCAGTATCTAGCCTCTTACATCATACACTGTTGTTTTGCGGTACGGCCGGTTGCCCTTCCTGAAGCGAGATTTTTAATCACAAGAATCTGTTTTACAACTGGATGCCCTTCTAGGATTTTAAATAGCAGTATCTAGCCTCTTACATCATACACTATTGTTTTCGACTGGTTGCCCTTCCTAACGTCAAAGAACTGGGATTAAGAATCTGTTTTACAACTAGTTGCCCTTTCTAACACGAGAATCGGGGTTTTACAGCTAGATGCTCTTCTTAGATTCTAAAAAGCAGTATCTAGCCTCTTACATCATACACTATTGTTTCACGGTACGGCCAGTTGCCCTTCCTGACACAAGAATCTGTTTTACGACTGGTTGCCCTTCCTGACACAAAACTAGCATTATCTAGCCTCTTACAAGATACACTATTGTTTTCGACCGGTTGCCCTTCCTGACGTCAAAGAACTGGGATTAAGGATCTGTTTTACAACTAGTTGCCCTTTCTAACACGAGAATAGGGGTTTTAGAGCTAGATACTCTTCTTGGTGCAGGAAATAAGATTTTAAATCGCAAGAATTTGTTTTAAAAACTAGTTACCCTTCGAGATGCAAGAAATAAGATTTTAAATTACAGTATCTAGCCTCTTACATCATACACCATAGTTTTACGGCTATTTAATCTCCTTGACGCGAGAACTAAGATTTTAACTCGCGAGAATCTGTTTTACTGCTAGATACCCTTCCTAACGCGAGAACAAAGATTTTAAAACACAAGAATTAATTTTACAGTCGGGTGTTATTTTTGATGAGCGAAACAAGATTTTAAATTGTGTCCCACACCACAAATTATTGTTAAATGCAAGATGCCCTTCTTGACGCATAAACTATTAGTATCTAGCCTCTTACATCATACACCATAGTTTTACGACCGGTTACACTTCCTGACGTTAAAGGACTAGGATTTTAAATCGCAGTATACGCGACAAATCTGTTGTAGCAGGTTTTATAACTAGATGTCCCGGTACCGGCACATAGTAATCACAATCATTTTCGAGGGAGTCTGCACAAGGTTTAACGTCCCATCAACAGCCCTTACTTAATGCTGGCTTTTTGCACGCCCTGGAAACTACCTAAGAATGTAATATACTACCGTAGGGAGAGGGTAAAACTCGGTGCCGGCATATAGCTTACTCCTACCGATGAAGCCTGCACACAGCTTATCGCCTCCATCCGACAAATGAATCACCATCAACATCTTATACTCACAATCATTTTCGAAGGAGTCTGCACAAGGTTTAACGTCCCCATCAACAGCCCTTACTTAATGCTGGCTTTTTGCACACCCCGCCCCTTAGATCATACACCATAGTTTTACGACCGGTTACCCTTCATGACGTTAAAGGACTAGGATTTTAAATCGCAGTATACGCGATAAATCTGTTGTAGCGGGTTTTATAACTAGATATCCCGGTACCGGCACATAGCCTACTACTACCGAAGAAGCCTGCACAAGGCTTATAACCTCCATCCGACAAATGAATCACCCTCAACACTCTTGTACCCGCAATCACTCTCGCTACTTCGGGAGATAGCGGGTTCGAAGTCAGTAGTATAATTGGACAGTTCGGCCGCCTCCTCCCGAGGGAAATTTGAATTCTGGCGGGAAATTTGAATTATGGCGGGAGATTTGAATTTTGGCGGGAGATTTGAATTTTGGCGCGAGATTTGAATTTGTAAACAAAGCCACGTGCTTTTTGGCAGCTGTCATCGACAACAACGCATCGCTAACCTCACTGCTGCCATCTTGACGGGTCTAAACCTCAGTGGTACCAACTTAACCTAACTAGCGCGAGGTAAACAAAGCCACGTGTTTTTTTGACAGCCACGTGCCTTTTGACAGACAACAACGCATCGCTAACCTCAGTACTGCCATCTTGACGGGCCTAAACCTCAGTAGTACCAACTTAACCTAACTAGCGCGAGGTAAACAAAGCCACGTGCTTTTTGACAGCCACGTACTTTTTTGACAGCTGTCATCCGCCATCTTTAAACTACAGAGCACTGTGCTGTCCGCCTTATCGTAGTAGATGTAAAATTCGTCACCTGTCATCGGCAGTGCTGCCATCTTGGCGGGCCTAAACCTTAGTGCTACCAACTTAACCTCACTAGCGTGAGATAAACAAATCCACGTGCAGCTGTCATCCGCCATCTTCCACCCATTGAGCACCGTGCTGCCCTCTTTGTGGTAGCGGATAATTTGAAAAATGCTTTTTGACAGCAACCATCATTGAGCACGGTGCTGCCCTCTTTTGCTACTTACCTTTGAAATGTGGTGGCGGTAAATTCCACGTGCTTTACAAACCTATATGCTTTTCTGACAGCTGTCATCCGCCATCTTTAATCCAGAGAGAACAGTGCTTCCCTCTATGTGGTGGCGGCAAATTCCACGTGCTCTTGTTTGGAAACAAATCAACATGCTTTGTTGACAGCTGTCATCCGCCATCTTTAATCACCGTGCTGCCCTCTTTAGCTACTTACCTTTGAAATGTGGTGGCGGTAAATTCCACGTGCTTTACAAACCTATATGCTTTTCTGATAGCTGTCATCCGCCATCTTTAATCGAGAGAGAACAGTGCTGCAATCTTTAGTTGAAATGTGGTGGCGGCAAATTCCACGTGCTCTTGTTTGGAAACAAAGCCATGTGCTTTTTTGACAGCTGTCATCCGCCATCTTTAATCAACAGAGCACCATGCTGCTATCATGCAGGCAATTTCGTCATCTTTAATCCACAGAACACCGTGCTGCCCTCTTTATGGCTACTACCTTAAGCACGTAGTAGCGGGCAATTTGAAAAGTTCTGTTAGCTATCTTCCGCCATCTTTAATCAAGAGAGCACCGTGCCGCCCTCTTTAGCATCTTTAATCCGGAGAGAACAGTGCTGCAATCTTTAGTTTGAAATGTGGTGACAGCAAATTCCACGTGCTCTTGTTTGGAAACAAAGCCATGTCCTTTTTTGACAGCTGTCATCCGCCATCTTTAATCAACAGAGCACCATGCTGCTATCATGCGGGCAATTTCGTCATCTTTAATCCACAGAACACCGTGCTGCCCTCTTTATGGCTACTACCTTAAGCACGTAGTAGCGGGCAATTTGAAAAGTTCTGTTAGCTATCATCCGCTATCTTTAATCAAGAGAGCACCGCGCTGCCCTCTTTAGCTAGATACCTTTGAAATGTGGTGGTGGCAAATTGAAAAATTTCACGCGCTCTTGTTTGAAAACAAACTCACGTGCTTTTTTGACAGCCATCATCCGCCATCTTTAAGCAACAGAGTACAGTGCTGCCTTCTTTGTTGTGGCGGTAAATTCCACGTGCTCTTGTTTGGAAGCAAAGCCATGTGCTTTTTCTGACGGGTGTCATCTGCCATCTTATCAACAGAGCACCGTGCTTCTATCATGCGGGTAACTTCTTTAGCTGTCATCCGCCATTTTTTAATGAACAGAGCACTGTGCTGCCACAGATTCTTAATCCCAGTTCTTTGACGTCAGGAAGGGCAAACGGTTGAAAACAATAGTTTATGATGTAAGAGGCTAGATACTGCTAGTTTTGTGTCAGGAAGGGCAACTAGTCTTAAAACAAATTCTTGCGATTTAAAATCTTAGTTTTACGTCAGGAAGTGCATCCGGCTGTAAAACAATAGTTCGTGATACAGCGATTTAAAATCTAAGAAGAGCATCTAGCTGTAAATCCCCGATTCTCGTGTTAGAAGTTGTAAAACAGATTCTTAATCCGAGTTCTTTGACGTCAGGGAGGGCAACCGTTCGAAAACAATAGTGTATGATGTAAGTGGCTAGATACTGCTAGTTTTGCGTCAGGAAAGGCAACTAGTCTTAAAACAAATTCTTGCGATTTAAAATCTTAGTTCTGCGTCAGGAAGGGCATCCGGCTGTAAAACAATAGTTCGTGATACAGCGATTTAAAATCTAAGAAGAGCATATGGCTGTAAATCCCCGATTCTCGTGTTTAGAAGTTGTAAAACAGATTCTCAATCCGAGTTCTTTGACGTCAGGAAGGGCAACCAGTCGAAAACAATAGTGTATGATGTAAGAGGCTAGATACTACCAGTTTTGCGTCAGGAAGGGCAACTCAACAAATTCTTGCGATTTAAAATCTTAGTTTTGCGTCAGGAAAGGCATCCGGCTGTAAAACAATAGTTCGTAATACAGCGATTTAAAATCTAAAAAGTGCATCTAGCTGTAAATCCCCGATTCTCGTGTTAGAAGTTGTAGAACAGATTCTTAATCCTAGTTCTTTGACGTCGGGAAGGGCAACCGGTTGAAAACAATAGTGTATGATGTAACAGGCTAGATACTACTAGTTTTGCGTCAGGAAGGGTAACTAGTCATAAAACAAATTCTTGCGATTTAAAATCTTAGTATTGCATCAGGAAGGGCATCCGGCTGTAAAACAATAGTTCGTGATACAGCGATTTAAAATCTAAGAAGTGCATCTAGCTGTAAATCCCCGATTCTCGTGTTAGAAGTTGTAAAACCGATTCTTAATCCGAGTTCTTTGACGTCAGGAAGAGCAACCGGTCGAAAACAATAGTGTATGATGTAAGAGGCTGGATACTGCTATTTTTGTGTCAGGAAGGGTAACTCAACAAATGCTTGCGATTTAAAATCTTAGTTTTGCGTCAGGAAGGGCATCCGGCTGTAAAACAATAGTTCGTGATACAGCGTTTTAAAAATCTAAAAAGAGCATCTATCTGTAAATCCCCGATTCTCGTGTTAGAAGTTGTAAAACAGATTCTTAATCCAAGTTCTTTGACGTCAGGAAGGGCAACCGGTCGAAAACAATAGTGTAATGATGTAAGAGGCTAGATACTGCTAGTTTTACGTCAGGAAGGGCAACTAGTCTTAAAACAAATTCTTGCGATTTAAAATCTGTAAAATATATTTTTATTCCCAATAGAATCGAACCCGAGACTGCCGCGTGAGAGGCATGCACACTAAACCAAACTGTAGGCTATAGGTTACATTTTTTTTTGTTCCACAGTCTTTGAAGTTGTATCGGCGCAGTCATTCTGAGCGAGGCGTGGAATGCATGTGTTATCTGAAATTGTACACGTATCTTCCTGCTGTAATAACCTTGAACGAAGACACTGCGTGGTGATAAGCTACTTGTAACTCACCGTGTAAGCTCCTAACATGATTGTACGGAGAGGTTAAAACACACAGTGCCAGCATATAGCCCACTCCTATCGAAAGAGCCTGCACAGCGTCGGCATGTAGGCTTCTCCTGTTGAAGGAGCCTGTACAAGGTTTAACACCCCTCCATCAACAGCCCTTACTTAACGCTGGCTTTTTTTGCACGCCACCGAAACTTCCTAAGAATGTAATATACTACCGTAGGGAGAGGGTAAAACCCGGTGCCGGCACATAGCCTACTCCTACCGAAGAAGCCTGCACACAGCTTAACGCCTCCATCCGACAAATGAATCACCCTCAACGTCTTGTACTCAAAATCATTTTCGAAGGAGTCTGCACAAGGTTTAACACCCCTATCAACAGCCCTTACTAAATGCTGGCTTTTTTTTGCACACCCGCCTCTTAGATCATACACCATAGTTTTACGACCGGTTACCCCTCCTGACTAGGATTTTAAATCGCAGTATGCGCGATAAATTTGTTGTAGCGGGTTTTATAACTAGATGTCCCGGTGCCAGCACATAGCCTACTCCTACCGAAGAAGCCTGCATAAGGCTTATTACCTCCATCCGACAGATGAATCACCATCACCGTCTTGTACTCAAAATCATTTTCGAAGGAGTGTGCACAAGGTGTAACGCCCCCTATCAACAGCCCTTACTTAATACTGGCTTTTTGCACACCCCCGCCTCTTAGATCATACACCATAGTTTTACGACCGGTTGCCCTTCCTGACTAGGATTTTAAATCGCAGTATACGCGATAAATTTGTTATAGCAGGTTTTATAACTAGATATCCCAGTGCCGGCACATAGTCTACTCCTACCGAAGAAGCCTGCACAAGGCTTATTGTCTCCATACGACAAATGAATCACCCTCAACGTCTTGTACTCAAAATCATTTTCAAAGGAGCCTGCACAATGTTTAACGCCCCCTATCAACAGCCCTTACTTATTGCTGGCTTTTTTGCACACCCCGCCTCTTAGATCATACACCATAGTTTTACGACCGGTTACCCTTCCTGACTAGGATTTTAAATCGCAGTATACGCGATAAATTTGTTATAGCGGGTTTTATAACTAGATGTCCCGGTTTTGGCACATAGCCTACTCCTACCGAAGAAGCCTGCACAAGGCTTATTACCTCCATCCGACAGATGAATCACCATCAATGTCTTGTACTCAAAATCATTTCCGAAGGAGTCTGCACAAGGTTTAACGTCCCCCTATCAACAGCCCTTACTTAATGCTGGCTTTTTGTACACCCCGCCTCTTAGATCATACACCATAGTTTTACGACCGGTTACCCTTCCTGACTAGGATTTTAAATCGATAACTAGATGTCCCGGTACCGGTACATAGCCTACTCCTACCGAAGAAGCCTGCACACAGTTTAACGCCTCCATTCGACAAATGAATCACACTCAACACTCTTCAATCATTCTCGCAGCTTCGGAAGATAGCGGGTTCGAACTCCTAACGTTGGAAGCCGCAAAAAATAGCAAATGCTAGGCGAGGGGCCTGCGCGATCGTCATAACATGATCTAGCTAAATGTAGTTTTAGGTGAATACCTTTAAGTGCCTACAGGTAAGGAATATCGCGGATGTAGCTTAGTACCCTCCCGTTTAAGTCCAGAAGTCGAGGATCGCCCGCTAACTTTCCAAGGCTCGATCCGCTGCAGATCTCTTAAATTCTGACACCTCGGTATCAACAGCAGGTTCGATCCCGGCTTAAATACGTCAGCCTGCGGGAGTTCAGGAGAGCTCTTGTTGCATAAACACTTCGTTCCGACTGTACTGCAGTTGTCAGCGATTTTCACATCCGCTTGGTAACAAGCAGCATATTTACTCGCTGCAGTCTGCGTGAAGCGCTCACAGTTCTCTGTATGCGTTTATTACGTACACACATCTCCCGTCTAAGTACTGTCTGCTGTGAATATTATTCTTCAGCCTTTATCTTAAGGTAAGCTAGAACAGTTAGTTACTTTTTGCAAAGCAACTTCTACGCTAGGTAATAGACATCTACATTCATATATGTTTGTTCTTTTCTTTTTAGGTACCGTTCGAGTTACAGGCTTGAAAGTACGCATTTTATTCATCCGAGTAACAGTCTGCAGCACATGCATTTTTAAGGTATGTTTTCGAACTTTGAGTTGTAAAGATAGCTAGGTTAACTGATGTACCCTACACTAAATTCATATATGTTTGTTCTTTTCTTTTAGGTACCGTTCGAGTTACAGGCTTGAAAGTACGCATTTTATTCATCCGAGTAACAGTCTGCAGTGCGAAGATTTTAAGGTATGTCTGACCTCTATTCGTTGGTGGTTTCTTCCGAACATCGTAACTTTAAGCTAATCATAAATAGTAGTTCTCTTCAATCCTCATGCTATAGACGAGGTTAATCTTATAATTTCAAACACGCACACATAGCTATGTCTGTCCTCAACAGGCTGAAACTTGGTTTCTTCTAAAACATCGTAACTTTAAGCTAATCACAAATAGTTGTTCTCTTCAATCCTCATGCTATAGACGAGGTTAATCTTATAATTTCAAACACGCACACATAGCTATGTCTGTCCTCAACAGGCTGAAACTTGGTTTCTTCTAAAACATCGTAACTTTAGTCTATTGATAAATAGTCGTTCTCTTCAATCCTCATGCTATAGACGAGGTTAATTTTATAATTTCAAACACGCACACATAGCTATGTCTGTCCTCAACAGGCTGAAACTTGGTTTCTTCTAAATCATCGTAACTTTAGTCTATTGATAAATAGTCGCTCTCTTCAATCCTCATGCTATAGACGAGGTTAATTTTATAATTTCAAACACACACATAGCTATGTCTGACCTCAACAGGCTGAAACTTGGTTTCTTCCGAACATCTTAACTTTAGACTATTGATAAATAGTCGTTCTCTTCAATCCTCATGCTATAGACGAGGTTAATTTTATAATTTCCAACACGCACACATAGCTATGTCTGTCCTCAACAGGCTGAAACTTGGTTTCTTCTAAAACATCGTAACTTTAGTCTATTGATAAATAGTCGTTCTCTTCAATCCTCATGCTATAGACGAGGTTAATTTTATAATTTCAAACACACACAGCTATGTCTGACCTCAACAGGCTGAAACTTGGTTTCTTCTAAAACATCGTAACTTTAGACTATTGATAAATAGTCGTTCTCTTCAATCCTCATACTATAGACGTGGTTAATCTTATAATTTCAAATACACACACATAGCTATGTCTGTCCTCAACAGGCCGAAACTTGGTTTCTTCCGAACATCGTAACTTTAAGCTAATCATAAATAGTTGTTCTCTTCAATCCTCATGCTATAGACGAGGTTAATCTTATAATTTCAAACACGCACACATAGCTATGTCTTTCCTCAACAGGCCGAAACTTGGTTTCTTCCGAACATCGTAACTTTAAGCTAATCATAAATAGTTGTTCTCTTCAATCCTCATGCTATAGACGAGGTTAATTTTATAATTTCAAACACACACATAGCTATGTCTGACCTCAACAGGCTGAAACTTGGTTTCTTCTAAAACATCGTAACTTTAGTCTATTGATAAATAGTTATTTTCTCTAATCTGCCTGTCATAGAAGAGGTTAATCTTATAATTTCAAACTCACAGCAATGTCCGACCTCTATACGTTGAAACTTGGTTTCTTCCGAACATCTTAACTTTAAGCTAATCATAAATAGTTGTTCTCTTCAATCCTCATGCTATAGACGAGGTTAATCTTATAATTTCAAACTCACAGCAATGTCCGACCTCTACACATTGAAACTTGGTTTCTTCCGAACATCGTAACTTTAGTCTATTGATAAATAGTTATTTTCTTTAATCTGCATGTCATAGAAGAGGTTAATCTTATAATTTCAAACTCACAGCAATGTCTGACCTAGACAGGTTCAAACTTGGTTTCATCCGAACATAGCAACTTTAGTCTATTGATAAATAGTTGTTCTGTTCAATGTTTTATGCTGTAGAAGAGGTTAATCTTATAATTTCAAACTCACAGCAATGTCTGACCTGTACAGGTTCAAACTTGGTTTCTTCCGAACATAGCAACTTTAGACTATTGATAAATAGTTATTTTCTTTAATCTGCATGCCATAGAAGAGGTTAATCTTACAATAACAAACTTAGAGCAATGTCTAACCTCTATAGGTTGAAACTTGGTTTCACCCGAACGTTATAACATTAGTCTAATGATAAATAGTTGTTCTCTTCAATCCTCATGCTATAGAAGATGTTAATCTTATAATTTCAAACTTACAGCAATGTCTGACCTGTACAGGTTCAAACTTGGTTTCTTCCGAACATCGTAACTTTAGTCTATTGATAAATAGTTATTTTCTTTAATCTGCGTGCTATAGAAGAGGATAATATTATAATTTCAAACTCTCAGCAATGTCTGACCTGTACAGGTTCAAACTTGGTTTCTTCTGAACATCGTAACTTTAGTCTATTGGTAAATAGTTATTCTCTTCAATCCTCATGCTATAGAAGAGGTTAATCTTATAATTTCAAACTTACTGCAATGTCTAACCTCTATAGGTTGAAACTTGGTTTCTTCCGAACATCGTAACTTTAGACTATTGATAAATAGTTGTTCTCTTCAATCTTTCATGCTGTAGAAGAGGTTAATCTTATAATTTCAAACTCACAGCAATGTCTAACCTGTACAGGTTCAAACTTGGTTTCTTCCGAACATTGCAACTTTGGTCTATTGATAAATAGTTGTTCTCTTCAATCTTTCATGCTGTAGAACAGGTTAATCTTATAATTTCAAACGTTCAGCAATGTCTGACCTCTATAGATTGAAACTTGGTTTCTTCCGAACATAGCAACTTTAGACTATTGATAAATAGTTGTTCTCTTCAATCCTCATGCTATAGAAGATGTTAATCTTATAATTTCAAACTTACAGCAATGTCTGACCTGTACAGGTTCAAACTTGGTTTCTTCTGAACATCGTAACTTTAGTCTAATGATAAATAGTTGTTCTCTTCAATCTTTCATGCTGTAGAAGAGGTTAATCTTATAATTTCAAACTCACAGCAATGGATAACCTGTACAGGTTCAAACTTGGTTTCTTCCGAACATAGCAACTTTAGACTATTGATAAATAGTTGTTCTCTTCAATCCTCATGCTATAGAAGATGTTAATCTTATAATTTCAAACTTACAGCAATGTCTGACCTGTACAGGTTCAAACTTGGTTTCTTCTGAACATCGTAACTTTAGTCTAATGATAAATAGTTGTTCTCTTCAATCTTTCATGCTGTAGAAGAGGTTAATCTTATAATTTCAAACTCACAGCAATGTCTGACCTGTACAGGTTCAAACTTGGTTTCTTCCGAACATAGCAACTTTAGTCTATTGAAAAATAGTTATTCTCTTCAATCTTTCATGCTAGAGAAGAGGTTAATCTTATAATTTCAAACTCACAGCCATGTCTGACCTCTATAGGTTGAAACTTGGTTTCTTCCGAACATCGTAACTCTAGGCTAGCACACTTACCCTTTTATATCCTATTATTACTATGTGTGATGCAAGTACTAACGCTACATTTATATATTTGTTCTTTTTAGAAAAACCATGGAGAAGATTAACCAGCTAGGTCATATTTCAACTCCAACTACCAAGCCGTTAACAAGTCTACCGCTAAATGAGCAACATAAAGTAATTTCACTACGAAGATTAAAAACGAAATTTGGAGAAGGGATTTTATGTGTCTGCAAAGACTTTCAAGTTTTTTTACCTAATAGATTTAGCATGCTAACTGATTTAGAAATAGAAGAACTAAATCAACGTTCAATTTTCATTATATATCGCGGTATAGAGAACAAATCTTGTGTTATTAGTTTTACTGATGCGTAAAAGCATGTACATACAAGAATTACATAGAGAAAGCAAAAGTATGCAAACATCACAAGTAAAATCATTCATGATAAAACTAGTACATACACGATGTGAATAAATACTGTAGAATTGGCATATTCTTTTATTTTAGATTAGGTATTACCTTCTCCTCCTACTCCTTCCTCTCGAAGAAGAATAAGAGCAAGAAAGAAGATGTTGATTAAATTCGTAAGTATGTTATCGTCTAGCACAGTAAGTATGTTGAGAAGAGATTTTTTCCTAAACAGTGCTTGATTCTAGTCTTGTAATATAGTGTACTACAACATCGCACTATAGTATGTGTATATATGTTTTTTGAACGATAGTATGTCTAAGTAAGTCTAAACTTGCACACTCTCGCTTTGCGATGCATGTTCGATAAAGATGTACCTTAGCAGAGTAAGTAAAGGTAAAGGAAGTTATACACATCAATTAATGTTCTGATCACATGTTAAGGTTAACGACATCGAGTGCAGTGTTCGATTCTAGTCTTGATCACTTATCTAGTGTTTTGAGCACATCAATTAATGTTCTGATTACATGTTAAGGTTAACAACATCGAGTGCAGTGTACGATTCTAGTCTTGCTATGTTTTAATCTCATTTCATGTTCTAATCACATGTTGAAGTTAACAACATCGAGTGCAGTGTTTGATTCTAGTCTTGTTATGTTTTACAATCTTGTTTTTGCAATGCACGTTCAATAGAGATGTACCTTCACTGAGCAGGAAGAGCAGCTCAGTAAGTATGTTGAGAAGAGAATTTTTTGTTTTTCTAAACAGTGCTTGATTCTAGTCTCGCAATGCTGTGTTCTGCAACATCGAACACTTGTATGAAGTTCAAGTTGTAATAAGTTTTGAACAGTAGTATGTGTGTGTTCAAGTCTAAACATGTGTCACTGCGGGTATGCGAGCGGATGACGAAATTGCCCCGCATAGGGCAGCACGGTGCTGTGTTCATTAAAAGATGGCGGATGACAGCTAACGAAATTACCCGCATGATAGCAGCACGGTGCTCTGTTGATTAAAGATGGCAGATGACACCTGTCAAAAAAGCACATGGCTTTGCTTCCAAACAAGAGCACGTGGAATTTACCGCCACAACAAAGAGGGCAGCACTGTACTCTGTTGCTTAAAAATGGCGGATGATGGCTGTCAAAAAAGCACGTGAGTTTGTTTCCAAACAAGAGCGCGTGAAATTTTTCAATTTGCCACCACCACATTTCAAAGGTATCTAGGTAAAGAGGGCAGCACGGTGCTCTCTTGATTAAAGATGGCGGATGATAGCTAACAGAACTTTTCAAATTGCCCGCTACTACGTGCTTAAGGTAGTAGCCATAAAGAGGACAGCACGGTGTTCTGTGGATTAAAGATGACGAAATTGCCCGCATGATAGCAGCATGGTGCTCTGTTGATTAAAGATGGCGGATGACAGCTGTCAAAAAAAGCACATGGCTTTATTTCCAAAAAAGAGCACGTGGAATTTGCTGTCACCACATTTCAAACTAAAGATTGCAGCACTGTTCTCTCCGGATTAAAGATGCTAAAGAGGGCGGCACGGTGCTCTCTTGATTAAAGATGGCGGATGATAGCTAACAGAACTTTTCAAATTGCCCGCTACTACGTGCTTAAGGTAGTAGCCATAAAGAGGGCAGCACGGTGTTCTGTGGATTAAAGATGGCGGACAACAACTGACGAAATTGCCCGCATGATTGCAGCATGGTGCTCTGTTAATTAAAGACGGCGGATGACAGCTGTCAAAAAAGCACATCGCTTTGTTTCCAAACAAGAGCACGTGGAATTTGCCGCCACCATATTTCAACTAAAGATTGCAGCACTGTTCTCTCTCGATTAAAGATGGCGGATGACAGCTATCAGAAAAGCATATACTTTTGTAAAGCACGTGGAATTTACCGCCACCACATTTCAAAGGTAAGTAGCTAAAGAGGGCAGCACGGTGATTAAAGATGGCGGATGACAGCTGTCAACAAAGCATGTTGATTTGTTTCCAAACAAGAGCACGTGGAATTTGCCGCCACCTCATTTCAAAGGTATCTAGCTAAAGAGAACAGCACTGAGGTTTGTGATGCAAGATGGCGGATGACAGCTGTCAAAAAGCACGTGAGTTTGTAAAGCACGTGGAGTTTGCCACCGGCATAAAGAGGGCAGCACGGTGCTCTCTGGCGGTTGACAGCTGTCAGAAAAGCACATGGGTTTGTTTCCAAACAACTGCGCGTAGAATTTACCACCACCACATTTCAAAGGTAAGTAGCTAAAGAGGGCAGCACGGTGCTCTGTTGATTAAAGATGGCGGATGACAGCTGTCAAAAAAGCATGTTGATTTGTTTCCAAACAAGAGCACGTGGAATTTGCCGCCACCACATTTCAACTAAAGATTGCAGCACTGTTCTCTCTGGATTAAAGATGGCGGGTGACAGCTGTCAGAAAAGCATATAGGTTTGTAAAGCACGTGGAATTTACCGCCACCACATTTCAAAGGTAAGTAGCTAAGGAGGGCAGCACGGTGCTTAAAGATGGCTGCTGTCAAAAAAGCATTTTTCAAATTATCCGCCACCACATTTCAAAGGTAAGTAGCTAAGGAGGGCAGCACTGCGCTCTATAGATTAAAGATGGCTGGTGGCAGCTGTCAAAAAATTCACGTGGCTTTGTTTATCTCACGCTAGTGAGGTTAAGTTGGTAGCACTAAGGTTTAGGCCCGCCAAGATGGCAGCACTGCCGATGACAGGTGACGAATTTGCAGCTACTGCGATAAAGAGGGCAGCACGGTGCTCTGTAGTTTAAAGATGGCGGATGACATCTGTCAAAAACACGTGGATTTGTTTATCTCGTGCTAGTGAGGTTAAGTTGGTACTACTGAGGTTTAGGCCCGTCAAGATGGCAGTACTGAGGTTAGCGATACGTTGTTGTCTGTCAAAAAGCAAGTGGCTGTCAAAAAGCACATGGATTTGTTTACCTCGCGCTAGTTATGTTAAGTTGGTACTACTGAGGTTTAGGCCCGTCAAGGTGGCAGTACTGAGGTTAGCGATGCGTTGTTGTCTGTCAAAGAGCACGTGGCTGTCAAAAAACACGTGGCTTTGTTTACCTCGCGCTAGTTAGTTTAAGTTGGTACCACTGAGGTTTAGGCCCGTCAAGATGACAGCAGTGAGGTTAGCGATGCGTTGTTGTCGATGACAGCTGTCAAAAAGCACGTGGCTTTGTTTACAAATTCAAATCTCGCGCCAAAATTCAAATGTCCCGACAAAATTCAAATTTCCCGCCAAAATTCAAATTTCCCGCGGGAGGCGGAGGGGCCCCTGGGAGCCCGGAGGAGGAGGCGTCCGCCGAATCCCTGTATTATACTACTAATACTAACACACCCGATTTCTTAAAAATCAATGTTTAGCCCATTTAGGGTGGGGGAAGGGGGAGTGAGATATAAAAATAATCGAAAACACTGCCGTGTCTATAGTTTTCCGGGTCGTTGAGATGAATAGTAACATTCCGGATTTTTAAAGTCTAAATTCAGCCCCCTTCCGCATAGGGGGTGGGAAAGTTAGAAAATAAATTGTCAGATATGACCGCGGTAGTGGACGTGTGTATGTTCCAGTGTGACTTTCAAGTATGATTTACTACCTGGGAAACATACTTTGGGAATAAGGCGCCCCTAGAACCACTAGGGAAGCCGGTGAAATATAATCTGTATTAATGAATGGAAGTCAGTTTGGAGCGATATATATACTGTACTACATATATATAAATTAAGGCAATAAAATGAAAACAGACGTGATTTAATGAGACCATTCTAGGCATCTTAGAAACTTAAAACTTGTTACCAGACAAGCTGATGACTTCGGGATCCCTAGAAAAATCTAAAATTCTCATAATTCTCTGAGGGGGACACGCTGGGAGTTTCAAATCTGCTTAAAAACACAGTCGGTGATATTTATCCAGAACGATAACTTATAGGTTCCAGGGGCTTAAAAGTTTCCTGAAAGTGCTCATTTTTATCCCCCTACTCCATATGAAGATGGCGGCACAATCTCCCAGAGAAGTTAGAAAATTGAAATTTGGCATAATTATAGTCTTTTTGTACGTTAAATTTGGCTGTATTTCTTGATTTACCTAAATTTACAACACTTTGCACACGTGTAATTGATTGTTTGATTCACTTATAGGAAAGACGGGATCATCAACCTCTGCACGAATATTTGCCTACGCAGTAGCCACATGTGAGCCAAATCCTATGTTTGAAGCTCTATGAAAAGTAATTCACTGTGTGAAAATCTTACACAAATTTCACCCTATTCAACGTTTCTTCTCAATCATACCTTTAAATAGATGAGATACGAGGAAATATGAGGCCAGAGGTGTCTTACCGTTCAATCCGCTTTTCGATATCATGCACCGTTTAGCAGCAGATATTTCGTAAATGTAGGTGAACATGCATACATTTCCGTATATCGATCTACGTTTATTCATTGAAGTCGATTTGTAGCGATCTAGAAGAGGGTGTATCTGACATTGTAATTAATACTTTACAAATCAATAGTGAATGTCAGCTGGAGGGCGTCTGCTGTTGTAATCAGTACTCCCCATATCGACTTTAACTGTCAGTAGGAATGGGGACCTCCTCCAACGCATGTGTACAATTGTAATGTATAATTCCCTTCTCGATTTGACTAGCAGACGACAAGGGAGCGTGCATTTTTCAAAACTCTTTTAGCTGATTCTCTTTATCGTTAGGAATAGGTGACCCCTTGCAAGGGTGTCACCGATTATAAAAAAACTTACCCATCAAAATGTGACTGATGTTACGCATAGTGAATTGCGGTAGACAAGTGGACCTGTCATTATCATCACAACTCCTCAACTCGCACTTTACATTGGAAACAACGTCTGCGTACCTTCCTATGCTGTTTATCGGATAACGTCAAGAGACATGCAGTTTAAAAATTTTTATTCACATCATGTACAGTAATTTACTTCGATATCCGTATACAATGTAGAATACCATAGCGAAGCACGGGTACATTTGCTAGTCTTACTATATATAAAAATGGATGTATGTGTGTATGTGTGTAAATGACACATCTCCTCCTAAACCTCTCGAGCAATTTCAACCAAACTTGGTACACTTATGATTTACTATCCGGAGACGAGCAGTGCGGGGGTAAACCATCCGCAGCTCCCTTAGGAGGGGGGGTCAGGGGAGGGCAATTTATAAAAAAATTGAAAAAGGTGTCGAATCCACAGTTAATTAGTGACATTCCCGATTTTTTTAAAGTCAAAGTTCAGCTACCTTTTGGGTAGGGGGCGAGGGAGTAGTGATATATAAAATTGAACATAAATAGTGTCGAATACATAGTTTTCGGGGTCGCCGAGGTTGAATTGTACACTTCGAATTTTTAGTATGAGGAGACAAACCACGTGAGGGTAAGACAGCCCAAGAATCCTTATGGATGCGGGGCGAGGGGGTCAGATATACAAATTAACGAAAATAGTGTCGAATCCATACTTTTAGGGGTCGCTGAGATGAATAGTGACACTCCGGATTTTTTAAGTCCACGTTCAGCCCCCTCTGGGGGGGGGGGGCAGGGGGAAATGATATATGAAATTAAGCGAAAATAATATCGAATATATAGTTTTTCGGAGTCGCCGAGGTAGAAATGTACACTCCGAATTTTCAGTATCAGAAGACAAACCACGTGGGGGTAAGAGAGCCCAGGAACCCTTACGGTTGGGGGCGAGGGGGTCAGATATTACAAATTAACGAAAATAGTGTCGAATCCATACTTTTCGGGGTCGCTTTGATGAAAAGTGAGACTCCGGATTTTTAAAGTCCATGTTCATCCCCCTCTGGGGTGCGGGGTGAGGGGGGATTGATATATAAAATTAAACGAAAATAGTGTCGAATACATAGTTTTCGGTGTCGCCGAGATTGAATTGTACACTTCGAATTTTTAGTATGAGGAGACAAACCACGTGGAAGTAAGACAGCCCAAGAACCCTTATGGATGGGGGGCGAGGGGGTCAGATATACAAACTGACGAAAATAGTGTCGAATCCATACTTTTCGGGGTCGCTGAGGTGAATAGTGACAATGCGGAATTTTTTAATTTCCAGGTTCAGGCCCCTTCGGGGTGGGGCGATGGGGGGTAATATATACATATAATAGAAAATAGTGTCGAATCCATAATTTTCGGGGTCACTACGATGAATAGCGACACAACTGCTTTTTAGTATCAGGAGACAAACCACGTGGGGGTAATACACCCCAAGGACCCTTAGGGTCAGGCGGGGCGAGGAGGCTGAGATATAAAATTCATCAATAGTAGTGTCAAATTTATACTTTTCGGAGACGCTGAGATGAATAGTGACACTCTGGAAATTTTTAAAGTCTCAGATCAGCCCCCTTCTTGGTGGGGGGCTTGATGGGAGAGTGATACACAAAAATAATCTAAAATAATTTTGAATCCATAGTTGCCGGCGTCGCTGAGATGAGTATTGAGTAACCGGATATTTTGTAAGTCCAAGTTCATCCCCCTTTGGGGTGGAGGGCGAGGGGCAGTGATATATAAAATTAATCGAAAATAGTGTCGAATTCATAGTTTTAGGAATCGCCGAGGTGAATTGTACACTTCGGATTTTTAGTATGAGGAGACAAACCACTTGGGGGTAGGACACCTCAGGAACGCTTAAGGGCAGGGGTCTAGGGGATATACTGTAAAAATCATCGAAAGTAGTGTCGAATGCATACTTTCCGGGGTCGCTGAGACGAATAGCGGCACTCGGGAATTTTTTAAAGTTCGAGTTCAGCCCCCTTCGTGGTGGGGGCGATGGGAGAGTGATATATGTACAAATAATCGAAACTAGTTTCGAATCCATAGTTGTCGGGGCCGCTGAGATTAATAGTGAGACTCCGGATATTTTATAAGTCCAAGTTCATCCCCCTTTATGGAAAAAGTGTCGATGACATAGTATTCGGGGTCGCCGGGGAGAGTTGTACACTTCGAATTTTTAGTATCAGGAGACAAACCACGTGGGTGTAGGACACCCCAGGAACTCTTAGGGGCGGGGGACGAAGGGGCTGAGATATAAAAATAATCGAAAGTAGTGTCAAATCCATACTTATCGAAGTCGCTAAGATGAATAATGATACTCCGGAATTTTTTTCAAGTTCAGTCCCCGTCGTGATGGGGTGACGATGGGAGAGTGGTATATAAAAATAATCAAAAATAGTGTCGACTCCATAGTTGTCGGGGTCGCTGAGATGAATAGTGAGACCTCGGATATTTTATAAGTCCAAGTTCATCTCCCTTTGTGGTGGGGTCGAGTGGGTTGAACTTAAAAATAATCGAAAATAGTGTCGCTGAGATGAATACTAACACGCCCGGGTTTTTAAAAATCAATGTTTAGCCCCATTTAGGGTGGGGGAGGGGGAGTGAGATATAAAAATAATCGAATATACTGCCGAGTCCATAGTTTTCCGGGTCGTTGAGATGAATAGTAACATTCCGGATTTTTAAAGTCCAACTTCAGCCCCCTTCGGCATAGGCGGTGAGAAAGTTAGAAAATAAATTGTCAAAAATGACCGAGGTAGTGCACGTGTGTATGTTCCAGTGTGACTTTCAAGTATGACTTACTACCTGGAAAACATACTTTGGGAGTAAGACGCCCCTAGAACCACTAGGGAAGCGGGTGAAATATAATCTGTATTAATGAATGGAAGTCAGTTTGGAGCGATATATATACCGTACTACATATATATAAATTAAGGCGTTAAAATGAAAACAGACGTGATTTAATGAGACCATTCTAGGCATCTTAGAAACTTAAAACTTGGTAACAGACAAGCTGATGACTTCGGGATCCCTAGAAAAATCTAAAATTCTCATAATTCTCTGAGGAGGACACGCTGGGAGTTTCAAATCTGCTTAAGAACACAGTCGGTGATATTTATCCAGAACGATAACTTATAGGTTCCAGGGGCTTAAAAAGTTTCCTGAAAGTCCTCATTTTTAACCCCCTCCTCCATATGAAGATGGCGGCACAATCTCCCAGATAAGTTAGAAAATTGAAATTTGGGAAAATTATAGCTTTTTTGTACGTTAAATTTGGCTGTATTTCTTGATTTACCTAAATTTACAACACTTTGTACACGTGTAATTGATGGTTTGATTCACTTATAGGAAAGACGGGATCATCAACTTCTACACGAATATTTGCCCACACAGTAGCCATATGTGAGCCAAATTCTATGTTTGAAGCTGTATGAAAAGTAATTCACTGTGTGAAAATCTTACACAAGTTTCACCCTATTCAACGTTTCTGCTCAATCATACCTTTAAATAGATGAGATACGAGGAAATATGAGGCCAGAAGTGTTTTACCGTACAATCCGCTTTTCGATATCATGCACCGTTTAGCAGCAGATATTTCGTAAATGTAGGTGAACATGCATACATTTCCGTATATCGATCTACGTTTATTCATTGAAGTCGATTTGTAGCGATCTAGAAGAGGGTGTATCTGACATTGTAATTAATACTTTACAAATCAATAGTGAATGTCAGCTGGAGGGCGTCTGCTGTTGTAATCAGTACTCCCCATATCGACTTTAACTGGCAGTAGGAATGGGGACCTCCTCCAACGCATGTGTACAATTGTAATGTATAATTCCCTTCTCGATTTGACTAGCAGACAACAAGGGAGCGTGCATTTTTCAAAACTCTTTTAGCTGATTCTCTTTATCGTTAGGAATAGGTGACCCCTTGCAAGGGTGTCACGATTATAAAAAAATTTACCCATCAAAATGTGACTGATGTTACGCATAGTGAATTGCGGTAGACAAGTGGACCTGTCATTATCATCACAACTCCTCAACTCGTACTTTACATTGGAAACAACGTCTGCGTACCTTCCTATGCTGTTTATCGGATAACGTCAAGAGACATGCAGTTTAAAAATTTTTATTCACATCATGTACAGTAATTTACTTCGATATCCGTATACAATGTAGAATACCGCAGCGAAGCACGGGTATATTTGCTAGTTACATATGTTATTAACATGGATGTGTTTCTGGGCGGGTGGTGTGTGTGAAATTAGTGTGGACGAAAAACAGACACCATAACCAGGCAACCAAACCGTACGTCATATGGATGGAAGGTCGACGCCATTATGGTGGACAGAAAGGCATGTTTTGGAAAATGCGCGTAAAGCGGCGAATATTCTTGGCTTTGAACATTTAGGCGCATCGAATGGCTGGGGAATAAAACACAGTTAGTGATGAAACTACAGCAGAGAAAATTATAAGAGAACTATTGCAATTTAAACGGAATTGGTCTGTTTTTCAATGTGTTGTCCAGCAAGACCTTGGCATTCAAAGGGAAGTCTCACAGTGATGTGAGAGACGCCATCACGTTTTGATAGGGAAATCGAAAAAGTCTCGTTGTTTCATGAGTGTACGATCATTAACAACTGCCTATGATGCCAGTCACACAGTATGGACGACATCAGACCTTTTTCGACAGCACTTAGTAGCTTTCGATTCAAAAACGGGTGCGCAAAATAGGAAGGCCCTTTTTTTCATCGACAGTGGTCCTGCACATCTTGTGAGTGTTAATTTCAGGAACATGCAGTTAGAATTTCTGCCTGTTAACTGCACACGTAAGCTGCGGCCTATGGATGTAGGCATTTGACACCTCTTTAAGTCATTCTAGAGGAAGAACCTGGTGCAGCGTATTTTATTCCTTATTTGGAGTTTCAGTCTTGGATGCGCTTCACTTTATTGCAAAGACGTGGAAAGTTGTGAATCACACTACAATTTCAACTCCTGCCTACCATTGAAAGAAGAAGAAGAAGGAGGCTTACTTGCTTATATATGGAGAATGTTGCAGTCAAACTGCACTGCTGAGGACTTTCTTTCGGGTGGATGATTCTGTGATAACTGCAGAGGAAAGAAGTGTGGGCAGTTGGTTGCTTAACAAGAAGAAGAGCACAGTGAACTGATGCGTACCGGTACTGAGACAAATGCTGCAGTGTACACTTTACGTAGTTATCTGCTATCTGTCCAGGGGCGTAAAAATAATTTTCATATGATTTATGAATTTGAAAACAAATAGAGGACATTAGAGCTAAGAAGTGTAAGCTGAAATAATTTCTGGTCTATTTCGGTAGCAAGCAGTGGTTGTGTAGTTTTCCATCTGGAATAAATATGAGTTAATATTGTTAATAGGTACAGTAGTAGTAAATAAAATATTTCATCAAGAGAGAATATAGATAGATAATTATGTTGAAATTCTAGGAAAGAACCCCAGGTTAAAATGATATACTCTACTACACTACATTCTGGTGGTCAGTGGATGAGTGGAATTACAAAGGCAGTGTAGTGTCAACAGTTAATTTACACTGGACCTTTATTTGAGTTAAGTACTCTAACAGGCTTAAGATTGAAACACCGTAAATTAATACTATGCCTTTGTGTAACGTTTACGTCCATTTCCAGAGCTTTTTAAATACAGTATAGAAGTTATTTCCCACCATTTCTACTTTCCCCCACGTTTACACCAGTGCCCCCTTGGGTCCCTAGAAAAGTGTACGTTTCTTCCCTATAACTTCTATCTTCACATTTCGATTTAACCGTGCCTATTTTTGACTTCTTAATTTTCCAGTATATTTTCCTATTTTTGGGTTTGTAAGAAGTTTTTAATATTCTTATGCTCTCCCCTATTTTCCATTGTTTTGAGAATTTCCAGTCATCTGTTCCTTTGTCCTATTAATGGAGTCAGGTGCGAGATGCCCTTTCTGGTATATTTTACATCTGCCTTCGTACTTTTTCAATTTCGGGGAGGATGTGATTTTTTTACTCGAAGTAACTGATTACAAGATATTCATTTTCAAGCTTGATTTTGATTTCATCATCCTTCGCTAAATGCCTCTCTACATTCTTGTCGATGCCACTGGATTTTATCAGTCTTTTTAACACTGTATTACTTGTACCAACAACTCGCGTGTGATGTGTTCTAACAGAGAGGAAAACTTCTATTAACCAAGGTAAGATCTACTTTATTCCACATATAGAGTACAAGAAAATGCAACATGAAGAATGTATTTGTTGCTACAAGCTGATAAGCATCACAAAACTCTTATGAAGTGGTCACCTCGACCCATTTCAGAAGGATCAACTAGATCTTTGTATTTTCCATGGTCAACCTTTGCATTAAAGTTGCTCATTATTATTCCCATGAGTAATTCTCTAATTGGTTTATCTCTGTTGCATTCAATAGATGGTAGGTTCCAGCCTTGCTATCTGCACCAATGAAAGAATGGGTCCAATAATACAATGAAGGAATACATGTTTGATTGCAGCATTCGGGATATAGTTATTGTCAGCCCTGGAGATGATTCTGTTTGGTTTCTCATTCTCACACCAGCCAATTACCAGGGCTCAGCTCAATTTAAGACCAAAGCGGCTACCTTATCTGTTGTGCCTATTCGCTTTTTATCCCTTTGTCGCTGGGAATCTGTTTGAGTTATTGCGGTATTATTGGCAGAGAGAAAATAAGAGTTGAAATTCAAGGCTACTGTCAGATCTCGATGCTCAGAAAGTCCGAATGTCTTGTGCTCTCTTGTACACGACAGCACACAGTGTGTCTTCTGTTGTTAGTAACTGGCGTCTTAATATAATTAACAAACGTCTACTTTGTGTGTGTGTGTGTGTGTGTGTGTGTGTGTGTGTGTGTGTGTGTGTGTGTGTGTGTGTGTGTGTGTGTGTGTGTGTGTGTGTGTGTGAGGAGTTGCTTCACGTCTCTACCTAAACCACAGGATTTATTTCAACAAAGTTTGTTACACATATTACCATCTAGTAAAGAATACTGTGAGGGCTAAGTCACCTGTAACAAACGTAGGGTCAGTAGGAGTGGGGTAGCTTGTAAAAATAATTGAAAATACTGTAGAATACAATAGCTAAGTCCAGTCCCAGCCCCCACCAACTTGGGGTGAAGGGGAAAATGTCTAAACTGACCCAAGATGAGTGTTAACTCCGGTTTCTGTGGTTCCTATCTTTATTATTGACAGTACCGATAACAGTTGGAATTGTGTACATATATATTGTGCGACATGTCAATATATATCATTATCAATTAATTTAATTGTTAATTATTTGAAAGGATGAACTATTTCCTAGACGAAGAGAGCTGCCACAAAAGCAAAGTTTAGGAAACCTGAAAAAGAATAATTTAATCTTTAAAATTAAAAATATAGTATTAACATTAAAACTAAAATTAAAACATTGAAGAATATCAGTCACTTTCACTATACGAAAATCTAATCTAATTCCCATCATACATAATTAACAGGTCGTAACAATCCTAAAAGTAAGCATTAAATGGCTGGACCGAGTGGCTCAGGCGGTTTAGACGCTGGCATTATGACCCCAACGTGGCAGATTCGATCTCGGATCAGGTCTGTGGTATTTGAAGGTGCTCAAACACGTCAGCCTCGTGTCGGTAGATTTACTGACACGCAAATGATTTTCTGTGTGTCAAAATGCTGGCACCTCGGCGTCTTCGAAAACAGTAAAAGTAGTTAGCGGGATATAAAGCAAGTAACATTATATAATTAAATGATATACCCGGGAAACATCGAGATATAGAGGTAGTTTAACGCTCGTATACCAACACGTCGTAAATTTTACGAGGCAGTTTGGCAACATATCCTGCTGCTCGAAAACCGGAAGTGTCTGTGCTCTGAATACCCTGCTACCTTCAGTTGGAAGTGAACTGCATTCCTGGACGTGTTTATCCGTGGTCTCGGTTGTTTTGAATGTAGTATTTTACAAGTGTAGTCATAAAATTACGACATATTAGTATTATTGCAAGTTTTTGTTGTTCGCGATTTAAATGACATTTCCTTCGCTTTTCTGTGTAGTCTCGTAAATAGAATAGAGATTTCTTGAAAACAGTGCTAAATCAACTCCATGTGATTCCCTAGTGTGCCCCACCGCGTTTCAGAAGAATGACGACCAATTTCTGTGGACTCTGTCACTGCGCTGTTTGTGCCCAACATACTGCAATGTGCTGTGTTTTGTGTGACAATTGAACAATCAAATCAGGCTTACTGTTGTTAAATTTTAACTTTATACTTCTTGAGACTGCTTACATTGCCGATACATGAATTACACAAGTTTTTAAAGTTTTGTAGCATCATAAAGTGTAAATGAAAAGAATCGTAATTTTTACGAGTGATTAGTATTGGCGTAACTCCTAGCTAAATTTCGTATTCTAGCGTTAATATTAAAAGTATATCATTCAAAATGACAGCTGAAGGCTCTGCACTACAAATAAATTCAATGTTTAAATCATCAACTTAGCGTGTAATGCTTTTTTTGTTTCCTTCTTTGTTCACAACCTGGCTACGGTGCCACTCAGCTGACGTAGTAAGTTTCTAGAAATTATAATAACATTATGTCATGTCTGTGGCACTTCGTAAGTGAATCAGTATCTCTTCACGTAATTCTTATGGTGGCCAGTGTCACTAAATTTGACCCCATACAACACGGCTTTTAGGAGGACTATCTGTTAATTTGTGGTGTTGTTGTGTGTTCCAGATTAGGTGCGAACTGTGTGCGGCACTCTATGGATCACTGGCGGAACATGTGGAGATGAGGGAGTTGCAGTTGAGAGAAGACACCAGAGTGGTGGAAGAATTGGAGAGGAGACTTAAGGAGACAGAGAAAAGCCTGAGGTTGTGGGAAGAAGTACTCGAACAGAGGGAAAAGGTGATAGAGCAAAGGGAGGAGGCATTTGAAAAGAAAGTAAAGGCTGTTGAGAAATCATGTAAGGACAGAGAATAGAAGGTCGTTAGAGCATGCAAGGAGAGGGAGAAGGATGTTCATAGAGTATGTAAGAACAGAGAAGAGGAAGTGGAGAGAGCATGTAAGGACAAAGAGGAGGTTGTTGAGTAGAGTGAGTTGGCGTGTGAGATGAGAGAGAATCTTTCTCATCAGAGATAGAGGGAGTGGCGGGACAGAGAGGAAGGTCCACGTGGCGGGAACTGCTCGTGTGGTATGAACAAGGTCACGAAATGCTTCAGCTAACTCTAAATTGGGCACCTGATCAGGGATACATCAGTGTGGTGAATTTCCTTCTTGCAAGAAATCCCTGTGTGGACTGGAAGTGCACCGCATTGAACCATGCTGCAGAGAGGGGGCAGCTACATGTCGCGAGTGCTCTGAATATGTGAATATTGGCTCCCAGAGCCAAGGAGGGCCTGCGTTGGTCTTGTCAGCCAGAGAGGGCCACATGGAGGTGGTGAAGTACCTTGTGGAGGCGGGAGGTACTACTGGAAAGGTGCTGGGTCCTGCTCTTGTACAAGCTGCTCGGTGGGGTCTCCTTGATATGTCAGATACCTCAGCACACTACACCGCAATAGTCCCAATGTTAAGGCTAATGGTGGTTACACTCCACTACACGAGGCTGTACGAGCAGGTCACCTTGAAGTAATAAAGTACCTCACCAAACTAAACCTCACTAGTCTTAATGTCAAGACTGGTGATGCTCTCACTCCTCTGACCCTTGGTAAATGGTATGGTCACCACGAGGTGGTAGACTTCCTACAGGAGTGCTCACTGACCAAGTCAGTTACTTGGAACACACTCTAGTGTGTCTCTCTCTATCTGCAAAACGGTCGCTACCTGCGCCTTGGAGGTGGGGAGGAGCCCTTCCTCTTCTCTGGAGGATCAGCGCTACAAAAGTGCCGGTAACAAAGAATTCTGTGTTGTATCGTGACGTGAAAGTGGATTGTTGTCTGTGCTAATGTTTGTACCGATGTAAATGAATTTTTGTAAGGTAATAAAAGTGTTAAATGTGAGTTTGTGTTGGCCCCAGTCCTATCTTCCTTGTGATTAAATTAGCAGCTCGCTGTCTTCTTTGTTCCTGAGGGTTACAGACCATATGACGCTCTGTAACTGGGCGTTGAGTAGATTAAGTGGTGTCCGTAGAAAGTTAGTATAACATAGTATCATTTAATTACGTGGTTGAAGCTGCTCTACAAGCTGAAGGCAGTGTGAATAGTGTGCCATTCCACTATTCCAGCAATTAAGCTCAATCGAATTTAAGATGAACGTGATTACTTGTATTGAAATTAGATGTAATTAATAAATTATGGAAAATTTCAAGAAAGTTGAGAGCAACGCAAAGTCGGAATGAATTAAATCGCGGTGACAGCGACCAAGACAAAATAGATATTCGAATTAATTAGACCAACACTGTTTAAAAATCATAAATGAAAGATAACCCAAGGGAGTGGACGTGTTACGAGCTAGAAGCTATGTCAATCGTATAAAATTACTGAAAATATGAGAAGATTTAAGGAAGGAGAGCTATTTGCAGCGTATTAATAAGCCTGCAAGAGATGAATATATATAAAAAGATTAACATGCACGTGAAATAGTCAAATACGCAACTTGTAGAATGATTAGCGGTGGTATAGGAAAAATGCAACAAGGCCGTGATTATAAGAGAAGATATTCAGTATAACGCAGCATAAACTATTAACAACTAGTAAAGCCATTCTGTACAAGATAAAATTGAAATATTTGCAGACATATTGGAGATCCAATAGCAATTGAGATTATACGAAGCAATATTAAGCAGAATCGAGTAGTTAAATTATGTTAGGAAGCTTTGTAAACGTTAATATGCCACAGCTGATTTCATCAATGTATCTTCTCTTTTCAGTCGAGCTTCTGAAGGAAACCATGGCTTGCTAAGAAGATTTGAGGTAATGTGTTGCGACTATACGAGAGACCAGGGAGCGTGGATTAGTGACCATGATTCCGCTAGCTGAGTCTTGTGTTAGGCTCCTCCACGGTTTGAGGTGCTCGAGTCCCAGGGAGCCCTTCCCTTGTTTTGTCGATATCTTCACTTTTCCAAGAGTCGAATCTTTATCTTTTCCCTCTAATTAGTGTTAATACGGGATGATTGACCAGTTGTACTTCATCTTAGAACAATAATCAACACAGCCGTCTCGACAAAGTAGTACACGATTATCTAAATCTCGACAAGCTGCAAGTAAATGAACGAGTGTTGGGGCTCCAAAGGCACCAAGCTCTCGTTGCGATGTATATCGATTACTACAATTTAGCGATTACAATTTTATTTTCAGAAGTAAATTACGAGTAAAATTTACTAACATTACAAGTAGGCCTAATTCAATTACTTGCCAACTCTGTAAGTAAGGTATTGGTGATCATAACCCAAGCGCGTATTACTACTTGTTAACGATACTGACGTCGGACCAGAGTACAGTTTACTGTATTGTTACATCCTGAGTGTTACAGAGCACTTCATTGGCAGTTGATACTTGTTCTACGGATTTCATCATATTCTTGGGGTTTGTCCCGCAATGGAGTAGGGTCTGCTGATTTTGCAAGCCAATCTTCACTTGGTTCTATAAGGGCATTATGTTAAACAAGATGAACATCTCTCATGCCTTGTTGATAGCGATTAACCGACATTTCTTTGGATGACTACATGGCCTATTTCCAGATGGTGTGATTCGAAGTGCTGTCTGAACAGTAGGCGAACGTTCTGTACGCATTGCGTGGCTATAACGCCGAAGTCGGATCTCACGCATCTTGTCAAAAATCAGGACAACTCCCATGATATTCCGGATTTCTAGGTTGGTGACATGATCTGTCCGGGCCAGTCCAAGTGACCAGCGAAGCATGACATGAAGTGCTAGCTCGTGCTTCACCGTTGCTGGCCAGCATTCAGAGTGACTGGGCGAACAAGAGTCACGTAAACCTTAGACTACAGGTGGATTGGTATCTGACGATCGCAGAGAATACCAGTAGTTACCGCCACTTCATGCAGGCCGTATTTATTCGTGCACGGGCGTCTGCAATAGTGTCACACTCAGAGTTACAGAGGTACTTAAACTGTTCTACATTATTGAGATCACGGCCATCTCTCTGAATGGTTCCATTTGTCTGCGGACCGCACTCCATGTTCTCAGTTTTCTTGGTATTGAGTTCTACGGATTTCATTCGACAAAAAAGGTTCCAGTAATATGTACAGCTATACGGTCACATGTTTGTGTCTGTGCACCCCACGTCCAGCAGTTCAGTCGAATGTTCGTTGACGTCATATCGACGTAACAAAACATAATATATTCGCTCTTGCAGACATTACTTCTCTGTGCACCGATAGTGATCGCTTAGAGTTCATAGACATCTTTGCCCACAAAGAAGTGCGAAGGAAACCTCTCCAGCATTATGACCGACCATTTGCATCCGGGAAATAGTAAGTTTGAACCCAAATGTCTGCAGCCCTGATAATGGTTTCCCATTTGCACACCAAGCAAATGGTTTAGCTGCACCTTAATTAAGGTTATGGTCGCCGTAAAGCTAGATTGTAATAAGAAAAGTTTTATTGAGTTTTGAAGTGTTCTATATTTCTCTGTTAAATTTTTAAATCTGCTTGCTGGTTATTCAAAGCATTGGCTTCTTTTCGGCTACAAAAGTATTAGCATCTGATCAATTGGTCTCCCTCCACCATCCTCAGCCCCTTAATTTCCCTTCAAAGCCAACTGAAGCAATCAGTTTCTCCTTCACAATGTGTGCATCATCAAGGTCATTATTCCCTCACGAACTTAATCCAGTATCTCTCCATTTCTGGTTTGATCTACCCCCTCGCGCCTCCAGTATGTTTTTGTGTCACCGTATTTCAAAGGCGTCTGCTCCTCTTCTGTCCCAGATACTGGTTACATTTCACTTCGGCTTAATGGCACACATTAGACGCATGTCTTCAAAATCATAAGATGATGATGGTGATGATGACTGGTGTTTATACCGCAGCGACTCAGACAGCTCTCATGGTGACGATGGAGCAGGAATAAGAAGGAAGCGACCGTGACCTTTAATGAAGTAGAACCCCGGTGCTTGCCTGATGTGAAAATGGGTAACAAAGAAGACACATGATCAGGGCTGCCTAGAGCTGGGTTCGAACCCACCATCTTCAACTACTATGTACAGATACTTTTCTTTCATGTAATTTAAGCTTCCAACGTCTCAATTTCGAAGATTCATTTAACTACGGGGTTAACCGAATGTCTTACCTGAGAATTGTTACGTGCCGGCATCGTAGGATAAGACTTAGCCCAATTCCTCTGCCAAGCCTCCTGAAGTTGCGAGCGTTAGCCTTATTTGAACAAGAAGGCTTTGACCGCTAACTAGGACGATGCAGTGCGCAGGTTAAACAAAAGGAGTAGGATGCAATAATCCTCACAGGTGAAATGATGCCTTTTAACTCCTGCAGGGTGTAGGAAGATGTGTGGTATCTTATTGAACTCGTGTCGGGGTATCCTGCACTGTCGATTGCAGTGTGCAGTAGATCACAGTTATAAGTAAACCAACGATACTGAATGTTAAGAAACAACGGGCTGCGTCTTAGAGCAATGAAGACATGTCAAGAGAAAATAAGGGATTCACAGTGCGTCACGCCTTCCAGGTAAGAATAGAACAGGACGTGACCAATAGACAGGGACGTTAACGCTTGGAGACTGGAAACATTGCCTGGAACAGCTCGGGGTCCCGTGATTGCTGTCCTGCTCTAAATCACCGCGACATAATTGTTATACGAAGCTAATCCTTTTTAATGCAGTAAAATAAAAACCAGACAGGGCGGAATGAATCACAATTAATTGGGGTAAGTGTTATTTTTAATTTTGTTTCTGTCAAAAATCTCTGACAATGAGAATCAGTTGAAATGAAAAAATATTTCGTTATGAACCTATATTTCGATACGGTTTGCAGACCTGGCCTTTGTGTATTCTTATTGACTTACGGCATATGTGTGTGTAATATATTTGCTCATGTGCATTATTAGAGCGAGGTTTCGTTTAGATTTCTTTTCTCCTTACTAAGTAATATCTGCCACCTGGGCGACTGTCCTATATGCTTCCAGTAACGCTGGGTGGTTTGCACACCATTTCCAGAGGTGAAAACATCCACTCTCTAGTAAATTAATAGTTTCAGACTGCATCCTGTATATTGTCACAGCCGCTTACTAGGTCATCAGCATAAAGATTTCTGCGAACAACTTATGCGTCTCTGGGGAACCTCGATTCTTCATCTTCAGCAAGTTGCTTCTGCGATCTGGTAGCTCGGAAGGCTGCTGCTGCTGTACCATATGTTACAGTTGCCAGTTTATAGTGACAGGGTGGGTCCCCAGGTGATTCCCTCCAGATAATCCGCTGATCGTTCCTAGCATCTGCATGAACCATGACTTGCCGATACATTTCAGCAATAACTGCAGTGAAGGCGAAGGTATGCATTGAAATCTTACAATAATAAAGTAAGGATCCTCTTGTATTTTCGCTCCAACCATTAATATATCATTGAATGAAATATTGTTAGAAGTTTTAGCAGGTGAATCAATTAAAAGCCTCGTTTTTGTAGTTGAACCACTAAGCTTAGAAACAGGATGCTGGGGTAGATAATAGCTTCCACCTTTATTCCCTGACCTTAACCATATGCCCCATGGCCTCATACTCGTGACTAAGGTTACAGTACTCGTGCTTAAGTGAGGGCTGCCTACTGAAACACCGTTCTAGTTTCCCAGAACCTCAGTTTCCTGCTTGACGGGTATCTACCTGTAGTATGCCTACTGGTATTATGTATAAAGTGTCTTTCTGTTGCTCTCTCTTCTCTTCTCATGACTGGGGACGTAAGCTCTTCTATTTCCCAGAACTGTTGTAGCTGGGTGTCTAACCTGTCCACTGACTTCAAGAAACCCTCTGATGGTGGTGACCATCAATAATCCATCCTAGTTCAGTGCCTTAAAGAATAGGATAATCTGGTGGCCAAGTTCCTAACATAATGAAAATAAATGTTCTGCGCCTATTACAAACTCAATGTCACCTGGCGGGAAGAACTTGCGGTCAGCGAGCTTCAAGTCAGTGAGCAAGTTCCAATGTTCATGCTGAATGTAGAGCTAACACTCTAACCCACCAAGTGCCAAAGTTATGAACAGTGGAAGCCTTTATCTTTCACCATTCCAATGGCCCTCAAGGCTTGTATGGAGATGATTTTGCCTTTTTCTTTCTAAATATATGTTTATTATATTTGTTTAATCATAATCCCTGCTCTGTAATTCAGTGACCATAGAATGGCTCTTGATGTTGTAAATTACCGTATATTTATATTATTGAATACTTTTGTTGTTGTTATCATTACTACACATCTCTTAAAATGTAAATAAACTAATATTTAATATAGTAATTTACGCTTATCTCTTTGGATTCATTTATTTTTGTTGCATAGTGTTATTGCTATGGCAACATGACTTCTTTATGATGTAGATACAATATAAAAGTATTTCTTCCCAAATAGATTTGTTATACACTCCCTGTGGGTGAGGGACACAGACGAAGAATAAATAATAAACCCACGGTATACCCTGCCTGTTGTAAGAGGCGACTATAAGGGGCGACCAAGGGATAATAGTGTTAGAGGCATAAAACCAATTGTGATTAGTACCAACATGCGGGGTACTCCATGGTTTGCCTTTACTTGCGAGTAGTACCACTTTGTTAGGTACACAATAGGTTTGTGATTAGTAGCAACATGAGTTGAGTCTGTGCATGGGTTTTCATTATCCGTGATTAGTACCATTGTGAGAAACACCACGGGTCTGGGAGTTGTCTGTGATTAGTACCACTATATCAGCGACACCGTGGGTCTGCGTTGCCTGTATTTAGTACCCACTATATGCAGAACACCACGGGAATAATGGCGCCCGTGATTAGTACACCTAGGTGGGGAACACCATGGGTTTGCGTTGCCTGTGAGAAGCGCCATATTGTGAAAAACACCACAGGTCTGCGTTACCTGTGCGAAGTAATATACTTGTGTGCAGTACCATAATGTGTGGAACACCGTGAGTCTACGCTACTTTTGATTAGTACAGCAACATGACAAATACTATGATTCTACTTTACTAGCGATAAGTGTATTTATGAGGGACCATTGACCAGATTTTTGGACTCCTTTAGACAACAAGCATCCTCGATTCAGAATTGTACTTTAGAAGCAGTCCCTTGGTCAGTAATACTACCGTTTATGATAGTTTCTGTGCCGGATCCAACGATTGTTTTAAATTCATATCCATCCATTTATTCTTCATCATCACGCTTTTTATTCTGGTCAGTCGATGATTTTGAACTTTTGAATTGTCATTACATTTCGTCTCATTTCATAACATTAGGGACTGATGATCTATACCTTAGGCCCCTTTAAATGAAAACCATCAGCAGGTTTATTATACCTTCACCAATCAGAACATCAGTAGACGAATAAATTTCAGTGGTGTCTTTAATCATATGAAATATTACAGTGTGGAGATAAAACTGGAATTCAGGGGGACAAATTGAGGCAAATTTTCGTTTATAGGATGGGGAGTTAGGGATTGGAATTACTAATCAACTGGGAGTCCAGAGAGATGTTCAATAAATTTCCAATTTCTTAATAATCATTTAAGAAAAGGCTAGGAGAAAAACAGATAGGGAATTTGCTACCTGGGCGACTGCCCTAAATGCAGATCAGGATTGATTCATTGATTGATTGACGCTCACGCAGAAGAAAGGAAAGGTACTAAGTAATTTCTGGAACTCTAGAAAATCACACTGCAAAGATTTATTCAATAAAATACATCGCTTAAGACACCCCTCTTTTCAAGGATATGGTTATAGTAATGATATATCAAGATAAAGGCAGAAATATTGAGACAGTATTAATACACTGTCTCCTTGTTTGACATTTTCGAGTTGGAGTCTATCTCCGTGGAAATTATTTCACTTTATCTCCCTGCGAGATATGGACTTAATCCTCATAGTAACTTAAATTAATGAACTGCTTCCTTCTTCTACGACTGTGGGTGAGTTACTATTTATTTGAAACTTGATTATACGCAACTACTCGAAGTTACATCGGGTCTGTAAACTCTGTTGGTTAATATGCCCTACCGGGAGTCGTTTAATTTCCGTGGACTGTAACCTACTGCGCAACCTCTGGCGCATCCCGATCCTGGAGTAACGAAAGCCAACTTCCGCTTACCGTTGTAAGTGGAAGAGAGAGGGGGTCTGCCGAGAACATGGAAGCCGAACAGACGTGCATGTATAGCTCCGCTATGATGTTCAACTTCAAGATGGTGCCTGGTTGATCCAGTGCATTTTCGGGGTCACATTCCCCGATTTATGAGTTCCTGTACTCTGGACGAACTTTTGGAGCATCGCAGATGTTGTATTTTCTAATAGTTTTATTTGTTTGAACTTCGGCCTAATGTAAGTAACAGCGTTCTTCTTCAACGCCACCCGGAAGACTGTAAGTTTGAAACCTTTCTTCTAATGACATTTTGCTACTATTTCATCGAAGAGTTGGTGCTATTCAGTTGGTGACACATACTATGCCTCTCCTAGAAATACGACGTCGAACATTTACCAGAACTTGAATTTAATAATAATAATAACTTTTTCGGCGGCATGTTGTGATTAGATACCGGTTCCCGTGTTTGGTATGGTATTTCAAAATTAGAATTGTTCAAAATTGGAAACTCTTAAAAATGTGGTACAAAGATTGTAATATTTGTTCTGGAAACTCTTGGCATTTTCCTTTAAACAGGAAAGAGGTGATGTCTTGAGCTCGAGTTAGAGGAGACGTTTTTGCTTTGTGAAAGATACTAAGGGAGGCAGTTTTCGTAAGGTTTCCAGGTGGGAATTTTTCTTTTGCCTGTTATTTCCCCTTTTCTTTCGGCTTTTAATTTTCCTCTGAAATTCGTTTTTTTAACTTTTCGTGCGGTTTGTTGATTGCATTGTTGTGATCTTAATTATTTTTGGTCCTCTCCCTCGGGTCTGTACTTGTATTGTTGTTGTTGCCAAGGGGATGGATATTACGATGTTTGTGATGAAAATGTTCTGGACGTTTGTGGGCTATTGCTTTAATTGATGATTTAAATGAAAATGGTATTTTTCATGCTCCGGTGATGTCTGAAAAGTTATATGCTAAGCCCGTTGTCTTTATTTTGGGGCCTATTTGCTATATGTGATTTGACCCATTGGTTGGTATTACTGTTCGCCCGCGTGTTGTGATTTTCTTGATTTTTCCTTTTCCCTAGTTTTTTGGGTTTTTCTTGGTTTTCTTCGTTTCGCTCGAGGTTTAGAAACCTTATACAAACTCCTCGCCTAGTATCTCCTTTGGTTGGTGTATTTTACAAGTAAAGAAAGATTAACTTAATTAATTAATTTTATGCAAGTAACTAAATTTATGACGCTGAAGGTTTTAAACTCAATCTAAGGTAATTAAACAGAAGCATAATTTATTTGTATTTTATAACTAAGAAGATAGGCTGGTTATGAAATTCATATTGGGTCCCAATGAACTAGGCCGGTTCGAACCGTAGGTTAGTTATGTTTTGATATTATTTCTCTGTTTAATTTTTTTTAAAATTTCCTGTTGATGTTCTGAGTCCAGAGTTATCTTAATATTATTTCCTTCTCTGATTAAATATATTTATTTACTTCAAAAGAACCTGGACGTGTTATTATTGTAGTATTTGAAACCATACAGTGATCGTTATTTTCATTCTTTCCATGGCCTCTGGTCGCTTGTCTTATTTGTGGTAAGTACCTTTTGTGTTGGTTTACCTTTGGATAATTTTGCTTCCACTTGTTTGTTCTTTTTAAACCTATTTTTCTTGTCTTGTTGCTACCTGTGCGGACACTGTGGGGATGGGTGTTTGTTCGGGTCAGTCAGTGGTAGCAGAGCGTGGTTGTCATTTGTTTTCACTTCGCTCTGGGTGGTATGCGAGCTGTTCCTTCAGAATTGCTCGCCTGTTTGTAGACCCTTGTGTTATTGTGTTTCGTGGTGTCGTAGCTGACCCTCTTGGCATCTCCTTAACGTTGTCACTGTATGGTTTTAAAAGGTGTGTCTGGGTAATGAAAGGCATGTTAAGATATCTATTAAAAAAAGTAAAGGAAATGCATTCATCTTGTTTAACTGTACAAAATTTGTTTCATGTTAATATCTTCGGGGTGTTTTGTCCGGTTCCCTGTCGAGCTGTGTGCTACCTTCTTGGATTGTGTACGTGATGTTGGTATTGCCCTACCAGCTGCTGTTCGTGTGTTTCCCGCCTGCCTGCCTTACTGCTTTCAGGTGCCTTGTATCGTTCCCTTCTTTGTTTCTTCGTAAATTGGTGAGTTTGAAGTTTATCAATTACTCTAAATTCTGAATTTATCATTATTTATCTTAAAAAATTGTGAAATGACCGACACTTGAGCACGAATCGATTGGCTTTGGGCTACGAGTGTACCACAGTTTGCCGTGTACTCTGTGATTTTCTTGGTGGTTATTTGTTCAGTATTTTCATGGTCTACCTGCGAAAATGATTTAATCTGTGGTTATGGAATTTATTGTGTTTAATCGAGTTATTGGTTTTGCTCGGATATGTTGCGTGTGACGTTATTTGTTTTACTGGATTATGATCGTTGGCCTGTACTCTGGGAACTTATTACATTATCTGTCCTGACGTTTTATATTGCTTCCCAGGTTTGTTATTATTTTAATTATTTTTCCTGACATGATGCTTCGTCTGTGCTAAAATCATTCTGCGAGAAACTATCGTTGTTGATTTTACCTACTGCGTTGCTAACAGCGTGCGAACCTTGCATGTACTTAAACTATTGGCATGTCTACCTTGTGCCTGGTCAGTATGGGTGTGATTTACTGCTGAACTGTTGGGCATTTCATCGTATCCTCCCATCGTTAGTGTCTATGAACCCGTTTTAAACTTTTCCTGGTTTATGTGGTTGGCATGTAAGTGTTACTGTTATTTGCTCTGTGCGATTGAAATTATGCCTTGCTACCTACTTTGGCCTCAATGGGATTGTGTGCATGCCTGTACCTGTTTCTTTCGAGTACTTAATTCTTGATGATTGTTAAACTTTGAAATTAATCCTGCCTGTGATGTTTCTTTACATTGGGCCGGTTGTTACCTCGAAATTCTTTACCTTTACTTTGTCTGGTAAATGTTTCCTAACCTTGTTTTGTTACCATTAGTCCCGAGCGGAACTTGACTAAAGTGTAGAGCCTTATATCTACTTGGAAGTCATCATTTATGTTTTATACAACCAGTCGGTGGTGATGTGTTTCCATGTTTGCTGTGCGATTGCTGATCTGTCCTAGCCGCGAGACTTGGCTGTGCTTTTTGCATGAGTGGTTTCCATTTTTACCCTGTCTTGCTGTTGGTGTCCGTTTGGTGTGTCGTTAGGTGGTGGACGGAGGCATGTTACTTTATGTCATCTGTTATTGGGTAGTTATGGGCTGTAGTTGAACTCTGTTAATCGGTGATTGGGTTGGTGACTTGTTGGCCACGTGCCTGGACATTTTAGTGTCTTTGCTTGTTTACCCTTTTCCCAACTATTGATTGCATGTGGTTCTCTGTTTCATTGTGTTTGGTACCCTATTATCGGTTGTATTTGTTACCATGTTGAAAGTATTTGTACGGTGCGGCCTGCCTCAAGTGTTCCTGCTGATGAATTGTTTATGGTGGAATTATTAAACTAGCTCGTTCTGTCGGAAATTTGTGACCTTGTTGTCATCCTGATGTAAATTTTTGATCATATATGGAGGTTCTTGTATTTGGTAGTTCTCGGCATACCTGACTTGATACCCTGTTGAAGTCATTATGTGTCTAGGTATATTTCTTCTGCGAAATTCATTTAACCTATCTTTATTTGCCTAGTTCCATTTCGAGTTGTGAGTTCTGTGAAACCCTTTACCTTATCTACTTATTGTTTTGGAGTTGAGTGATGCAGTAGGGTCATAACACCTGAGGACTGAGTTCCTTTTAACCTGTAATGGTTTGGTCGTGATCCTGTGTTTGGAGGAAAGTGTACGGTACCGTAAGTTTGATTTTGGGATTTGCATATTGATTACTGAGCATGTTGTTGAGGACGGTGTATTCCTTTAATCCCTTTAAGGGCTAACACGTGGCTTGGGGTAGTCATTATGGTTTTACTATTATTATTGTAGTGTGTGTAATTGTGGTTATGGCATGTCAGGTATGGGCGATGTGTTGCCTTGATGTTTTACCTTGTGCCTCTGTAGATTTGGGAATAACCCCTCGCATGAATTTATTTCTCGTTTGGAACTATCTTGCCTTGTTGTAACTTGCTGGTTTCGTGTTTCCTGGTTCCTTCATTTCCTGTCACCCTGCATTTCTGGTTGATCTGATGTCATGGTATCTGTTTTTGGTTCTTCTGTAATGCTCATTTTAAATTTTATCTGCCACTCTATGGTGTTCTTCTCTCAGTGGTTCTTTGGTGTCTGTTGACATTGGTGTTGACCATCTTACCGTGCTTTGAGTTTGCTACTCTGGTATGGGACGGATTAGGTTTCTCTTAGTCGGTACTGGAATCTTCCTGCTAATAGATTATGGGGTCTATTGGTTGTGAACTGCCTTCTTCATGCTTCTGTGAGCATTTTCCATGGACTTGCCTCGTACGCCGCCACTTATGTTTTATTTGCCTGCTCCCCTGGGAGATAGGGGGAGGCACCTGTTGGCTGTAGAGCGACAGTGTGATCGGAAAGTCACATATTTATAGACCAGGTAATGCTGAGACCCTATTGGGTAACCGGTAGTGTACGCTGTGTTGGTCAGTGCTCGTTGTTTTCCATTTTGGGGTCTTCTGATCTGAGGTTTTAAATTTCCTTTTAATTTGATTGGGTGTCCCTTTGTGGAATGAATTGTGATTGTGTTTCCATGCAGTAGGTTAGTTACCTGATTCCAGATTTTGTTCCCTCCTGAGTTTCTCCTGTCCCTATTTCTGTCCCGTTGCTTCCATGGAGCTAATTATGGTCCTGTGTTGTACTTAATTTTGATCTGTAAGTTTTGGTAGCTTGGTGTTTGTTGGTTGGTCTGTTGTTGATGACAAACTGAAACGCGTACCCTCCATCTAAATGATCTTTAGAGGTCTCCAACCGATCCTGCCTACCCTTCCCTTGCTACGAATTTGTTTACCTTTTTAGCCTTGGATTTTTCCATATTTTATGTTCTATTTTCGCTTACCTGAAACTTTGCTAATTGACTGTGTATTGGTTGCCTCTCATTGTTCTTGTTCATCTTGGTTATGCATGGTGTATATGGTATGTTGAACCTCATTTGTTGGATATTCATTTGCATCTTTTCTGGTGTATTTGTGAAATTTGGAATTTTGCGAGCTCGCTGTGTTGAAGGTCAGCCTCTGTTCTGTTCTACTTGTTGGAGTTAGTTCTGGTTACCTCGGTTCTGCTTGTGTTATGCATTATTTGGGGTATTTTGTGGTATACTCGGGTCCTAGTTCAATCGAGCGCAAGTTAAAATTTTAAATTAAAGCTAATACTTGGATCTTGGGTATCATGTAGTACTGCATACACCAATTTATGATCCTTTCTTGTTCCCTGTTCCTTGCTCCCTTGCGTTCCTTCCTTTTCGGGTGGTAATTTTCGTTTATCTTGATATTGAAACAAGAAGATTGCATTTCTTAGTAGGTAAATGGGAACTCTATAAATAAAACTGATATTAAGATTGAGAATATCTCTATTACTATCTCAAAAGGTTTAAAATTGATGTTTGGGAATTTTCCATTCGTTAACTGAAACATGTTCTGGTACAGAGGTGATATAATTATGGTAAAAGAAAATCACCAAGATCTTGCAAATTAATTTTCTTTTGAAGAAGATAATTCCGGGTATTCATCGTAATACATATCTACTGTATGTGAACTATGAATCAACATGTTGGTTATATGGCTGGTGTAGTACAACAGTCTTATTATTCTTGTGATATCTGAACTAAACAAGCATTGGGTTTAAAGGTACTAACTACAATTGGAAGGCATATACATTGGTATGTTGGTGTTCCTGAGGCATAATGCAATCATGTTAAGGGAGTGCATGGAAGTGAACTTATCTCGGTGTGTCGTTTACTCATATGGACTCCTTCACCAAAATTTAGTATACTTCTGGACCACCGCAGTATGTGTAACATAAAGTACGAGTGTACGTGTGGTTTCTGGGCGGGAGGCTGAGACAGTATTAATACACTGTCTCCTTGTTTGACATTTTCGAGTTGGAATCTATCTCCGTGGAAATTATTTCACTTTATCTCCCTGCGAGATATGGACTTAATCCTCATAGTAACTTAAATTAATGAACTGCTTCCTTCTTCTACGACTGTGGGTGAGTTACTATTTATTTGAAACTTGATTATACGCAACTACTCGAAGTTACATCGGGTCTGTAAACTCTGTTGGTTAATATGCCCTACCGGGAGTCGTTTAATTTCCGTGGACTGTAACCTACTGCGCAACCTCTGGCGCATCCCGATCCTGGAGTAATGAAAGCCAACTTCCGCTTACCGTTGTAAGTGGAAGAGAGAGGGGGTCTGCCGAGAACATGGAAGCCGAACAGACGTGCATGTATAGCTCCGCTATGATGTTCAACTTCAAGATGGTGCCTGGTTGATCCAGTGCATTTTCGGGGTCACATTCCCCGATTTATGAGTTCCTGTACTCTGGACGAACTTTTGGAGCATCGCAGATGTTGTATTTTCTACTAGTTTTATTTGTTTGAACTTCGGCCTAATGTAAGTAACAGCGTTCTTCTTCAACGCCACCCGGAAGACTGTAAGTTTGAAACCTTTCTTCTAATGACATTTTGCTACTATTTCATCGAAGAGTTGGTGCTATTCAGTTGGTGACACATACTATGCCTCTCCTAGAAATACGACGTCGAACATTTACCAGAACTTGAATTTAATAATAATAATAACTTTTTCGGCGGCATGTTGTGATTAGATACCGGTTCCCGTGTTTGGTATGGTATTTCAAAATTAGAATTGTTCAAAATTGGAAACTCTTAAAAATGTGGTACAAAGATTGTAATATTTGTTCTGGAAACTCTTGGCATTTTCCTTTAAACAGGAAAGAGGTGATGTCTTGAGCTCGAGTTAGAGGAGACGTTTTTGCTTTGTGAAAGATACTAAGGGAGGCAGTTTTCGTAAGGTTTCCAGGTGGGAATTTTTCTTTTGCCTGTTATTTCCCCTTTTCTTTCGGCTTTTAATTTTCCTCTGAAATTCGTTTTTTTAACTTTTCGTGCGGTTTGTTGATTGCATTGTTGTGATCTTAATTATTTTTGGTCCTCTCCCTCGGGTCTGTACTTGTATTGTTGTTGTTGCCAAGGGGATGGATATTACGATGTTTGTGATGAAAATGTTCTGGACGTTTGTGGGCTATTGCTTTAATTGATGATTTAAATGAAAATGGTATTTTTCATGCTCCGGTGATGTCTGAAAAGTTATATGCTAAGCCCGTTGTCTTTATTTTGGGGCCGATTTGCTATATGTGATTTGACCCATTGGTTGGTATTACTGTTCGCCCGCGTGTTGTGATTTTCTTGATTTTTCCTTTTCCCTAGTTTTTTGGGTTTTTCTTGGTTTTCTTCGTTTCGCTCGAGGTTTAGAAACCTTATACAAACTCCTCGCCTAGTATCTCCTTTGGTTGGTGTATTTTACAAGTAAAGAAAGATTAACTTAATTAATTAATTTTATGCAAGTAACTAAATTTATGACGCTGAAGGTTTTAAACTCAATCTAAGGTAATTAAACAGAAGCATAATTTATTTGTATTTTATAACTAAGAAGATAGGCTGGTTATGAAATTCATATTGGGTCCCAATGAACTAGGCCGGTTCGAACCGTAGGTTAGTTATGTTTTGATATTATTTCTCTGTTTAATTTTTTTTTAAATTTCCTGTTGATGTTCTGAGTCCAGAGTTATCTTAATATTATTTCCTTCTCTGATTAAATATATTTATTTACTTCAAAAGAACCTGGACGTGTTATTATTGTAGTATTTGAAACCATACAGTGATCGTTATTTTCATTCTTTCCATGGCCTCTGGTCGCTTGTCTTATTTGTGGTAAGTACCTTTTGTGTTGGTTTACCTTTGGATAATTTTGCTTCCACTTGTTTGTTCTTTTTAAACCTATTTTTCTTGTCTTGTTGCTACCTGTGCGGACACTGTGGGGATGGGTGTTTGTGCGGGTCAATATGTAACATTAGTTTGAGTGAGAGTGAGAAAGTGTGTTTATTTCCTTAATTCCTCATTGAGCGTGGGAACCGGCTTAATTATTAATGTCTTGATTTATTTCATCTTAAATTTTATCATTTACTGCTGTAAGTGAACGTTCATTACGGATGCATACATTGAAGTTAGTTTGTTATTGTTATGTCTGCTGATTTTAATATGTAACTAGTCAAGTTGGCGGGAGTGATGCGCCTTAAGAGAAGAGAATCGGACGGTGATATTTACCTTTTACTGCAGGGCCTTAATTGGCGATTACTATAACTAGGGTGTTTGGCTGCATCCTCACTCCAATCTGCATCCGAAGGCTCAGTACCTGAGGGTACTATGGCACATAATGAAGACGATAGACCATCTCCGGAGGTCCTAAAGAATGCCTCAAAGTTGCCTCCGATACAGACTTTGCGCTCATCCAAAAAATTCAGAAATCGCACTGGTCACGGTCATTTTAGATTCGGGAAGTATTATGCCCTTCATTTCGATAGAATGGCATTCGAAGCTGAAGTACTGTTGTAAATTTTCTGAATATGTTTCTTCTGTATAACGTGTTTCGGCTAACTCTTCCCCGCTGGAAATTTTTGGATTTATCTATGCTAAAATTCGTGTTTCAAAATTTACGTGGAAATCTAAGTTATTTGTTGCTAAAAATTTGCCATGCCCTATGATATTAATAGCAGATTTCCTGTCACATTCTTCTATCGTGCACGATGTTCAAAGTAAATCCTGCACATTCCAATTTAGGAGTAATTTTCATATACGGTATATTTTTTCGCCTCCCCAGAGTGAGTTGTCGTTTGACCTTAGGCATCTACCTCATGATCAGGCGAGTTGCATTCTTAAATTATGTCAGTAATTTTCCGATGTTTTTTCGGAAAATCTAGGTGTGACTGACTTAAGTGAATACAAGATTGAGACTACGGATTCGATCCCCGTAAGATTTCCTCCCTACATGATATCCCCGCCGAAAATGGAGGTCCTCAATGAAATCATTGACCAAATGCTGAGGGATGGTATCATTCGACTCTCCATGTTGGCGATTTCTTTAGCCATTTTTCTGGTGTCGAAACCTCAAGGTGGCTTCAGGCCACTAATTGATTACAGGGCGTTAAATCGTAAGATTGTTCAACAATCAGTTCCCCTTCCCGACTTGCATTCATGTTTCTATTGGTTTCCGGAGGCTAAGTTCTTCACCACCTCAGATCTCATCCCAGCGTATAATGAGATACGTCTGGTGGAAGAACCGAAACATATGACTGCCTTCGCTACCGACTAGAAACTCTATGAATACAACCGCGTGCCTTTTATCCTCTCCATGGGCACGGCTCTTCTTATTAGGCTGCCAGATAGGGCCTTCTGTGATATTAAATTTGTATATCTGTACCATTATCTATAACATTTTGTTTTATTGAGACCTATGAAGAACCCTTAACTCATCTAGGTGAAGCTCTAAAACGCCTTCGTAAAGCTGGATTGATGGTCAAGTTGTAAAAGGTATCTTTTGATTAACCATCTATGTCCTACTTGGGGCATACTGTGTCACCTGATGGAGTTTCAGTCGATCATTCCAGAACGCATAAATTCCATAAGTTCAGGCCTTGTAATGATGCTAAGGGGGTTGCTAGATTTCTTTAAGAAATTCATCTCCAACTTCGGCAATAGGGCGGCACCCCTAAACCGTCTCCGCAGGAAAGCTGTCAAGTTTGAATGGGGGCCGTTGCAGCAAGCAGTGTTAGAGGATTTGAAATGGGCTCTGTGTAACGCCCCGGTCTTGGCTATGCCAGATTTCTCTAAGAAGTTAATTGTACACACAGACGCCTCTCCATCCGCGGTCGCTGCGGTTATTCTTCAGAAATCTGAACTAGGATGGAGGCCTATGGCCCATGCGTCTAGAACCTTCTCACCTCAAGAGGCCAAGCACTCTACGTACGAGTTGGAAAGAATGGCCGTCCCATTCCCCTTAGAAATTTTCCGTCTTTACCTTGAGCATGTTAAATTTCAATTAGAGACTGACAATCATTCTCTGAGGTGGGTTCTTGGTAGGCCCAGTCGTACCGGGCGAATCGGATATGAGCGTTTCTGTTTGATGTGCGAGACATTGGGTGATCTAAAAATATGGTCCCAGATGGATTAAGCCAAATGTTTCCCGGCGATTCTGATGTTGTTGTCTCGAAGAAAAGCCCTTTGCCTTCTATTTCCAAACCTCCCATTATAAGCGCCGTTCTAACTGATGCTCCTTTGTTATTTCATGATATATCAAAATACCAACGTGAAGATCAGTGCTGGCTCCTATTGTGGAAACCCTTTCTTCTGGTGAACATGTTGTCTATTATGTTTTGACGAACGGGATTCTGTGTTGCCCTTCGAGGCGTGATCAGAACATGCAAATTGTGTTTCAAGCTGTTCTAGCGCCTATGATTTTCAAGTATTACCATGAGACCCCATTAGATGGACATCAAAGCGTCTTCAAAACTAAAGAAAAGGGAAATATTTATCTGGATGAGTATGGACGGCGAGATTAGGGAACTGGTTAAAGCATGTAAGCCTTGTTTAATTAGCGATTGAACATCGATTACGTCGGACCTTTCTCTTAATCTAAAGGGAAAGGGAATAAATCCATTCATGTGTGTGTGGATGTTTTCACACGGTTCTCATCGCTTTTTCCGACTAGGATTGGCACTGATCAGTCCATTGTTTCTTTTCTCAACACTATTTTTCCATCTTTTGGACCCTATCAGTATGTTGCTTCTGATAACGCTAGTGCGTTCCCCTCTAATTTATTTCGTAAGTTCTATTTCGATCTCTCTATTCACATGTTACGACGTCTGCGCACCACCCACAGCCATCTCTAGCTCAGCGGGTTAATGATAATCCTTGACCTGCCCTTATTGCTTTCCACCAAGAAGGTCATTCTCGTTGGAACACTTCCTTACACTGGTTACCATTAGCCTTTAACTGGGCAGTTCATGAGTCCCACAAGTTTTTTCCACCTTCTCTTACGTTTATGTTCGTCCCAAATATTCCTTTGTTAAATTTGTAGTTGATAAATGAGCTATTGCCAGATACAATAGATCCAGAGAATATCCGGGATTTATGGAGAAAAGCTAGAAATAATCTTAAGGCCTCTCATAAGAGAGTAAAACTTGGGTATGACCGTGGACAAAGACCCACCAATTTAGAAAATTGGAGATCAGATTATGGTTAAACATTTTGTTCCCGCGGGCAAGCTTGCCTCCAGATTTACTGGCCCTTGTATTATACCCGATTTCCTTACTCCTGTCACCTTTTTTGTGAGTAACCCGAGATACGAAAGAATTTAATTATATTTCTTTTCTAAAATTTTATTAGTTTATAAGCAAGTTAGAATAAGGAGGCCTTCTGCCCCTGCGGGTTGTAAATTATTGTATGTATTTAAGTTACATCCTAATTTAACTTTCATTTTTTGTTTAAATACTTTTTAAAAACCTTCCCTTCAATTATTTCAGTAAATTCTGCCATTAAGGACACTGCCTCCAAACGTGCTTCAGAAACTTCGTGCACTCGTCCTCCAAAGTCGCCAACCTTACCTGCATCACATGTAACACAGTCTGTGAGTCAGTTACTCTTGCCCCAAAGTTCAATGTTACAGTGCCCTACTCTCACTTGAGGCCACATCGTATCAACCTCCGAGAGTTGCCGGCGCGGGGTAAAGGCCCGCCTCGTTCCGCCCGAGACTCCGTCTAAACTGCCTCCTTTGGGGCTATAATCCTTGGGATAGGCTTGGAAACTGGATTCCAAACGCCCACCCCTTCCTAGCCCGAACAATGCTATTTGGTACATTGTGACATTGCCTTGGTTGCTCCCCAACATATACGGTAGGATGTATCTCAAGGTAACTTGGGAGTCGGGGCGACACCATCCAGTCATCGTCAGCGGCAGCCGCTCCTCCCATCGACTCTGGGCGCAACAGCCCGAAGTTCTGCTACTTCGCAAACACTATCTGAACTACTTTATTTCATACAATATACAAGAAAGGACTCTCTTTCAAGTGATACTCCAACTTATATACGTTATCTCAAAAATTATGCATGGCATGATTCAAGATTTCGAAGCTTTTTACACCGTGGTTAGAGCTTAGGTGGTGGCGCTCTCTATCGAGTGTGCACCTTCTCCGTCCGGTCGAACTGCGTGCCTGCTATAAGGCCATCTACGTAATTGAACTTGAAATAATGTTATGCACGACACTTGGATTTTTAACTGTTAAATGCCTCTACCATCGGCCTAAGTGCCCCCTCTGGCGGCATTAAGAGCAATTAATTCTTAAAATAAAGCTAATTTTCAGATATGGCTAATCTTAGTTTTGAAGATGCTTTTGTTCTTGTGTCAAGGTTGTCAGCACACCTGCCTCCCCACTCAATCTCCTGTATCTACCAAACAGTTTGATATTTTGTGAATATTTTCTCTAGCCAAATAACATTTGGGGTGTGTACAAGCATCCAGCCTATCTGTAAAGCGTTCACTAACTTCCGCTCGAGATACTATAAACGCTGGGCGCGTTAACGCCATATTGTCATTGTCATGGCTCCAGTTTATTGTGTGCGGCGTATACTAAAGTTACAGAGGTCGCAGATCGGCGTTCGGAAGGCCAAGCAACACAAGGTAATGACAGAATTTTCTTAACATGTGGTAGCTCGAGGAGATAGCTTGAGGGGAATATTTCAAAGCTCTTTTATTTCACGTACATTTCTAAACCTGGCCGTCTAAATGTAAAATTTTCGCCAGTCTAAGGCCTCTGTTTTATTCCCGGCTGGGAAATATGTAATGTAAGGGGGCAAGAGTGATTACCATCTCTTGACTACCATTCGATTCGGTATGGGGTGACCAAAGTTCCTTATCCCCAAAATCATTAACACTTTTTTGTATTTAATGTTTATTATTTAATCGCCTTAGCCTCTGTATCTTGGGGCCATGAGACCACTTATGGTTTTAAGAGTTTTCTATAATGAGTGCAGGTGTTTCGCCTCCCTGCGTTTGGTTTTTGGCCGATGATTACCAAACGTTTCCTTTTTACATTATGGCCATTTAGTATGGGCACTCATTGCCCCTCTTTATGTTTCCGGGAAGTAATATGAAAATAATTGAGCATAAGAGACTGTAAATATCTCATTTGAAGATTGTCATTGTATAACCTTGTGCACTATAAGAATTTTATGCCTCTCAGAAACTGGACTGTATTAGAGTTTGGAGCTCAGACTCTTAGGCTATAGATGTTAATGGAGTAAACCTGCTCTTATACAATAGTGTATCTCTTTCAGAGCTAAAAATACTCATCCCTCGTATAATAATTCTCTCTACTTTTGCACCTGATTTTGGATTTTATGTAGTTGTTTTTGTAGCTAACGAGTTCATTATCATATTGTTATTGTTCATTCAGATCTCCTATTTACCAAATTTTAAATAAGAGGAACAGGAAGGAAGGAATTATGTTTCAAAGCTTAGTGCATTAAATTATGCTCTTGTCAAACCCTTGTCCATCCATTTAGCCCAGCACCACCTTACACCTCTGTGATCCACGGTATTTCCTGAATAATAATAATAATAATAATAATAATAATAATAATAATAATAATAATAATAATAATAATAATAATAATAATAATAATAATAATAATAATTGTTTCGGAGATGTCCGTGGTAGTTAGAGGTGAAAGAAGGTGCGGGCAGGAATAGGTCTCAACTACAAAATTAAAGTTAATTTAAAACTTTAACAAAGGTTATGGCATAGAATTTGTAAACTTAACAAGTCAACGACAAGCCAAAATCAGGTACAAAGAAATCACAAGATTTAGGGGGTTATTACAAGATCTGGGATTCGAGCCCCAAATATAATTTCTGAGCTCTCAGCTCACAATAACAAGATACCAAAGGGCAGAACACCCTTAATTACATGGAGCATTAGCTCCCAACTTTACATCTCAAGCCTCTCTAAGGCAATTTTACCACAACACTATAAAGAGCTGTCCTGCTCTCGATCTTTCAAGCCTATAAAGGCAATGACGGACTCTTACACAACCTGCCATCAAGGCATAATAAAGAAACAGGGGTATATCGTACCCAATCTACTGGGCCTTCGCAGGAAGGAAAACAAAACGGGTTAAGTAAATGGCCCAAAATACAAAATTGAATGGAGGCGATAACTTGCACTCCTACACCAAGTTTTGACTAAAACCTATGTGGCGCTAGGAAGATCATACAGGGGCTAATCCCAAGCTAGGGAGGTGACACGTATGAGAAATGTTTACTACATTACAGAAGAGAAGACGGTTATGAAAACGTAGTTACCTCCTTTTTCAAAAATGAAGGGGAGTTAGAGAGGGTGAAGCACTCTCTGTCCCCGCTTTACTGATTTGTAATTTATAGATAGACAGAAAAGAATTTACAAAAAGGTAGGTTACATACTAAAGGTTTCGAACCTTCCCCGAGAGTTAAACTGCTGAGCTAGCAAGAAATGAAGATGTTAACAGGCCATTACCTTGTAGATGAACTGCTGCTTGAAGAAAGAGGCGCTTCCCGCCCCCTGCTACATATTCACACACTAAGAAAGATGTTACTGAAGTGGCACCGAGACAAGAAAATCAGCAGTTTATATACCCTCGTGGAACATTCGAGACCTTTCATGAATGATAACAACCCGCCCACAAACTTTTATTGGCCAACAGCAAAAACTAATGCACAAGACGAGGAAGAAACACCTTATTGGTGGAAAATTAATTACGTAAATTCATGATTGGTTACATTCAAAACGGGCGGAAAGAAAGGATTTATATTGCCAACCTACAAACCACAGAACAAAATTTAGTAAAAATAAAACTTAGGAATACAATATTTCTTCAAGAAAGTTCATTCCATTGCACCAGAGTGTGTTACCGTAGTTTTGGGTAGCGACATCTGTTGGAGAATGTTCCCACTTCTTGATACGGAGCAAACAAACACAAATCAAAGTAGACACAGTTCAGAACACTTCAAAATTACCAAATTTACAGTAGTGACCTCTTCCGAGAAACCGTTGAGTTAATACAGTTTGTTAAAGTTCAGGCTTTCTCCTGTAGAGAAGTTTCAACTGGCGCAATATTTGAATTAGCGGCGTGGAGGTGTACCACCCGGTACAATAATAATAATAATAATAATAATAATAATAATAATAATAATAATAATAATAATAATAATAATAATAATAATAATAATAATAATAATAATAATAATAATAACTAATGTTTCATGGTTACTGTGGTAACGTTCTATTCGTGAACCGTGGGCAATGGTTGAGTGGCCTAATAAGTGGTCCTGAGGGTCGGGATACCAGTTGCTATGGAACGGGAATGGCTTCTCGGACATATTCTGTGCAATTACCCTTCTTGTTCTCAGGCGGCTAGGACTACACAATCCACCAGTGGTCCCTAACCCATTGGAGGAGAGATCCTCACTTGACTATGTGTAAGTAAGTTAGCATCCTGCTTCATTAATTTACCGAGTTCAGAACATTTTAAGCAAACCTCGGACCTATGGGAGTAATAGAGTCCCACTCTCATTTGACAGGTGTGGGACTATTTGTAAACAACTTGGCGAAAGAAATGGAATTCGATGGGGAGCTCTCAGTATTGTGACAGTTTAGGTCTATGGTAATTGGCAGTGAATTTTATAAGACCGGACTGTACCCCAGGTGTCCTGCGCGGAGTGTCGGTAGGAGAATTCAAAGGGATGACTTTTTGTTTATCTTTTGTGTAACCTGTTGAGGGGTGCGAGACAATGTTATCACCGCAAGAGAAGACGGGAGAAATTTTAATCCGGTTGAACTTTTCACCCACGACAAGTATTGCATTCAAAATCTTTCGTCATATTACAACTACAGATTCGACGTCTTAATAATTCTCCAACAAGTGTGTGTAAAAGTTGTGATATCCCATTTCAAAAAGGCCTGAATAATCATATTTGGAAATTAAATTAATTATGGAATTAATTATATAATTAATGAACAAAAAATTAGGGGACTTGTTAATTACAACGTCGAGGAATTCAGGACGTCAATTGAATCACGAGGTGTGACGTCAGAGCTCAGAAGATAGGTGGCAAACCTGCACTAGAATATTCTCACTCTCTCACTCTTGCTTATCTGCTGGCTAGCTCACTACGCAAGGTCTTTCATAGACCTGGACAGCTGTTTCTCACACCACGAGGAGATCAGTGTCATTTCTGTGCAGTTCAACAGACCATCTAAGAATCATAACAGGCGTCAATAGTGTCTGGGAAGAAAGTACGTATCATTACATGTCAACTGTGAAACCCCGAGTGGGGAATTTGTACTAATATTTATATGAAAGTTTCAGTGCACCTCAAGCAATACGAGTTCGATACCAGCCAAGGCAATGAAGACCTACAGTAAGAAGTTCGTGTGCCCTGGAGACATCGCCTGGATCAGGATGCAGTACTAAACGCCAGAACCAAGGCCAACAGCGTCCTAATGCCATAAATCCTGCCTAGAAGACAACCATGGTCATCAAGACATCCAAGTTAAGTCGACATTTCATTTATACTGGGTATTATCTGTTCTATGTAGCTGTAATAAGTAGTTAACTTTCTTCTTGAAGGGATTATTGATTAAACGGTAGTTTGAGTAGACTTCTAGTATCTTTACCATGTTATTTTCTTGTGTTATACGACGTTGGATTTGTAGTTTCTCTTACTATGTGATTTTAAGGTGCGTGATGACTGTATGTCAACATCATAGTCCACGCGGGTTTCAACAAGTCATGTCATCAGACAAGTATCTGGTTTAAATATCAGCCATCAGCTAACCTTTAAGGAATTTTACGTTTCCATTCAATTACTATAATATTGAGGATTGTGTGCGCGTGATATTTTCATTCTTCGGAATGTATTTCTCTTGCATTTTGCCAAAAATGTTTGCTATATTTTGCACGAGGGAGCAGGCTCATCTGACATATTAACGCTACGCTAACGATACGGATAGCTTTCTTTTGGATCCGATTTCATACTTTCAAGGGAAGACATTGTCTGATTATTATATTTACATGTGGTTCCAGTCATTTATGAGAATTTTCCCGTGATATTTTGGACGGATGTTGCGAATTATTTTCGCTATTGTACCTTTCACATTGTGCCATGTGGAGAAATGTGACATGGATTATGGTGATTTTACGTGCTATTTGGAGGCGAATCTTCGCGTCTCTATGAACAGAAGCATATGCAGTCTATTTTCTGCGATGTTGCGTGCTATGATGAATGGATATTTAGGAATAATTTATCGTCATTTTGATGTATGTGCGAGTTGTTGTTTTCGTGAGAGAACTATAGGCGATAGCGTCTTCATAAGATATTGAATCTCGAGGTAAACCACATGTCTTCCTACAAAATAAAATTGAGTGTATGCGATGGTGAGAGCCTTTTTGTCATACTGGATGAGCGTCATCGCAATAATAACAAATCGTAGCTGTATAATATCACTCAACTCCTCGATATATGCTAAATTTTGGTAACGTCCTGAGTTCGATGCAAATATTGGCGATATTTTTAGTCATCATTACCCAGACTATTTGTACCGGACGGATTACTTATAGGTGCAAATTATTATTTATGGGAGTCTGCCATTCCCATGAATTGAACGGATAACGTGTGGACGTGTGTGTATATTTGTAAAATAGTATCCGTAGTTGTAGTTGGTTATAATTCTTTCCTTGGTGGATGATGGTAACGGGAAACTTATTTCGTGCATTTTTATTTTGTTCTTTCCACAGGTTGAGTGATTTTATTTTTATTGTGAATTATTGATGTGTGTGTTACCATCGTTGTTTTGATTTTCGGCGTTGTGTTAAGGTCATGACACATGATTGACGATTTACTTAAAATTAATTTTTTTCATTCCTCTTTCTTGCTTACTTTTATCACGTAATGTCACGTGTATGCTGCTACACTGAACAGATAATCACTGAAAGGTCGAGTTAAATTGGAGAAATAATTAGCAAGTGAAATAAGTTTTTTAAAATTTTTTATTTCTTTATTTTCATCTTTTGACCAGTCATATAACTTAAGCATTTAAAATCTTGTTCCAGATTTTCCGGCATGATTTGACATGCGCACGAGCATCATTCTCTAAGCAAAATCAAATATAACATTCAAAATAATGTGACTTTTATGAAAACAAATTTTTGTCAGAATTAATGAGAGTTCATTAACATGTACCATCCCATTTGCTTTCATTTTTGATGTACAGCAAGAGTTGACGTAAGATTAAACTTTTAGTGATCATCTCACACAATCATAATTTTTAGGACGGAATTATTTTGGAATAAATTATCCACCATTAATTTGGATTTCGATGGTTCATTATTTACGGATATCTGCCCATTTCCTTGATCCACACCATTTTTATGGAACATGTCAATCCCTTACTGAGCACCCCTGAGGGGGTCTATGCCTCTAATATGTTAGTCGTGGCTTAAACGGGCAGAGTATTAATGGGGCTTTTGGAAGAAATAAAGTAAAACTGGCTGAGTCAGCAAAGAGGTGATGCATCCGGATACACTAGTGGTGTGTGATATTCGGGTTAGAAGAGATAACGAGGAAGAGACAGGAGGTGATAAAGGGTACTTGACGGGTGTTAAAAAGGGGAGGGCAGAGCAGAGTATGTGGCAGGACTGTTTATGAGGAATACAATTGTGCGCAGCAAAGTTTCTTTTAAGCACGTAAATGAGGGAACGATGTGGGTATATTTGGCAGTTGGTGGAATTACGACAAGAATTGTCTCAGTGTATTCACCATGTGAGTGTGCAGATGAGGATGAAGTTGGCAAATTTTATGAAAACATCGAGTGACATCCTAGTCAGGGTCAACAGCAAGGATAGGAAGGTGCTAATGGGCGATGTAAATGCGAGAGTTGGAAATAGAACTGAAGTATTCGAAAGGGGGCGGTCTCGAAAGCCAAGAATAACTGCCGAGAGGATTCGTCGTGCTGACCACACGACACCTCGTAATCTGCAGGCCTGTGGTAGTTTGTGTTTAGCAGTTACGAATACATTCTTCAAGCATAAGGCTATTCACATGGCGGCTAGGGGTACCAGATACATTAAATAGACTATATCTTAACCGACTTTGAATTCAGGAAGTCTGTTAGCACTCCAGTGGTCGCGCGGATCACAATAGTGATCCAGCCGTTTAGTTTTAATCGCTCCTGTTTTTTGGTATGACTGTTGACCTTGAGCATCTGTGTACCTTCCTCGCACACCATCCCCTTTCTGATAACGCAGTAATCTGCTAACCTTGACTGATGGCCGTTGCGTTGTAAAGCAATTTAATCTTGCGGATCACAACTGTGATCCGTGCGACCACCAGCGTGACTTTTTTTGACTTTGTTTGTTTCCTTATTACGGTGTTTAATCTCAGTTCATGTGCATATATCTACTCTGTTTTATGAGTTTATATTAATTGTTGGTATATAAGTACAAAATGGATGACTATGAGAAAATAAATCGATGGCTGAATGAACCAGACAGTGAGGTACCTTATGGAGGGAGAAAGTGAGACAAATCAAAATGTAGGGTAATTTTTCATGGATTGATTATAAATGCTTGCATAATTATATTATACTGTACAGAAAATAAAGTTATTTACACTATGCATAAATATATTAATTGAATAAATAGCACAGAATAGCCTTATATTACAAGGAAAGTACGGATCACAATTGTAATCCGCACGACCACTGACGTGACTTTCCTTCGCGCGACCACTGGAATTAGGAATGTATGAGGTTTTCGGGGATTTTTCGGTGATACAGACCACTATATGATCTGTAGTGAACTAAGTATCTCTTGGTCCAGGATAGAGAAAGTGAAATCTGTCTACAAACGAATAAGAGTAGAAAATCTCCAGGTCGAGGAAATTAAACAGAAGTATATGGGTATGATTAGTGAGAAGTATTGAACAGTGGACAGCAAGCAGGTTCAGGATTTAGAAAGAGAATAGGTGTCATGCAGGGATGCTGTAATAGAAACAGCAAGGGAATGCCCAGGAACGACTATGTGTAAAGGTGGAGACAAGCGAACATCTTGGTGTAATGATGAAGTGACAGCAGATTGTAAACGTAAAAAGAAGGCTTATCAGAAATGGCTCCATACAAAGGCTGATGCAGACAGGGAATTGTACGTAGATGAATGAACGAGACCGAAACAAATAGTTGTTGAATCCAAAAAATATCGTGGGAAGATTTTGGTAATAACCTGGAAAGGCTACGTCAAGCAGCAGCGAAACTTTTCTGGACAGTAATAAAGAATCTTACGAAGTAAAGAAAAAGGAAATGAGCAGTTTATTGGGTAAATCATGTGAACGCATAATAGGTCGCATGGAATCACTGGAGAGGTCGAGGGAATATCTTCAAACTCTTCTCAACGGAAAAGGAAATCTTACTGGTGGTTTCGCGAACAAGCACGCTAATGGGCAGGAAGAAAGTGATGTTTGTGAAATAGTGGAAAGGATGGTAAATAAACGCCATTGTCATAAAGCAGCAGGAATAGATGAAATTAGACCTGAAATGGTGAAGTATAGTGGGAAGGCAGGGATCAAATGGCTTCGTAGAGTAGTAAGATTAGAATTGAGTGTTGGTAAGGTACCTTCAGAGTAGACAAAAGCAGTAATTGCACCTATCTATAAGCAAGGGAACAGGAAGGATTGCAACAACTATCGAGGTATCTCATTGATTACTTGGTGTAGTAATACTTTACTTGGTATAAAGTATTCACTGGCATCTTGGAAGGGTGGTGCGATCAGTGGTTGAGAGGAAGTTGGATGAAAACCAGTGTGGTTACAGACCTCAGAGGGGGTGTCAATATCCTATTTTCAGTATGCACCAGGTAAATGAAACATGTTACGATATGAATAGACATTTGTGTTTATGTTTCGTAGATCTAGAGAAAGCATATGACAGGGTACCGAGGGACATGATGTTTACCATACGAAGCCTCTCCAAGACTAAATAGATGTCAGTAGGTAAGAAAGTGAACTGAATTGAATGTCAGATTGGTGATACAAAGCTGGAACAGGTAGATAATGTTAATTTTTTTTTGTTCTATGTTCCGCCAGGATTGTATTATAGTAAGTGAGATTGAATCAAGGTTTAGTAAAGCTAATGCAGTGAGCTGACAGTTGCGATCAACAGTGTTCTGTAAGAAGGAATTCAGCCCCCGGACGAAACTGTCTTTACATCGGTGTGTTTCAGGACCATCTTTGCTTTACGAGAGCGAAAGCTGGGTGGACTCAGGATATCTTATTCATAAGTTAGAAGTAACAGACATGTAAGTAGCGAGAATTATTGCTTTTACAACAGAGTACTCGGAAGGAGGAGATAAAGACTAAGTTAAGAATGAACTCGATGGATGAAGCTGTGCGCGTAAATCGTCTTCGGTGGTGGGACCATGTGTGACAAATGGAAGAGGATAGGTTACCTACGAGAAAAATAGTCTTTATTATGGAGGGCAAGAGGAGTAGAGGGAGACTAAAATGACAATGGTTTGACTCAGTTTCTAACGATTTAAGAATAAGATGTACAGAACGAAATGAGGCCATGGCACTAGTTGCAAATAGAGGATTATCGCGACGTGCCGTTATAGTAAATTCTCAGAGGCTAGGAGACTGAATGCTGAAAGGCATAACGGACTATAAAGATAATGCATGTATATATGTATAAGAAAACCGTACGAAGAATTGGATCGTAACGTTCAGTCAGTGATTCCTCCTTCCATGGCTGTCCACATAGGCCTATGTTAAAACTTACGGACCTGCTTTCGTATTCTTTTTCACCCGGAGATTTTTTTTTTTTTACGGGGGACCTCCGTAGCCCGCTCCCCAGCCGTGACCATCGACTCAATCTACATGGCCTCCGACATGCTGTTAATTTCTAAGAAGAAAGATATAGCAGGGAAGAGTAGGAAGTGGTACAAGGAGTATCTGCCGGTTTCCGAGTTAGACTCGCTACCATGGCAAGAGTTTGTGTTTGGTAGGTGGTGTTGAAGTATGGTATTGAAGGGTCAGGGAAAAACCACATAGGCAGAAAGAAGAAAGAGCCTACATGTAAAATCTGACATATTGTGATAGCACATGCAAGGATGTGGGCTGGAAAAAGACCAGGGGTTGTGCTAGTTACGAACAGGTAATATGCACTAAACATAAACCATTCCTCGCCTGGGGATCAGTCCGTCTGGGCACTGCTGTGACTAGCGCGGTCCTTGCCGGCTGCGGAGCCATGCGTCGAGTACCACTAGGGCCTGTCACACGGCTCCACCTCCTTGGGGTTCCTCGTACCCAGTCTCCGATCCCGGAGAATGAGGCCAAGCCCGCCGAGGTAGGGGCCTCCTGGAAGGGGGTGGGTCATGGCGCCGGGCCTCCCTCCTCTCTGCCCGCGCCATGGCCCTGTAGACTGGGCAACTGCGGTGGGAGGTCGGGTGGCCCCCCGCGCAATTGGCGCACACCGGCGCCTCCTTAAGTGTTGCGCAGGCCATGTAGTGGTGATCACCACCACAACGATTGCACCTCACTTGGAGTCCACAGCTAACCTGACGGTAGCCCCACCTCAGACAGCGGAAACACTGCAAGAGCTGCTGAGGGGGGCGTCTTACTCTCACCTGACTGCCGATACCCGCTGAGGTCCTCTCCTGGTTGGTTCCTCGGTCGGCTGCTGTCCTGGGAGCAGTCCTGGGTTGCGGCTGTTCGGTCCTCTCCTGATGGGCCAGCGTCGCCTTCTGCTTCCTGGTGCGTCTTCTTCTTCTCCTTCTTCCTTGGGGATGCTTCTCGGCTGGGGAGGAGGCCTCGTACTGGTGGCCCTCCTCCCGTCCTTGTGACCCCGGGGTGGCTGGTGGTTCCTCTGCGTTGCCATCTGCTTCTTCCTCCTGGCTGGCGGCGGCGTCGGTCAGTGCTAACACTCGACTGCGTTCCCTGTCCTGTGGGGCGCACATCGAGATCTGCATCTCGAGCGACATGTTTGTTGGCGGGGCCTGGACGGCTGCCTCACACACCAAGGGGCGTCCTTGTCTACTGCCGTGCTGCTATCCACCATCACGGGCGCTCTCCTGGTTTGCGCCCGGGTTACAGGCCCCTCCTGGTAGGCCTGTGTCTGCGACCACTTCGCCTTGGTAGGTTGTCGACGATCCTGGTTGGCGGCCTTGTTCGTCTGCGTGTACTTCGAAAAGTACAGCGGTACAACTGGGGTTGCGCCGTCGCGGCGCTCGGGAGCGCCGCCGTCGTCCTCGGTCCTTGGCTCCGTCTACGTGGCTGCCTCCTGGTAGCCCGAGACGTCCAGGTGCTCCCTGAGTCCTGGTAGCCGGGCAACCTGGAACTGCTGGGACGCGCGCTCCTCGTAGTCGTAGTCGACCATTCTCACTGGTAGGGTCGGCTTCTTAATCCTGGTCCTCCTGTAAGAAATCCTGAAACAGAAGAAAGAAAGAGCGAGCACTGAAAAGTGCTACAGCTCAGACAATGCTCCTTCGAAAATGTACTAATAAGTACAAGTGCCTGGCTGATACTTGAAAGGTACAGAGCGCCTGGCAAGGAGAGAGAAATCGGAGCGAGAGGCACGTACGTCCTTCCGCTTCGACTGTCAGCTCGTCCTTTTTCACCCGGAGAGGTTCCTTCTCCCTTATATACCCTTTTTGAGCCAGAGATAGCGGGACATTGCACACACTGTCGCCAGTGCTCTTTTCAGTAAGTGTCGTATACTCTGTAGTCGTTACTAGTAATACATCCTTTCCTAAATTCAGCCTTTTCTACTGACTGTTAGAAATCAAATTTGTTCTTCAAGAATGTGTTTTCAGTGATTAAACCACATTAAAATATCCGGTTTGGTTTCGAAGTGGCTGGTATGTTGCCTTGTATTAAGGCGCGTATTAGCCAATTCTACAGTTTATTCCGTTAAGTGAGTTACGAATTGTCTTCATCGCGGAATTGTGATTTTTATTATTTTACACTGTGTCCACAACCTCTGACATATTTTTGGTCATGCTCAAGTTCAATAATTTACTTTTTCGAAATATATAGATCTCAATTGAGAATATTACAAGTTAATACTAATCTTTCTCAGTTTCAGCATTCTACATATTTTTAATATTTAATATTATTAAATTTCTTGAATTGTATTTTTAATTAAGCATTAAAAATAAATAGACCCTACGCATATGACTAGCTTGCTTTTTAGAAAACTGCTAGCCTTCACGTTGTGTGTACGGTAGTAGCAATATATCTTATATCTAAATTTAGTGGAGTGAAGAATTTTCCTGAAGAGCTACGCAGGTGAAGAAATGCGGATGGTAGTTTCAGAAAGAAATTGCAATATGTAGTGTGTAATTTTAATTATTGTTTTGCTGTATTATTTACCTCTGTGTGCAATTTTATAGTGTCGCTGTGTATGTTGAGTTGTTCTTTACACTGTATACTGCGACATATGGTAGTAGGGTTCGAAATATTGAGAGGTTACAAGTAACTTAACTATTCTCAGGCTTCCATATAGGATATCTATGTCTTGTTATATCCTTCTTGTTATGGAGATTCTTCTGTATCACGTCATTACCTCACAGCAGCGATATTCGGTATTTATTCGTGATAATTTATGTAACAGTAGGCTACCACTCTGATTTATTGGCGTGTAAAAGATTTTCTGGGATGAGTGGTGGAGAGTTTGCATGGGGTCTAATCCTAGGATCAGCAGCTCTGAGAAACGTTTCTGTTTATTCCCCATTTTATAATTAATTAACTTACCTAATTATGTCCCTTTCCCTTGGAGTTGTTGGTGCAATACTAAACTGCTAGCAGGAATGTAAGAACAATCTTCAGGAATAAATTCTGGCTGTGGAAACTGTAAAAGGTTGTTACTTGAAAGTAAAACCAATAATATATTACTAGAATAACCTGTGATGGAGAGAACAATAAACACGGTACACTTCAGTATTGTCCCCTACGTTGAAATATACAAAATACAATTAGGCCTAAGCATAGTTTGCTGAATAGAAATGTGTTTACATAGAAATCTGTTCCCTGGCAATGCATAAGAATCGACTCAATTAGCCACAGGAATGAAGCTTGTAATTAACTGTAGGAGAAATTGTAGTATTCATTGTTAGTGCAGTATGTTTACATTTACAGTAAAATATCACAAAGTGACTAATGAACACTGCTATTGGGTGAAATGAATTCTCTGAGGCACTACTCGAGGTATTCAACATAGACAAGTTTCATACCACCTGGGGAACAATAAAAATTGCTAAATATTTAAACCAATTGTTTTACATGGAACTCCCTTCAAGGAATTGTGTCATTAGACATGACATGCACAGAAAAATAAAGGAAAGACACTTAAGTAAAGATTTGTGGCATAGTTCGATGAAATGAGCTGATAGCAGTTTTGTATAAATTTTTGTCTTAATTTCAACAGAATTTTCTTCATTTTCCATTTAGAGTCTTCTGTGTTGAAATGTGAATCAAGTACCTCCTCAGTTTTTCTCTCTCCACCACTCCCTCCCTTCCTCAAATATTTTTTCTACTTTTACTCCATTCTTCTCTGTACTCTCCTTACCTTATCCATTCACCCCTTTCTGGGCATTCCCAGATGTCTTTCTCCTATGACTTTCTCTATAAATACTTACTTTGGATCTCTGTCCTCTTCCATTCTCATCATGTGTCCATTACCATTTCAGCTTTCATTTTGGGCTCTTGCATTCTGCTTTCATCATGTTTTGTTGTTGTCCATGTGCCTGATGCATATGTCAAAATTGGTGTGTAATACATTGGGTGCAAAATTTTCTTGCATTCCTTTGGGACGTCCCAGTTACAGACTATATATCTCACACATTGGTAAAACTCATTGGCTTGTTCAATTCACTTTCCAATTTCTTAATTTATATTCCCATCTTCTGCAATTATTCTCCCCGAATACTTGAAGCTTTCCACAATTTCTAATGGTCTTCCATTTACTCTAATATTCCCAATTCCATTCTATTACCTCACGTCACCACTGCTATCGTGCCCTGTTCCATACTTATTTTCATTCCATATTCCTCTATCTCCTGATTCCATACAGTATCTTGTTCTTGTGCTTCCATTTCATCTTCTCCACATATTACTATGTCATCTGCAAAGAGTTAGACCTTTGTCTCCTTGGTTTCCCATTTTTTTGTTGTATACTTTTGTAGATTTCATTCATGACTGCAATGAAGATTGGAGGGGATAAAACACATCCTTTTTTAAGTCCTGTTTCTACTTTGAACCAAGTTGTTTGTCCTATCGTAGTATTCATACTATTTATGCACTTTTTGTTCATGGCTATTATAATTGGTTCTTCTCCTCTCCCTGCTTTTTTCTATCAGTGCATCCGAGATCACTTGCCTTGGTACACTGACATATGCCTTCTCAATATCGATAAATATCATCACTGAATTCTGCCTAAATTCCCATCTGTCCTCCGTTACATTCTTTAGGTTCAATGGATTGAAAAATTAAAAAAATTATGTTTACACTGGGTATGGAGTATGACACCATGTGGAAGGGAGTTCCATGTAAAACAATTGGTTTAAATATTTAGCAATTTTTATTGTACACTTCAGTATTGTCCCCTACGTTGAAATATACAAAATACAATTAGGCCTAAGCATAGTTTGCTGAATAGAAATGTGTTTACATAGAAATCTGTTCCCTGGCAATGCATAAGAATCGACTCAATTAGCCACAGGAATGAAGCTTGTAATTAACTGTAGGAGAAATTGTAGTATTCATTGTTAGTGCAGTATGTTTACATTTACAGTAAAATATCACAAAGTGACTAATGAACACTGCTATTGGGTGAAATGAATTCTCTGAGGCACTACTCGAGGTATTCAACATAGACAAGTTTCATACCACCTGGGGAACAGTATCAACAGTCATGTAAAATTTCGAGTTTTTCAGTATGACCATAATATTGACGGTCATATATAAAATTACAAGCTTGTTGCTTAGTCTGTTGACAAACAACATAAGTAGCAATGACAGCAATAAGGTAATATATTTTTCTGGTTTATGTTTCAGTGTAAGGTCATAGGAAGTAATCAACAATCCCAGTATCTTCTAACTACTTCAGCTGCAGTGTAAAATGGATTTGGAAATAAAGATCAAAGAGGAACCAGCCTGGCTTGAAGAAACAACACCAACTGCATCACTTGTAAGTCTCATTCCAGATAACTTTATAGAGTGTAGAAATTAATCCTTAATAGCTGAATAAGTTTGGCAGGGGCATAATTTTCTATGTGCTCCCTCAGTATTAACACCAGCAGTCACCATTTGCTGCATGAGCATGTATGCGTAGTGCGACTCTTTTTGTTTCTTTGTCTGGGAATACACCACGAAGCACTAAACAAAGCTGCCAAATCTTAGGAAGTTAAGGTTGGGGTTGGATAAGTCTGTGCTTTTTACTGTCAGTAACAAAATTATTTTGGATTAGGGGTTGCACCTCTTCTATTTTTCCCCTCTGATTATAATAGAGGATGGTTGGCCCATTGTACTTTTTAAAAATCTAATATCTTCCAACACTACTTCACCACCATTAGCACCGCATGTTAAAAATAATTACTCCTATCATAATTAGTGTAGAAGAAGTTCAATCACAAATCTTTCGTTCGTGTTTTTTGACACTGGATACTCCAGTCTACTAAAAAAAAAGTCAACACAGGTGTGATTATTCTTTGTTACCCTCACATCCACAATGTGCTGGAAGATGTGTGTGTTAAGGAAAGAACAAATTCGCCTATGGCATATGAGAAATAAAATAGCTCAAAATCTGAATGTACGTTCTCTCAAAATAAGTATTTTATACAGACATTGAATTAATTTAGAAAGGCAGAATAGTGCTTAGCGCATTTTATTCTTCAAATATGGGTCAGATTCTATGTTATATAGAGAACCATGTGTATGGGCTCTAGAATGCACAATTTCTGAGAATAATTTCTTTAATATACCCCTTCTTTGTGGGCTCTGACACTTTAAGGCACATTAAACAAAAAAATTTCTTTCCTCTTTTTCGTTATTTTCCTCTCCTTTTTGTGCATCCTTTTCATCCATTCCTTAGTTCAGCTGCTGTTCTCTTCTATATTGAATGGGGTAAGTTGGTACATTCTAGAACTTAATACTTTAATTCACTTTGATTAGTAAGTTAACTTATATTAGAACAAAAGCTTTTGATCACAGTCCCTCCCCCCTGTTTAGTACCGAAAAGGTTTTATGAATCCAAGTGTCTCATAGTAGATCATAAAAGATCTTCTGAAACTGCAGATGTACACTCCAACACTGCTGACTCTCCACTGACAGTGTCCTCATCCCCACAGTTCTTCACAGAACACTATATAACATGCTTGTAGTAGCAAAAGTTTTCATTTCTAGTTTTGTTTGACTTTGGGCTAGATCACATGTTTTGCTGGTATATGACTGTGATAAGCCTGCTTGTTTCATGTTTATTTCTTTACATTACACGTGGAAGCATTGAAATATGCTGTTTGTTACAAAACTCTCGTAATGCTTTATGTAGCCCCTGTGATCTCAGCAAAACCAGAGTAGAGATTGTGATTCCATTACTACAAGTTATTTTAATCTGTTTATAAACAAACTCTATGCTGAGAACTAAAAATTATTTAAAACAGTTGTAACACTTCTGATTGGTTCAAACAACTTTAAAGATTTGATTGATATGATTATACACATGAAAACAGTTCATACAATTTAGTGTTTATGCCTATGGCTGATTCCTTCCAACATCTGTGTGAGATGGCTCCAATTCCATCCATGGTAGTATATCTTCTGATATGGCAAGAAAATGTTTCCAATATGATATTTTATTTTCAGTCCCATCCTTTCTCTGACACAAGGAGTGGGCAAGAATAGTAACAACATTCTCAGTACAGCCTTTTGTTATAACAGTCCTCTGCCAGTAGAAATCTTCCTTAAACATTAGCGAAATTCTGAAAGTAACTGTAATACTGGAAATTACTGAATTAACATGCTCACTTGTAGGTGACTATATTTGTAGATGTGTGTTATGAGCATACCTAATATATCTTCTTTTCCACAGGAAAATATTGAACATGTATCAGAAGTGATAGCTCTGAAAGAAGAAGTTAAATCAGAGTTAACAGAGCCAGGGTCGATGCAGGAAAACTCTCTTGAGGTAATGTTTATAATTTGATAAGCCTTCGTCAGGTAATGGAAATGGTTAGAAAATGGCTCAACAGATACTAGGGTTTGATCCTTCATTTCAGTGCACATGATTGGTAGTCCTACAGAAAATTTACTTTTTTTATGGGATTGACTGTTTATTTACCTAATTTTCATTTTTCCTTCAAGTTGTTCCACGATCTTGCGTTATGAATTGTGCAGCAGTTATTATTATTATTATTATTATTATTATTATTATTATTATTATTATTATTATTATTATTACTACTACTCCAAAGACCTCTACTCTATATCATTTGGGAGCTGGTATCTTTCCTACTAATACTTTTGAATTTGTAAATAGTTTTGTATACAAAGTAGTTATAAGATACATTGTTTTGTTACTGTTACAGGATATTTTACTAGTTGCTTCCACATGATTCATCCTTGTTACCCTATTGATTATATGAATTATTGATTTCTAAATAATACAGTAATTTGTGATTCAACTTGCAGGTGATATGCTTGTTTACTGTGAGCATTCACTTATGTACTACACACATTGTAGCCATCTCGTTGCAAGTGAAAAATTATTCTTAATCTTCCTAATGTGGTCTGTTGTGTTACTTGTCCATTGTGACTTACAATATTACTTATACATGCAATGGAATAAATGAGCCATTCAAGAGTTATCTTGCCTTTCTGTTTCATACTTCGTAAGGGATAGTGTTTGGGAATAGGCCTTGTAAGTTCACCGTTACTCACCTGAACATTCGTTACCTGAATGAATTCGTCATTACCAGGATACACATATAATCACCGTCATCGTCCACTTCATGGTATGCGTGTTATCTTCATTCAATATGACTATGTTGCTATGGGGTATTTCATTGCCCATTTATTGAGATATTCATGTCACCATCTCTTCCAGGAGTTCTGGGTTAGCTGCTGAAAATATAGCCTTGTGGGCATGGCGAAGTACTGTATAATCATGATCAGGGAGTGTAGTAATTGGCTCTCCTGTAAGGAAATGGGATGTAGTTAGTTAAGGAGTGTCTAAAGGGTCATCATTTAGCTTTGGTGAGAGGATGTGTTGTAAGAATGGTCTATTCTTTTATTACAAGATATTAGAATCATTCTGTATTGACGGTTTTCACTTTACAATGGCGAAAAATGAAAGTATCCTCCTATTCAATACATCATATATTCCGTCATTAGACGGAGTAAACAAGTTCAGACATGTTTTGGCTCGTTTGAGCCATCTTCAGTGAAAAAAATTAGGGGGGTTGGAATAATTTACGTAATATGAGTTGAAAAAATGCTAAAAAACATAATGAAAGCGCAAATGAAAAAACAAACAAAAGAGAGCCTAGACGGAAACAAAATTAGCACAAATATACAATATTTACATCAATATGCAGAGCAAAAAACAAATTATTGCGACATAATTCAGTGAAACAGGTGTTAATTTGAAATAATAATTGATACTAAAAACTGCGTTAACCTAAGAAACAAGGGAATAAGAAAACAAATGATGCAGATGGAAATGAATAATAGTAGCACATGGTGAGGTTGTGGACCTCATAGTTTACAAATTATTGGTTTATAAAAATGACAAAACAGTTTGAAATCGCTGTCAAAATCATCCTAGTGGAAACCCATCACATCAAATTAGTCAGGAGGAGAGCGGGAGCAAACATTTTGAGAGAAACCAAGCCTGAATTAACCTGCAGGCGAAAAGCCTGTGATAAGGAGAAAAATACACCATGAAATTTAAGGCTTTAGAAATAGCAGCATTCCCAATATCTTCTCAATCTAGCGGTCCCTTTCTTCATTATTGTTTCATCCTAGCAAACACAGCCGAACCAACAATAGACTCGATCACGCGGACGAGACCGTTACTTTGAGAAAGCCAGGCCACTAGAGAGGACAACCACCTACTGCACACCATTAGAACTTCATTGACGGTTTCCACTAGATTACTACAATTTACTATGCATCTGTCTTCTACCTAACACAGCTTCTCATATTTTTATATGCGGCCCTTCCGACCCCTCTATAATAAGGCAAAACACCAGCCAACATTATGAAACAATAATGAAGTAAGGGACCGCTAGATTGAGAAGATATTGAGAATGCTGCTATTTCTAAAGCCTTAAATTTCATGGTGTTTTTTTTCTCCTTATCACAGGCTTTTCGCCTGCAGGTTAATTCAGGCTTGGTTTCTCTCAAAATGTTTGCTCCCGCTCTCCTCCTGACCAATTTGATGTGATGGGTTTCCACTAGGATGATTTTGACAGCGATTTCAAACTGTTTTGTCATTTTTATAAACCAATAATTTGTAAACTATGAGGTCTACAACCTCACCATGTGCTACTATTATTCATTTCCATCTGCATCATTTGTTTTCTCATTCCATTGTTTCTTAGGTTAACGCAGTTTTTAGTATCAATTATTATTTCAAATTAACACCTGTTTCACTGAATTATGTTGCAATAAGTTGTTTTTTGCTCTGCATATTGATGTAAATATTGTATATTTGTGCTAATTTTGTTTCCGTCTAGGCTCTCTTTTGTTTGTTTTTCATTTGCGCTTTCATTATGTTTTTTAGCATTTTTTCAACTCATATTATGTAAATTATTCCAACCCTCCTAATTTTGTTCACTGAAGATGGCTCAAACGAGCCAAAACATGTCTGAACTTGTTTACTCCGTCTAATGACGGAATATATGATGTATTGAATAGGAGGATACTTTCATTTTTCGCCATTGTAAAGTGGTCTATTCTTTGTTGGTGAAGCTATAGGGAACCATCATTCATCTGAGGTAATATATCAGACTCTTGACAGCTGCTTCCCAGATTCCACCAAAGTGTGGTGCTGCAAAAGGGATGAAATGTCACGTCATTCCCATGCCTGCAGTTGTGGAAAAAGTTGGTTTTCTGAGGGTTGTTTTGCTCCAAAGAAGTTTGTGCCATTATTGCTGTAAATGTTCAGGGTTGACCTCTATGAGAACTAAGTCTATAAAATGCAGAGAGAAATGTTGTTGAGGTGAGATCAGGTATCATGTCTACGTAGTAGACAGCCTCGGTAGCTAGGCAGTCTGCTCTTGTTCGATTTCACACAATTTTTTATTAGAATTGTGCCAGCATAGTCTATGCTAGTTTTAAGGCATTGGTATGTTGGGGCTACAGACACCATTTGTGTATTTCGCATTAATTTTTCTGAGGTATCTGCATTCAACTTAGAACACTTGAGACGTGTATGAATGTGGCTTCTTTCCGCCCCCTTCCTGATGAGATCCTAAACTTGTCTCTCAGAGAGTTGAGTGCCAGGATGCAGTAGTCAAAGGTGTTCCGCCATCATAATTATATTTGTGAGATAATGCAGAATTTCTAATGTTTCCACTCAACTGGTATCAGAGTATTGTACAGTCTTCCACTGACAAGAAGATGGCCTTCGTGATCTGTGATTGGATTTATAGTATTTATATGAGTTGATAGTTTCCTACACAACATTAAACTAACATTTGTATACAGGGTTCAATTCTGATATAAACAGTGGACTTTATTTTAACTCCGTGGGTTGTTTACGACAATCTCAGATAAATATACCTTACAAATCTCAGTATTACAAAAGTTTTTCAAAAGCCACATATTCAATACACGTTCTGGTCTTCAAATGAAGATTTACATCTTGTTATACTATGTTAAGGGGACATGTTTCACCCATTGCATGGGCATCATCAGCTGTGATCTCATGCTTCAGGGATAAAAATTAGGATCCTGATTATTCTAGTGAAAGTGTTACGTAGAGGAACGTGTGTTATAGAAATGAGGAAACTTTTTGTAAGTTCACAAACAACAATTTACACAATTAAGACACGTCTAAAAAATATTTGGTGAGAGGAGGTGAGTTTGTATTATAAGAGTGGTCCATTCTTTGTTGGTGAAGCGATAAGAATCCATCACTCTTCTGCGGTGATATATCAGACTTTTGACAGGTGCTTTGCAGATTCCACCAAAGTGTGGTGCTGCAGGAGGGATGAAATGCCATGTCAGTCCCATGCCTGCAGTTGTGTGAAGAGTTTGTTTTCTGAGGGTTGGTTTGCAGAAAGGCCTTGATTTCTTTAGCTGCTCCGAAGAAGTTTGTGCCATTATCGCTGTAAATATTCAGCCTACAGTGCATGCGCTCAGTGTTCCACCCATCTCTTCTCCTCCGACACACCCCCTTCCCTCAATACCACACAGATACAATACATGAAGTGCAAGTGTCATACATTCTGACGCTGCAAAGGCAACTAGTTCGCATCAGAAAAGTCGACGGGGTAAGTAATTGTATACACAGCATCTTTCGTCAAATTTAATACTCTTTTCTCTAATCTTAAAAGTCCTTCCACCCTCCTCCCTTTACAGATACTTCACCACACATCCCTCAATAGTTGATTTCAACATTGAAGCTGTAGCCAACTTCAAGCACGAGGGCCCCCATTTGACTTATTAGACTAGAGGAGTCTATCACATCAGGCAGTAAAGACATACATGGCAACACAAAGTCGTGAATCTTTTTTCACTTCTTCAACAAAAGTAAGAAGGCTGTGCCCTCACCGTACAAATATGGGCTTATCAGTTTGGCCACCCGTATGGAAAGCCGGAAAGCGGGGAATGTCAGGGAATTTGATAACTACCGGGAAAAGCAGGAAATGTCAGGGAATTCAGAAAAAATCTGGAAATTCATTCTTCTGCCAGATATCCATTCCTATAAGCACATTTTTCAGTTCTTGTAACATTAATCTTGGGCATGTCTTTTATACTAGGAATAATTTGTAAAGAAAACTGAATAAACATTAACAAAACCAAGTGTGATCTCAAATGTGAAGTAGCCAGTAGTATCAATAGCTATATGGATAGCCTAAAGCAAGTAGTGGCGATGATGACTGATCGAATTTTCAATGTTTTGATCTGTGTTGTTGGGGAATGGTGAGGCCTATATTGCGTTCTCGGTTTTCTAATCGCTTAAATATATGGCTTCGACAGCAAAATACGCGTATAGACAGAATTCCACCAACCCAATGGATGACTGTGTTTATTTACTATGTAATGTGTGTGATAGTCACCACCTCGTAAAATGTAAAAAGAGTAAAATAACACCGACTGAATGCAGGAAAGTGCGAAATTCGCTTAAATTTAATACTCATTCGAGTGCTCATTATTAATATTGTTACAATTATTAAATGTGCTGATGTAGGTAAACCTTGTGTAAATGCATCGTGACACCAATCGGGTCGCGCCATGTTGAGTTTCTAACCTATCGGATGAAATGGTTGGTGACGGACATGAGTGAGTGAGGCTCCATAGTAATCAGCTAAGGTAATGGCCAACTGTATTTCCATCTGAGTAATTATCTCTGCAAGCTGACCTGAGAGGAAGGTTCTCATCCTTAACTATGTAAGCACCTGTTTTCTAAAATGTAAATTTCCTTCTTTGTAATGTAAAAATGTATGTAAGTCCTAAGGACTTAAACTGTACATTGGGAATAGAGAGTGCATTAACCTCTTGAATTCCCCTTCAATTAATCTTGAGGTGACTGCGATTTTGTAACGGTTTTTTCTCTTGTAAATCAATAATTAACTTGTCCTTCTAGTCACCTCAGTAGTGTGGGATTAGCCTCTGCATCATCAGGCCACAAGCCCAAGAAGGGTTTTAATTTCTGATTTTGAGGAGCACAAGTGTACTCCTCCATACATTTTATGTTTGGGCCAGTAATGTAACCTGTTCTTCTTCACGAAGGCCTGGTAGTATGGTTGCTAGATACCCCTGTGTAATTTAAAGGGTAATTAATATAGTGCTGTAAATTGTACGTTGTGCCTAGAGAGGCCTAGAAATATAATTCTATTGAGCCAAGAAGCTCTAATCCCTAATGTAACAGGTATTGGTGTAACATTGAGTGGTGCCTTTGGAAGGCTGTAAATTGTAAATGTTGGAGCAAAATGCTCTTGAAAAATTGTGTTTTGGGAGATATCTCTCCTTTGCTACCTGTCTATTGCAACAGTTTTGATTTAGGGACCTTGGTAAATTATGAGCTTGAAGCTCCAATTTTAAGTAGTTTTTTTTTCTGGGTTTTTTCTGTTTTTTTCTACTTTGTACCTGACTACCTGTACCTAATATATTGTTTGTTAAAATTTAATTTCTGAAAAGAAATATAACCTTTATTTCAAAATTTTTAATTCATCTTTGACTATTGTAGATAGACCCATTCCAGCCTTCCCTTTCACCTATTTTCCATGAAAACATGGTAACAAGAATAATTTTTTTTTTAAACTGTGGTAGTGATTATGTAGCGCATAGGTCAATTCGTGGTCATAATGGAGTCCATACATACGGATTGATGTATCAATGAATCAGATCCGAATGACAAAATGAAATATCCACCGCTACGGACAATAAAACACAGCAGTGACATGCAATAATATTAAAGTAGCCAAAACACATGCCTCAAGGATATAATACCATAAAGCACTCACTAAACAAGCCAAAAAATAAATATGTCAGAGGAAAAAAACTAACATTTAGAAATGCCAAAAAAATTTTTAAAGTTACCGGTCAAACAATAACATATTAAATATAAGGCGCCCACTTGGACCTTAAACAACGAACCAAAACAGAATTCTCACTACAAGAAGTACACCAAAACAAATACAAGGACACATTAAGATAAAATCACATAAACAGAAGAATTTCATAAATTGAGTCCTTACATCGTAGCGAGATATCCAAGGCAAGTTACCGTTATCGACCTATGTGCTAGTACACTCCCAGAGGAGAATGAAAACAAATCAAATATTTACATGTGTTTTAAAATATTAACATTATAATAAAAATATTATTAATCAATCCCCTGATGGGGTTTAATGTCCTCTTTTAACCGATCGTGGTTGGTTTCTCCATCATATTATATCAACAGAAGACAGACAAGGCCACTCGCCAGCAGTTCTGACAGCAGATTGTCACTTTCTATAGTAGCCCGCGTGGAGCGGTAAAGTCTGACGATCATAGTGCTCTCTGGAGTTAAGAGTCGGTACACACTAGTAGTCCCACCATGTGTGGACGGATGGCATCAGAGTATGCTTTACTGTCCCATACACATATTGCCAACATAGAAATGCCAAGCGCTTCATGCATTTATCATATAAGATGAACCATGACCAACAGGCACGTGATTAAATTGCATGTCTCATATTATATTCAGATCCCAAATGAAAAATGTTGCCATGTCATAATGCCACAATTAACTAGGCAGACGGCATGCAGTCTATGTTTGATATTGGCTTAAAGTTGAATCAATGTTGTGGGCTTGATATCGAAGGAACCATGGTTAGGTCCAGCTAGTGACACAGTTGTGATTAGCAGAGTCTAAGTACTGAGGCTTCAGAGTTTTTTATGTAAGTACCCATTGACTAACTGTCTGTTGTTAATTGATTACTTCTCTTGGTTATTGAACTGCATTTCAGGAGGGTGTGTGGTTATGTGTTTATTATGCATGGTCTGGTAATGGAATCTTTGTGGGATTGACATCATTTCCTATCATATCAGCCAATTGCAGTGCTAGTAGTTGCCAAAGAGTTGGAAAATGTTGGGTGCTAGATTGAATTAGGTTATGATCAGTAGGTCTCTGGCTCTCATGAAGAACATATTTTTCCTCCAAAAGAAATTTCAGGTCAGATTTGCATCATTTAAACTTCTTGACAATGACACGAATGTTGGGTGAGCATGTAGTATAATTTTGCCTTTTAAGTTTACTGTGAGTATAGCTCATCTAAAGCAAACACCCTGATGAAGGCGGAGATGCAGTGGCAAATTTTGGAGAAGATGTGAGATGTTTCCATCATCCTTCCTTGGTCTGTCTGTTGCTACTCTAATCACAGTCTATTGCAATATTCTGAGTATGTGGCTTTCAGTTCAGTGGCTCTTCATCTGATAGCTCAGAGGGTGAACATATAACATGCTAATTTCATGGCAGCGAGTGTGATTCGGGTTTGGTCTAGAGGTATTTGAAGAAGCTAAATTATCCCAGCATATGTCTGTAGATTTATTGGCATAAAAGGGAAATCCTGCACATTGTTCTGGCACCTCAGATTCTTTGAAAACCGTGACAGCATGCAGAGAGATATTCAATGAATAACTGTAACTTTACAGAAATAATCTATTGCAAACACCATGAACTGCTAATTTACAGATGAGATATTGCCCAGTAGCTGCTTAAAGCTAAAGTTCTGCAATTAGTGAACTCTATTCTCAGAATAAATGTGTTCTTCTTGAGTTCTGAGTTACAGGCACTACAAAAGAAACTGGTGTCTCAACATATCCAAGATGTGAGTGTACTGCTGTTCAAGATATTTCGAGATATATCTTGTTATGTTCTGTGTCAGACTTGAACCTGGCATATGAACACACTCCTGATGGGGAACTCTAGGTTTAATATTTCATATACCACGAACCTACTACGCTGGCATAGCAGGGAGAGAGGTGATACTCCCATGTGGCGCGTCGCAGGTGGCGGATAGGGGGGTCCTAACTGGCTTGCCGGCGGACTTGAGGGAAATAAAATACCTCTCGCGGACCAAACACACAACCCCCTGTGGGTGGGGGATGCAGACGAAGAATACACCCATGGCATCCCCTTCCTGTCGTAAGAGGCGACTAAAAGGTGTGACCAAGGGATGATTGTCTTAGATCCATGAAACTTTTAGTACCACCATGCAGGGAACACAATGGGTTGCTTTTACTTGCACGTAGTACCACTATATTAGGTACCAAATGGGTTTGTGATTAGTAGCACGTAGGAGCACTGTGCGGTCGGCTTTTGCAGTACCTGTGATTAGTACCACCATATGACCAAGACCATGGGATGATAGTTACCATGGTTCTGCCTTGACTATGATTGGTACCCACTATATGAGGAACACCATGGGGTAGTGCAGGTCCCTGTGGTTTGTACTCTTATGTGATGGACACCATAGGTTTGCGTTGCCTGCAAATGGTGCCGCAATGTGGGAAATACCATAGGTCTGTATTATATGTCGAATATCATAACCTGTGAGTAGCACCATAATGTATGGAATACCGCGAGTCTCTGCTACTTTTGATTAGTTCCTCAACATGACAAATACCATGGTTCCACTTTCCTAGCGATAAGTACCATTATGAGGAGCTGATAACTTGGATTTTGGACCCCCTTTATACTGCAAGCATCATTGATTCATTGTTATGCTATAGCAGCAGTCCCTTGGTCAGTAATACTATTGTTTTATGTCAGTTTTTGTGAATGTAAGGCATTGCGGGTCGCATCCACTGATTGTTTTAAATTCATATCCATCCATTCATTCTTGGTCCTCATGTGTTGATTTCTGGTCAGTGGAGGATTTTGGACTTTTAATTTGTCATTCCAATTTGTCTCATTTGGTACCATTAGGGCCCAATGACCTCGATGTTAGGCCCCTTTAAACAACAAGCATCATCATCATCTAATATTTCTTATAATACTATGGCGTCAAACTTGTACAAATATGAAAAATATGTTAAAGAAATGTGTGGCAATATTGGGAACGGTTAGCAAGTGCGTTAAGGTTGGGGTTGGATTAGTCTGTACTTTTTATTCTCAGTATCAAAATTACTTTGGTTTAGGGGTTGCACCTCTTCTACTTTCTCCCTCTGATTATAACAGGGGATGGTTGGCTCGTACCTTTTTAAAAACTGATATCCTCCAACACTACTGCACCACCATTAGCACCACATGTTAAAAATTATTACTCCTATCATAATTAGTGTAGAAGAAGTTAAATTACAAATCTTTCATTGGTGGTTTTGTGTCTGGATACACCAGTTTACTAAACAAAATGTCAACGCAGGTGTGATTACTCTGGGTTACCATCACATCCACAGTGTGCTGGAAGATATGTGTGTTAAAGAAATAGCAGATTTGCCTATGGCATACGACAGATAAAATAGCTCAAAACCTGAACGTACGTTCTCTCAAAATAAGTGTTTTGCTCAGATGTTGAATTTATTTAAAAAGGGAGATTAGTGATTAGCTCCTTTTATCCCTCAAATACAGGTCAGACTCTATGTTTTATAGAGAACCATGTCTAAGGGCTCTAGAATACATGATTTCTGAGAAAATTTTCTTTGTAGTCTCTGACATTTTCAGGACTTAATGCACATTAAACAAATTTTTTCTTCTTTGTCATCATTTCCCTCTTCTCTTTGTGCATCCTTTTCATCCATTCCTTAGTTTGGCTAGTGTTCTCTTCTATATTGAATGGCTTAAGTCGGTGTGTTCTAGAATTGTATACTTTAATTCACTTTTATTAATAAATGAATTTACATTAGAACATAAGCTTTTAATCACAGTCCCTCCCCGCCACCCGAGCCCTTTATTGCCTACAAGGTTTTATGAATCCAAGTGATAAATTTAAAGGTCTTGTAGTAGATCAATAAAGAGCTTCTGAAACTGCAGATGTACACTCCAACACTGCTGACTCTCAATTGACTGTGTTCTAATCCCCATAGTTCTTCACAGGACACTACATAACATCCTTGTAGCATAGCTTTATCAAAGAGGAAGTGTGACATCTTCAAGAGTTACTGTGGACCACCGCACAGATGGCACTGCCATCCACAGTGATGACTGAGCGCGAGGATAACAGAGGCATTATCGGGACTACTACTTCGAAATCTACTAAGAAACTCAAGCATGCAACTTACGTTTGAAAATGATTTCATCTGCTGGACACTTTGGAATATTTCCTGGATGATTTTGCTGTCTTCAAAGTAACCAGCTCCCTTCTTATCTCCTTCGTACAGAAGAGGAATCAATATTTCAAGTAGTGAAATACGAGTTTTGGTAGCAAACACAGCACATGATTTTTACAGCACCCCAACTGCAAAGACTTCACTTTAATAACATCTAATTTATCCAAGTACTCGAAGGAAGTATCACCCCATAAAAATCCATACACAATAGCTTTTCCGCAACAACACATTATAAACACTTTTCGACGCATACGTGAGATATGTGGTGCTCTGCATTGAGCCGGAATATTTAATTAAAGGGAGGCAGGCACATTATCAGTCGGTTTGCCGAAAAGGGAAGGACGACAAAAATCACACTGAATCACTTTTGAAATATTCCGCACTAAGTCTCCAGCTAAATGATACACTAAGTAGTCTTTGCTACAATTCTGCCCACTTAACTCAGGTAAACAGTTTTCCCAGTCTGGTATTTGAATGTCATTTTCGATGTTCACAATTTTTTCCCTGATTTCATTTACAGCTTGTGTCTTCACTGCACGAATTTTACTTTCAATTTCTCTCGCAAGAATACGCATTTAATTAACAAGATACATCAATGGCGATTCAGCTCTGTACTCACAGTTTCCGCCAGACGATAAGGCAAGTTTAGTCGGTATGTAAATAGGCTGCAACATGTGTAATAATGTAGAAAGTCAATAGTGGACGGATAGTCATCACAATTTAGTGATCGCAGGATACCGAAATGACGTTCTAGGGGATCTTGATTAAATTATCCTGTCAAAATGTAGCTATAATTGTGTTCCTATGAATATTCAGACACTTCTAAGTTAATTTCCACGGTAACTCTTAAAAACTCCAGTGTCCTTTGTGAAGCGAATGAATTTTGAGTATCTCTGAGAACATTTTGCCATTTAATTAAAGTTGCATGTGCCTGTGATCCTTTATACAGTGCTTTAGTGGGAATAGCCAAATTTAATGTGTCAATCAGACAGTTTAAATCGCTTGTGAAAATTTCCGTTTGTTTACTGTCTTCTAAATCCTGTGTTTTAATACCCCAATAGAATGCTATATCATTAGCAACTGATCTACTGAACAGTTGAAATGCCAGTCTTACATTCATTCACTGAAACAAGTTAGGATCCAAGCGGGCAGAGGTCAGTTTGTAGAAAACTTTCAATCTGGAAAGATCAGGAGACGAGTCACATTCGTAAACTTTCCTGTAGAATGAATAATCAACAGTATTGCCATTATAATTAACCTGTCCTTTGCCATGAAAATGATTTCTTACACATTTAAATATATGTAGTGCGTCTGAAAATGGCCATAATTTTATGTTGGAGTCAGCTGGATTGGAAATATAGCACCTCAGATTCTTTATGTTACCAGATATTCCTAAGCATTTCGACAACTTTTTATTCGACTGGTTACCATCCGATGTGAAACCAATAATTCAGACTCCTACCTGCTGTACGTTGACTTGAATGACAATGCCATCACAAAAATGAATGAATGCCACACACGAAACAGTTATGAGTTAATTTTCGGTCTTTTCTATGGATAGCCTTCTCCCATTTTAGTAAAATACCACTCTCTTTAGGCGGCCTGAAGTAATGCCTACCTGAAGACGATCGGCCATATCGAGACCTGCAGCCGGGTACAAAACGAGGGCATGATGTGGTAGTTTCTTCCCGCACTGATATACGTTGCCTTATAGCACAGTAGTGATAAAGACTGAGGTATTTAAGACATAACACTTCTCACACCACTCAATCGTGAATACACTAATAATGAAAACTGTCGAAACATCTCTGACAGCAATGTTAATTAGCAATAAAAATTACTACAACTGAAGGAGAATATAACGCAGGCTAATGGCCAAGGGTCTCTGTTGACATCGCAATCGCCTGTGCTGCCACCAAGCGGGTGTCCCACCAACCTCTTGAGCTCTCTTACGGGCGAACGAAGATGTCGCACTTCCTCTTCGATACGCTATGCTTGTAGTAATAAAATATTTCATTTGTAGTTGCTTTGAGTTTGGGCTACATCACTTCTTTCGATTGGTATATGACTGTGATAAGCCTGCTTCTTTCATGTTTTTTTTATTTTACTCTTTGAAGCATTGAAATATGCTGTTTGAAACAGAACTGTCTTAATATTTTATGTAGCTGCTATGAGCTCAGCAAAACCAGTGTAGAGAATGTGACTCCAATATTTCAAGTTATTTTAATCTGTCTGTAAACAAACTCTATGCCGAGAACAAAAAATGATTTAGAACAGTTGTTACACTTGTAATTGGTTAAAATATCTTTTATGGTTTCATTAATTTGATTGTACATATGAAAACAGTTCATACAATTTATTGTTTATGCCTATGGCTGCTTCCTCTAAATTCTGTGTGAGATGGCCCCAATTCCATCCCTGGTAGTATGTCTTCTGATATGGCTAGAAAATATTTCCCATTTTATATTTTGTTCTCAGTCGCATCCTTTCTCTGACATAAGGAGTGAGAAAGAATAGTAACACCATTCTCAGTACAGCCTTTGGTTATAACAATCCTCTGCTGGTAGAAATCTTCCTTAAACATTAGTGAAATTTTGAAAGTAACTGTAATGCTGAGTGTGAATTGGAAAGGAATGGAGCTAGAACACAGCACTACCCCAGTTTACCTTGGTGTTACCATGGATCATTTGCTGACCTTCACCACACACTGCACCAAAACTGAAGGCAAATGTTTCATCACGAAACTGCCTACTGCATCAGGTAACCAGTTCTGGATGGGGTGTCCATCCTCAGACAGTAAGGACAGCTGCTCTAGCACTCTGCTACTCTGCTGCTGAATATGCTTATCCAGTGTGATACAAATCAGCTCACTCAAAGAAAGGTGATATTGCCTTGAATGAAACCTGCAGGCTAATTGCAGGCTGTTTAAAACCAACACCCATACAGAAGTTGTATTCACTTGCAGGTATAGCCCCACATGATATTAGACGTTAGGTGGCCGCTAATATCGAGAGATAAAAGGTATGCAGATTCTCATCCAATCCTCTTCATAAACATCAGCCAACACCAACTCAACTGAAGTCCAGGAAGAGTTTTCTACAGTCTTCTGCTCCACTTGATTTTGACCGAAAAAAAAAAAAAAAAAAAAGGCCAGGATTAATCTACAGAAACAAAGGTGCCCAAATCGTCCGGAACGTGTTGGAAATTGAAGATAAGTTGCCACGTGGTAAAGAAGAGGGATGGTGTATATGGAAGTCCTTAAACAGATTGTGGACCAGCATTGCAAGATCTAAGGACAATCTTATGAAATGGGGCATCGTGCATGGTGGGGACTCATTGTGTGAATGTGGAGAGGAACAGACTTCTAGGTATCTCTCGGAATATCATGTATGCCCAGATTCATGTACAGGGTTTGAACTGGCACTGGCTGGAAACAATTTTGTAGCCAAATACTGGTCACAACTTGTGTAAATATTGTATATGTAGTGTAGATATTTTCATGTAATACATGATTTCTCCTTTTTTGCTTTTTATGTATGATCTTCCATGTGTTATACTACACTTGCAAATTTTTCAAGTGCTTCATTTATAACTATGTACGATTAATTTGTTTCATGTTTGTTATTCATATTCATTATGTATTGTATGTATTGGTACCTCTGAAGTAAACATAGTAAATAATAATACTGGCAATTAATGAATACATGCTCATTTGTTGGTAACTATATTTGTAGATGTGTGTTATAAATAACTTATTACGGTGCGCTCGAAAGAGCATTACTTAACCTAGTAAAACATTTACAAATTAGCAATTTTTTATATTTTATATTCTCCGTTCAAAGCTTTAGAGATTTCCCTACTATATTCGGTGATTGATTTCACCCTTTTCGGACATTCCGTTATATGATATAAACTGCACTTCTGACAAACGCACTCATTGTTTGGTTTATGAAAGGTAGTATTCCTGCAAATACAGTGATGAAAGCCATGTATGGCCAGCCTGGTAACAACATGCTTTTGCTCTTGACTTTCTTTAGTCCAGTTTCTGTCACATATAGCGCTTGTGCTGTAGAAATCCTCTTCTATCTCTTCTCTCTTCGCCTGTCTCTGTCGTTGAAGCTTCTGGCTTGATCTAGTAGTTGGCAAAGAGTGTTTTAATCGTATGTCTTCTATGAAGAAGGTTTCCCTCATAAGAACATAAACTAGCCTAGAAGGGGATGCCTTGCTCACACCCATAACCCTCTTCATAAAATACGCCTTCACTTTCTCAGTTTCCGTTAAGTCACTAAATGACAGCTTTTCCCATATTATTTCAATACCATAGGTGACTATTGGCTCTATTGCACTACGAAAGAGTTTCATCGCCGTATCAGTTGACAGCTGGGTTATATTTCTTATTTTATAAGTGGCTCTGATGGCCGCTGCGGATTTTTCCTGAATATGTATCCTGAAGGAATTTCCTGTCGGTTGCATGGTGATTCCTAAGTACTTGTATTTCTTAACAACTTGAAGCGGTACACCTTCTAACATTATATTGTCTTTTGCTGCTTGTTTCCCTCCTTTTCTGAATACCATTTGGACAGTTTTCTCCTTATTTATATTAAGATGATTCACCTCAGACCATTTCTCTAGTTCAGCTACTGCTGTTTGCACTTCTTCTTTGTTTGATGATCCAATCATCATGTCATCTGCATACATGATCAAAGTAGCCTTCGAATTATCGTTTATAATTGATTTAACATCTGCCGTTAGTATATTAAACAGAGTGGGACTGATAGGATCACCCTGCATGACACCGTTGGTTTGCTTATTTTCCTTGATCTTATATCGTTGTTACTGATTTCAATGTAATTGTATCTCATGATGTTTTGTATTATCAAGGTGAGTGGGTGGCTCTCCCCTATAATGTCTCTCAACTTTTCCATTAGCTTTCTTCTGTTCACTAGGTCAAAGGCTTTTCTGTAATCTATGAACACTGCATAGTACTTTCCCTTGGGATGTCGCAATGCTTCTTCTATATCCTGCATTAGAAGTTTCATGGCCTGTATTGTGCTCCTCTGTTTCCTGAAACCAAACTGGGAGTCTGGTAGATAAGGATCAATTAGTATATTAAGCCTTTCGTTGATGATACGTGTGAATACCTTAAAAAGGACATCCTCCAGCACAATTCCTCGGTAGGAATCTGGGTTACAAGTGACTATTCTCATTTTGGTTCCGTATTGAAGTTGACGTATGTCTCAAGTATTATTACAATATTATAAGTCCACCTGTTCAATACAATACAATATGATCCACTATTTCATATGGTCAAATGTTTTTTATACATAATACATAAAAGTCAAAGGTACATGTTTCACCCTCCTTAGGGGCATTATCAGCCTATATCAATCTTAAAAAATAATAATAATACATATACTTATAAACTATAGGTTAAAATGTTGAAAAATGGTTTCGTAAAACATTATACAATAACATCTAAAACAACGATAATGCACCAAAGTATGTTAAAAGAGAGTGAAATTAACAGTTTGAAGATTAAAACGTGATTAAACATGAGATTTTGAGAGTCTAAAACTAAAATGGATCCATATTTTTATAATATCATTAAGACTGTGAAAGCCTTGAGTATAAAAACAATCATCAAAGGGGGATGTTTCTTCAATTCCCAAGTTGAATCCAAGGTGGTAAAATCACTTTCAGTTATTTAAAACGGAAGTGTGAATGTAATAAACAAGTTTAAAATGTATATGATTGGGATATCTGAAAGTCAAGAAGAAAATGGAACTTCTGTAGAGGCGATGCTTGTGATAAAACGTATGTCAAAGCTAGCGGAGTTCGGAAATTATGGGAGTCGAATGGATCTAAAAGATAGTCAAGTTGATATATAATTCCGTTGAAACATGTGTTGGAAGAAATGTTCAGGATTTTCTGAAACAAAATGTAGAAGAAAGTATGTTAATAATACCGTACTGTACAAGTTTAGTTTAGTTTAGTTTAGTAATGTTTTATTTTACCTGGCAAGATTAAGGCCTTCAGGCCTTCTCTTCCATCTAACCAGGAACTGAAATATACATATGTTGCATTGTATTACAATAACTACGTCTAATACAAATTAAATTAATAATAATACAAGAATGGTGAGATTACATTAAGATGAAATGAATTAAGATTAAATTAATAAATTAAGATTAAGTTAAGATTAAATTAAGATTAAATAAATCAGACATAAAAAGGGATAAATTCTTAAAACTAATATCCTACATGTAAAAAAAAAAGGCAGTACATAACATTTGATTTTAAAGACAAATCGGATAAAAATTTTAGACTCTCTACCAGGACATCCATAACAATAGAATGGTTGTAAGTAGCAGCATCAAGTTTACAGATGATCCTTACTGGTGCATAAAATGTCTCCAAAGTGCTTCCTTGAAAGTGTGAATAGCGCTTAACCCCCTGATATTTTCGGGAAGGAGGTTCCACTCACGGCAGGCAATTACTGTGAATGATTTATCATAGATGGCAGTTCTGTGGGTAGGTAAAGCAAGGATGGAATTATTAGTGGATCTGGTGTTAAGACTGTGATAAGAGGATAAGTATTTGAAATATGAAGTAAGGTAAAATGGTTGTGAAGAATGAAGGATTTTATGGAGATGGCATAGGGAATGCACAGTGCGACGGATCTCTAGTCGGGGCCAAGATAGATGGTTATATGAAGGAGTTACGTGGTCATAGTACCGTAGGTTACAGACGTATCTCACACAAGCATTTTGACCACGTTGTAATCTGCTCAATAACTTGCCTCGAGCGTCTCTATAAATCGCGTCACAATAGTCGAAATGAGGGAAAACCAGACTTTCTACCAACATTTTTTTAGTTTTTCAGGAAATAAGTATTTATACCCGCGCAGCATGTGCAATGCAGAGAATATTTTCTGGGTGATGTTCGTGATATGCGTTTTCCATGACATGTCATCATCGAAAGTAATGCCTAGGACTTTTACTGATGACGTGAATAGTATGTTAGTATTACACAACCTTATAGATGGAATCTCTGGTCGATTGACCTTCGTGAGTAGTTTTGGGTATCCAAGGATGATGGCTTGCGTTTTAGCTGGGTTTAACCTAAGCCCACATCTCAAAGACCAAGAAGAAAATGATGTTAGATCCTGATTGATTTTGTCTATGGCGGAAAGTATTAGATTTGGAGATGTATGGAGGTACATTTGTACATCATCAGCATAAATATGGTATTTGCAATGCGTTAGGTTTTGGGAGACATCATTAATGTAAATGGAAAAAAGAAGGGGTCCTAACACTGACCCTTGGGGCACACCACACTGCACAGACCGCCAAGTTGATTTGTTTATTCTATCTGTAACACACTGCCGACGGCCATGCAGGTAGGAATGCAACCAAAGGAGGGCGCTGTCCGAGAAATGGAGGGAATACAATTTCGAGAGCAAGATGTCAATGTCAACAGAGTCAAAAGCTTTGCTCAAATCTAAGAGTATTAAAACTGTCACTTCCTTGTTGTCCATAGCTTCTCGGATGTCTTCTGTGACCTTCAGTAGTGCCGTTGTAGTACTGTGTGCTTGACGAAAACCAGATTGTAGTGGGTCAAATAAGTTGTAAGTCGTCATGTAGTCTGTTATTTGTCTATGAGCGATGAACTCTAGCGCTTTGGATAAAGCAGAAAGTATGCAGATGGCTCTGTAGTCAGATGGTTCAGAAGGGGAAGCTACTTTTTTTAGAGGACGTATAATGCCCGCTTTCCATATTTCGGGAAATGTGCTGTCTACAAGGGAAGAGTTAAATATGTTAATTAGTGCAGGTAATATCACATCCAGAATAATTTTTATCATCTCTATTCCTATCCTGTCATTTCCTTTTGCCGTTGATGTTATCCGATTTATAGCAAACCTGACTTGTGAGTGGGTTGCTGGACGGAAGTAGAAGTTTTCTCTATCTGTTCGCGTCTTTGCATAATTCCCGTCTAGAACTTCCTGTTTCAGCGCTGCATTTAATGTGCAGTTAGATGAAAAATGATCGTTCAGTTTTTCCAAGGGTATATTTATTTCGTCATCGTCTCGTCCTTTGGTAATTCCAAAGCTCTTTATGGATTTCCACAACACAGCTGTTGAAACATTTGGTTGAATTAAACTGTGGGCGTGTCGTAGTTTCGCATTTCTAATCTGTTGGGTCGTAGCGTTTCTCAGCCTCTTATAGTTCAGTAGATTGTCAGGAGTGCAATGTTTCTTAACTCGTCTATAAGTAGCATCGCGTTCAGCCATTAGTGCTCTAATCTCATCTGAGAGCCAGGGAGCTGGCTTCCGCGTAACTCGAGCCTTCTTTTCAGGGGCGTGTCTATCATACAGTTCAGTCATATGTTGATTGAAGAGAGTTACTTTGTCATTTATGTCTTTAAGTTTAAATATGTCATGCCATGGCACTGCAACTGCGTCTTGTAAAAGTTTAATCTTATCAATTCTTCGTAGATCTCTATATGAAATTATTTTCGATTTGAACTTGGGACTTTTAATAGAATAGGCCATAAATATAGCATCATGTCGCGATATACCCGGGACACTAATTTGACCGTGATGAAGAACTAATTCAGGTTGGTTAGTGGCAATGAGATCAATTAAGGTGTGTGATGTGTCTGTGTGATGTGTAGCGTTGAGAGGGAGAAACGTTAAATTGCAAGCTTTAAATGATGTTAAAAGTTGGGTTGTCTGAGGAGAGTTAGGTTCAAGAAGGTTTATGTTAAAGTCGCCCATTATAATTATATTTGAGTAATCAGTGACTAAATCTTGTATTTGAGTCTCTAGATCGCATAAAAAACCCGCTTTCGGTGGCTTATATACTACACCCAGAAGACATTTAACTTCACTCACAGTTATTTCCAGGAACATGAACTCAGGTTTTCGCTCGTACGGACCTGGAGACCTACAGATTATTTTAGGGCGTAAGCTGGTCATAACATACGCAGCGGTACCCCCGGAGGGCTTATTTAATCTGTCGGATCTAAGAAATGTATAACCCGCCAGCTGCAGTCTTTCTATTGCGTGATGTGGTTTTAACCAAGATTCAGAGATTAATATTGCGTGGAAACTGGGAGGCATAAATAGGGCTTTTATTTCGTCCATTCGCTCCTCCGCAAGGAGGCTTTGAGCGTTTATATGGCAAATTTTTAAAGCATTACTGTACGGAGAAAGCTGGTGGTTAATGATGTCCCTTGTCGACTGGGAATGGCAAGAAAGCTCAGATGACAATAGGTGTATGTTGCCTGCACAGCTGGTTCCAGCGACATTGGGGGAGGGTGGAGTAAGTGAAAGGTTTTGAGGAATGTTTGCAAGGAAGAGGGGAGCCTGTTCGTTTGTCTCAAGTTCGTTATCAGGGGGACTGTAAATTACGTTGTTCTCCGTTATGTTGGAGATGAATATGACAATAATGGGAATGAAATGGAAATAACAATTTACAGCGATCAATACGATAATGGCAATGTGTCAATAATGTAAGTGGAAATAAACACGACAAAAATAAGGCACTGAACCCAGTCTACCGCTACTAACACCAATCTACCACTACGGCAAGCAAAAGTAAGCTATATTACTAATTACGTTCTAATAGAGAGTTAAAGTTAAAAATTACGGTATACTACAAGGTTAACTCTAAAATTAAACTACAATAGAAAGTAACAAAATGTTGTGATCATTTCTCCCGCATATCACTTTAGTTCATTTAACTGTTCCATAGTGCACACTTTAAACTTATTTGATCCTATTTTTATATTGATTACTCCATCAATGCTCCATACCTGGCGTACACCGAACCTCGAAATTGCCTCCTTGAGGACTGCGAGTCTTGTTGCAGTCAGATCCTCTCTTATTGTGACCGCCGTTCCCTTAAGGCCTCTTTTCTTGTGGAAGATTTCACTCCGCTTACGGTAGGAAACGAATTTCCCGTACGTCAAAGATGGCTAATGCGGTACTTACTCGTACGGAGCGTATTAAGTACGTCAGGTTGTTACAGCAACGCTAGCTTGACTGGGTTTTCGACTTCTAGTATTATAACGGTGTGGCTGAGGCAGTGAAGGGCATGGAGGGGGGGTAATGGTGGGTGGATCCTTGCGCGCATGTGTTGTTATTGGCGGGCTGTTAGGAGCAAGATGGGCGGGCCTATCATTTGACGAGGTGGTGGAAGCTTTAGAACAAGAAGTTCTAAAAGTTGGCGGGATTGTATTATGTTTTGAATTCACCATGCCTAATAACTTTGGAGTTAGCTCATATAAAGGATTTTTTGTTTCCGTGATATCGTTAAGATTATGGTCTTTGTTATAGGCTTGGTCTAAAAAGATGTAAAGATTTTCTAATTCATTCATAAGTTTTCCTTTGCCTATGCATTTTAGAATAGTGAGATCTTTATCAATTGATGTGAACTGATGTCCTGTTTCACTCATGTGTGAGCTCATCGCTGAATATTTGTTGTGCTTGAAGGCATTATAATGCTCCATATATCTCGTATGAAAGCTACCTAAAATCCATAAAAACAACATTCCCGTACGTCCGATTATTAACTGCCGTAATAGCCCTACCTATAAAGTTTCCAAATATATCCACGGTTTTCTCAAACAACATTACAAGTTTAATAATAAACTTCCTTTAAAGAATTCAATCAAATTTTGCGATATTTTAAGTAAATTTGACTTACAACCTAACCATATAATGTGTTCCTATGATGTCATAAACATGTACCCAAATATACCTACTAAAGAAACAGTCAAAATTATCTATGACAATATTTCAAAACATAGCAGCCTGAGTAAGCTGGAAATTGATGAATTTATGAAGATCCTGAATTTTGTATTGAATAACAACTTTTTTTCCTTTAATGGCAAGATTTATCAACAGACTGGCTTAGCCATGGGTGACCCTTTGTCCGGCATCTTGGCCGATATTTACATGGACTCAATAGAATACACGAAAATTAAAGAACATATAAAAGGTATATGTTTATGGCTGAGATTTGTTGACGACACTTTTGTAGTTATTGACAAAAATGTTACTAACAGCGACGAAGTTTTAGAGATTTTAAATAAAATTGATCCTAATGTAAAATTCACTAAAGAAGACGAAGTTAAACAGTCCTTAAATTTTTTAGATATAACGATCACGCGCGCCAATAATACTTTCGATTTTCAAATCTACAGAAAACCCACACAGTCTCCTATAACCATAAATAATTCCTCTTTACATCCTAAATCTCAAAAACAAGCGTCATTCTATAATTTAATACACAGAGCCTTAAAAATCCCACTATCCCCTAACAACTTAAAAATAGAATTAAACTACATAAGGAACTTGGCCAAGCTTAATGGGTTCAAGGTTGAAATGATTAACCAGTTAATCAGTAAAGTTAAATACAAACTATCCACGAATCTCATTCCGGATAAACCTAAAAAAACTAGTTTCGCTACGTTTACATACAATAACCCAGCCATCCACCAGATCGCCAACACACTGAAGAAATACGACACTAATATTGCTTTCAGAACAGTCAATACAAATCAAAGTATATTTTTCAATCATAATAAAGTCAATTATAAAAACAGCCGTTTTTCGAGATCTGGTATTTACAGACTCACTTGTGCTCAGTGTGGATTATGTTGGACAGACTGGGCGCAGCTTTCATACGAGATATATGGAGCATTATAATGCCTTAAAGCACAACAAATATTCAGCGATGAGCTCACACATGAGTGAAACAGGACATCAGTTCACATCAATTGATAAAGATCTCACTATTCTAAAATGCATAGGCAAAGGAAAACTTATGAATGAATTAGAAAATCTTTACATCTTTTTAGACCAAGCCTATAACAAAGACCATAATCTTAACGATATCACGGAAACAAAAAATCCTTTATATGAGCTAACTCCAAAGTTATTAGGCATGGTGAATTCAAAACATAATACAATCCCGCCAACTTTTAGAACTTCTTGTTCTAAAGCTTCCACCACCTCGTCAAATGATAGGCCCGCCCATCTTGCTCCTAACAGCCCGCCAATAACAACACATGCGCGCAAGGATCCACCCACCATTACCCCCCCCCTCCATGCCCTTCACTGCCTCAGCCACACCGTTATAATACTAGAAGTCGAAAACCCAGTCAAGCTAGCGTTGCTGTAACAACCTGACGTACTTAATACGCTCCGTACGAGTAAGTACCGCATTAGCCATCTTTGACGTACGGGAAGTCTCTTGTACAGTACGGTATTATTAACATACTTTCTTCTACATTTTGTTTCAGAAAATCCTGAACATTTCTTCCAACACATGTTTCAACGGAATTATATATCAACTTGACTATCTTTTAGATCCATTCGACTCCCATAATTTCCGAACTCCGCTAGCTTTGACATACGTTTTATCACAAGCATCGCCTCTACAGAAGTTCCATTTTCTTCTTGACTTTCAGATATCCCAATCATATACATTTTAAACTTGTTTATTACATTCACACTTCCGTTTTAAATAACTGAAAGTGATTTTACCACCTTGGATTCAACTTGGGAATTGAAGAAACATCCCCCCTTTGAAGATTGTTTTTATACTCAAGGCTTTCACAGTCTTAATGATATTATAAAAATATGGATCCATTTTAGTTTTAGACTCTCAAAATCTCATGTTTAATCACGTTTTAATCTTCAAACTGTTAATTTCACTCTCTTTTAACATACTTTGGTGCATTATCGTTGTTTTAGATGTTATTGTATAATGTTTTACGAAACCATTTTTCAACATTTTAACCTATAATTTATAAGTATATGTATTATTATTATTTTTTAAGATTGATATAGGCTGATGATGCCCCTAAGGAGGGTGAAACATGTACCTTTGACTTTTATGTATTATGTATAAAAAACATTTGACCATATGAAATAGTGGATCATATTGTATTGTATTGAACAGATGGACTTATAATATTGTAATAATACTTGAGACATACGTCAACTTCAATACGGAACCAAAATGAGAATAGTCACTTGTAACATGGTAGCCAACCAGGCAAATTCCAAACTAAATAGGTTTATCAATCTTAAAATTAAAATATCCAAGTTGTCTAAAGATATAACATTTTTAAAGCAATGTTTAAAACTAAAATTGATCCCAAAATTTTTGAAACCTACACAAAGAAAGAACTTAACCGTCCCAAGTATGAACAAAGTCCAAGATAAAGTAAATGTAATATGGTTAAGGAATGAAATTAAGTCACTATACAAGAAGAAATCCCAATTGAACTTACAACTATATAAAATTCATTTAACGGTAGCTCAGACATTATCCCCATTAGAATGGAATTCTTTCCAATTTCACGTAGACTACAAATTGATGGTTTTACTCGACAAGAAGCAGGCCACTTTAGACAAGAAATTATCACATTTAAAAGAATCTCAAACACTATCCATTGTACAGAATACAGATAAACAGAGAACAACTACTTCAAATGTTCACACACCCACAATTGTTAATTTAACCAACGTGCAGTTTTCTGGAACAGAAATGGAACTCCTGCATAAAGGTCCAAAGTATAACTGGCCTAATGAAAAAAAGGACTTAGATATTATTACCACAGTGGCTGAGGTAGAAGCTAATATCTCTAAACTCCCCTTTGAAGTTCAAAATGACATTAGATTTGACATAAAAAAGAAATTACCTACACTAGCTAAAGAACTTAATGCTAAATCCGACTCTAATCAAAAATCTTTACTAAGTAATTTGAGAACGAAAATAGAAGACAACAACATCATAGTCACAATAGCTGACAAGGGAGGGTCTATGGTGTTAATGGATAAGGACCATTACATAAATAAAACTGAATAATTTTTTAAGGATAAGATTTATACAGTAGTTAGCAAAGATCCTATCGTAAGAATACAACGTAATTTAAAATCTCTAATTAAGAACTCCACATTCCTTCTCAATGAACAGGAACAACAGAGACTGATCAACATGAACCCCAGCATTCCAATAGCCAGAGCCCTACCTAAAATCCATAAAAACAACATTCCCGTACGTCCGATTATTAACTGCCGTAATAGCCCTACCTATAAAGTTTCCAAATATATCCACGGTTTTCTCAAACAACATTACAAGTTTAATAATAAACTTCCTTTAAAGAATTCAATCAAATTTTGCGATATTTTAAGTAAATTTGACTTACAACCTAACCATATAATGTGTTCCTATGATGTCATAAACATGTACCCAAATATACCTACTAAAGAAACAGTCAAAATTATCTATGACAATATTTCAAAACATAGCAGCCTGAGTAAGCTGGAAATTGATGAATTTATGAAGATCCTGAATTTTGTATTGAATAACAACTTTTTTTCCTTTAATGGCAAGATTTATCAACAGACTGGCTTAGCCATGGGTGACCCTTTGTCCGGCATCTTGGCCGATATTTACATGGACTCAATAGAGTACACGAAAATTAAAGAACATATAAAAGGTATATGTTTATGGCTGAGATTTGTTGACGACACTTTTGTAGTTATTGACAAAAATGTTACTAACAGCGACGAAGTTTTAGAGATTTTAAATAAAATTGATCCTAATGTAAAATTCACTAAAGAAGACGAAGTTAAACAGTCCTTAAATTTTTTAGATATAACGATCACGCGCGCCAATAATACTTTCGATTTTCAAATCTACAGAAAACCCACACAGTCTCCTATAACCATAAATAATTCCTCTTTACATCCTAAATCTCAAAAACAAGCGTCATTCTATAATTTAATACACAGAGCCTTAAAAATCCCACTATCCCCTAACAACTTAAAAATAGAATTAAACTACATAAGGAACTTGGCCAAGCTTAATGGGTTCAAGGTTGAAATGATTAACCAGTTAATCAGTAAAGTTAAATACAAACTATCCACGAATCTCATTCCGGATAAACCTAAAAAAACTAGTTTCGCTACGTTTACATACAATAACCCAGCCATCCACCAGATCGCCAACACACTGAAGAAATACGACACTAATATTGCTTTCAGAACAGTCAATACAAATCAAAGTATATTTTTCAATCATAATAAAGTCAATTATAAAAACAGCCGTTTTTCGAGATCTGGTATTTACAGACTCACTTGTGCTCAGTGTGGATTTAGTTATGTTGGACAGACTGGGCGCAGCTTTCATACGAGATATATGGAGCATTATAATGCCTTAAAGCACAACAAATATTCAGCGATGAGCTCACACATGAGTGAAACAGGACATCAGTTCACATCAATTGATAAAGATCTCACTATTCTAAAATGCATAGGCAAAGGAAAACTTATGAATGAATTAGAAAATCTTTACATCTTTTTAGACCAAGCCTATAACAAAGACCATAATCTTAACGATATCACGGAAACAAAAAATCCTTTATATGAGCTAACTCCAAAGTTATTAGGCATGGTGAATTCAAAACATAATATAATCCCGCCAACTTTTAGAACTTCTTGTTCTAAAGCTTCCACCACCTCGTCAAATGATAGGCCCGCCCATCTTGCTCCTAACAGCCCGCCAATAACAACACATGCGCGCAAGGATCCACCCACCATTACCCCCCCTCCATGCCCTTCACTGCCTCAGCCACACCGTTATAATACTAGAAGTCGAAAACCCAGTCAAGCTAGCGTTGCTGTAACAACCTGACGTACTTAATACGCTCCGTACGAGTAAGTACCGCATTAGCCATCTTTGACGTACGGGAAGTCTCTTGTACAGTACGGTATTATTAACATACTTTCTTCTACATTTTGTTTCAGAAAATCCTGAACATTTCTTCCAACACATGTTTCAACGGAATTATATATCAACTTGACTATCTTTTAGATCCATTCGACTCCCATAATTTCCGAACTCCGCTAGCTTTGACATACGTTTTATCACAAGCATCGCCTCTACAGAAGTTCCATTTTCTTCTTGACTTTCAGATATCCCAATCATATACATTTTAAACTTGTTTATTACATTCACACTTCCGTTTTAAATAACTGAAAGTGATTTTACCACCTTGGATTCAACTTGGGAATTGAAGAAACATCCCCCTTTGATGATTGTTTTTATACTCAAGGCTTTCACAGTCTTAATGATATTATAAAAATATGGATCCATTTTAGTTTTAGACTCTCAAAATCTCATGTTTAATCACGTTTTAATCTTCAAACTGTTAATTTCACTCTCTTTTAACATACTTTGGTGCATTATCGTTGTTTTAGATGTTATTGTATAATGTTTTACGAAACCATTTTTCAACATTTTAACCTATAATTTATAAGTATATGTATTATTATTATTTTTTAAGATTGATATAGGCTGATGATGCCCCTAAGGAGGGTGAAACATGTACCTTTGACTTTTATGTATTATGTATAAAAAACATTTGACCATATGAAATAGTGGATCATATTGTATTGTATTGAACAGGTGGACTTATAATAGGAATCTGGGTTGTCAAACAATCCTTTTCCTTTGTAAAGAATTTTCATGGTAGCTGTCCTCCATTTTTCTGGTATTTCCCCTGTTTGAAAACATTTGTTTAATAGGGACACCCATAGGTCTATCAGGATATCTGCAGATTCTTTCAGATGTTCCGGAAAAATTCCATCCGGACCTGCCGCTTTTTTAATCTTGGTTTGTTGTATTACCCTCATTATTTCCTCATTAGTAATGACTGTGTCAGTTAACTCATTTCTTTTGGGCTCAGTCTTGTATGCCTCGTCTGAGTTCATTTGATTTAAAATTCCAGTGAAATGTGTCTCTCATACTTCGTTAGAAATTTTGCAAGACGTATTTGCAGTTTTCTTATTTAATGCCATGTAAGGATTTGTTAAGGCCTCTTGTACTTGTTTTTTCACTTCTTTTTCTAGATACTCCTTTCTCTTCGTTTTCAGTAGAATTTTATATCGTCTTCTCCTCTGCGCATATTGTGCCATTTCCTTGTTATTGGAGGTTTTGGCTATGTGTAGGGCCTCCAAAACTACTTTTCTTTCTCTGTAGCATTCGTTATCGAACCATAACTGTGCATATCTCTCCTTATGTTCCACGCAAGCTGATTGTAGCAGGCTTGTAGCAATGTTTGCAGCTTCATTTAATTTTCCCTCTTCAATGTGGTGTTTTGCCTCTTCAACCTTGCTGTAATTTTCTTTTAATTTCTCTACATCCAATTTTCTGGTGTACCTGTGTGGGTTTTCTGTCTTCCTGTTCCTTGCTGGCTCCCTGCATATGGTTGTTGTCAACGGTACATGCTTCCTTATTGGTGCAGCTGCCGACGTCCATAGTCCTACCTGTTCAATTATGTTTATTTCATATCCTCTGTAGAAAACCAGGTCTATTGCGCTAGACCAACACCGCCTAGATGACAAAGCCTTCCAGCTCAACCATGACGTCACTGCTTGTAGGCGAACGCTGCCTATCTGACCCGAGAGGACCAGTAACCAAATCGAGTTTCGTTTCGTTTCGGAAAAAAGCCGCCACCTCCTGTATTATTCTTCATAATAAATACAATGCAATAATAATATATGGAAATAATTCAAAGTTAGCATTTGTTGGTTAGCATTTAAAAGTCAGGAATTCAATTTAATTATGGTGATTTATCACGTCGTAAGTTTCTCACAAAAATATCATTTTAAATTGGTTTTATTACCATAGCATAGTAGCAATGCTCGTGTTAGATATAGCCTACATTAATTTTTTTACCACATTTTGTGTTAAAAATAACTGAAAATATACAAACAATATTGAGTCATTACCTTTGAAAGGAAAACAATCTGACCCTCTACGATTTGAAAATATACTTTAAATACTTGTTACAAACAGTAAGAGATGGCATTTTACAAAATTATGTATCTTCCAGATAATTATCTCAAGAGTCATTGATAAATGAATTACTGAAATATTGCTAAAATTAGAGATGCAGCATTTCACATATTTTGATATATCATTGGTTTTGCTTAAGAAACTTATTTTCAAAGAAAAATATCGGTCTTTCATTTTAAGCACCATTCAAGTCCCATATTTTTTTAAGTTTTAATTTTCAAGCACAAAATGACAAGAACTGTAATTTTAATTTCTCAGAATCCTATACCTTACATTTAAAATAAATATATTAATTAAAGCCTAAAGTTGAACGCAAAAATGTGCCTACCATACTGTATTCTTAAAGTCTCACGCAAGAACTCAAAAAATCTTGTTATTATTTATTTTGTTAAGTGGTGTGTTCAATCTGAGTCTAATTTCTCTCAAGATGTTTTTGTAACATACCTAACAATTAAAAGTTTGATAGGCCACCACTACTGAAATTTTGAACTTTGCTCTTTCTGAGAAAAAACAAGAAAAGGTAAAATTGAAACATACATACCATTTCTTCTGATGGATCAGCTGCACAGTGTAGTAATAAAAATTCTAGCTGCTTTACGTTGCACCGACACAGATAGGTATTATGGCGATGATGGGACAGGAAAGGCCTAGGGATGGGAAGGAAGCGGCTGTGGCCTTAATTAAGGTACAGCCGGTGTGAAAATGGGAAACCACAGAAAACCATTTTCAGGGTTGCCAACAGTGGTGTCCGAACCCACTATCTCCCGGATGCAAGCTCACAGCTGCACGCTCCTAACCGCATCAGCAACTCGCCCGGTGGAATAAAAGTGATTTGATTAACCTTTGTAACAATGAGGCTGATTTTAATGTGTATGGTTAATGGCATTTCTATGCAACATCCAATGGGAAGAGTGCATATGATGGTGTGGCAGGAACTGTTATGCGACTAGCTACACATGTCAGACAACAGCAATCAAATTTTGGCAACTCTTCAGCTTTATGATTGGTGCATAGAAAATATCATAACAAGCTGTAATTTTGCATACCTTACAACTTAAAAGTATTGCCAAGAAGAGCTTATTTGTTTATAAACCCAAGAACACTGGCAGGAACTTTGAGATTACATACCTTCATTCCGATCAGTTTACACAAATTACCAACAAAATGTTACTCAAATGCTAATAAATACTGGAAGAAAACATAACACTGCAACAGGAAGAGTTAAAGTTTGAAGATATTTCAGCATTTGTTGCTTGTTTTTGCTTTTCTATATGTTTTAAATCATACTGACACAGACAGGGCACATGGCAACAAGCATGCAACTGTGTTCTTAATTAAAGGACAGCCACAGCATATGCCTCGTGTGAGAATGAATATTCAAGCCTGCGAATAGTGGGGTTTGAACCCCTACCTTCTGAATGAAAGGTGACAACTACGTGACCGCGTAGCCATCTCACTCAGTTCATTTGTTATGATAATAAATGATTGTTGTATGGGGTAGTTTCATTTTATTTCATTTCATTTTATTTGTGTCCCCCAAAACCAGGCATTCATAATAATTTTCAGAAATCAATTATAAAAGTTGATGTGAAAACTACTACTGGAAGTACCTACTGTATTACAGTTGCAGAGACTTCCACATTTACAAATATGATTATAATGTGCTGAAACATAATACCTACTATGTATAGCACAGTCAAATTGAGTTACCAAGTAAGAGTTAACTTGGTGCATGTGGAATTACAGCTCACTATCTTGGTCTATGTCAAGATGTATTTTTTAAAATAAAAAATTGCCTACACCTGATATTCTAGCAGTTTAGCTGATTTTATAAAACCAATAACTCCAAAGGGCCTATCTAGGAATATGCTTGTAATACTCTGTATAAAGTACCAGTTCCACATATTATTAGGCCTACGTTTGTGTCAAACCAGTAAAATCCAAAATGGTAAGTTTGAAAACAGTACTTTGGTTCATTAATTTCACATCTTAATCTTATTAGCACAGTGTTTCCAATATTTACACGTTAGTATTGAACTAAATGCAATTTTATTTTCATGAAAATATTACCATTGGAATTATTCTTCACAATAATTAGACTACAACAGACAATTATGATAATTATAACAGACTTAAAATGTAAGCAAATCAAGTTTTTTCATACAAAAATACTGTATAATGAAGTATCTACAACCTAATAGCTCTATACTTGTAAAATATAGGCCTACCATAAAATAATACTTTATCACTAAACAAATTATAATAAGCCCACATAACTAAAATTATTTTCCACAATCTAATAACATGAACATTTTATTTACAATGATTATGTGCAGGAGCTTTTAAGTAACAGTGTGGTATTTAATTTATTTTCTTTCTGATAACACATGGGCTTGTTTTGCTGGTCAGAGTACTCAACTTTCTTTTACAGGTACCAATATGTTTTTTTTGGACAGATTTGTTATTGTTCACCATTTTGCAATAATTGTTCATCAGGATATTAATACAAATCCATGTAATTTTTCCCCAAACCTCCTTACATTCATGCTGTGTACAAAACTGATACATAACAAATTCATCAATCGACCAGATTAATTCAGATATCAGTTTCAAAGCTGTTGGCCTTTGATTTTTTAATTTAAAAAAGGTTTCAATGTTCTCCTCACCTAACAGCTTCTGCATGAACACGTATGTATACATAACAATCATTACTGGCAATTCCTGAGGATATTTTAATCCTCCACTATCTAACTCTGTGATTAACTCATGCTCTTTACCACATGCCAATTTCTTATCCAGTACTAAAAATTCAGAACAGTTTTGACACTTGAGCTTCCTTAAAATAGAATAACAGCAATAGCCAGCAACATACGTCAGCACTGCCAAGTCTGAATCAGATATTTTCAAATCAGTTTCAGATACATTTATGTGCTTGAAATGTTCAGTTTCTAAACAATCATTATGGAGTGGATAATCTTCTTCATCTACATTTAGTTTGCTTATGGTTAGCTTACTGGAGGTGCCATGCTTTAAAGATAGTTGCAGTGAACTTGAAAGTCTTAATTTTTTTTCAGCTTCAAATATCTGTCTAACAGAAACATGATACTGAGAACCAGACAACCGCCTATATAAGCCAAACCTTGCTTCCAACGCATCAGTTTGAAACTTACCAGGTAGAAGATATGACATGTTGAGCTCAGACAGACAATATTCAGCCAATTCAATTAAACCATAAGTGGTTAATTTAAGAGCAGAGTGAGTCTCTTTTGTTAGTGTTCCACCTGGTAAATTCATATTTTCCCAATCATCAAGCCAAAGCAGAAACTGTTTCAAGAAATTTCTTCGTTCATCTGATGGATTGTTAGTTAAAGGTTTCTGCATCTCCTCCCTTGATCGTAATCCTTTGAGTGGTGTCTTTACATTTACAATACTCCACCATTTATTTATTATTTCTATAAACTTGGCAGTGCCTTCGTAGTTCTGGAGATTGTTCGTAGGACCTAGCTTTAAGAGACTGTTCGCAATATGACCACTAAACACTTGCATTACAAGCTTGACATTTTGCCTCTCTAAATTTGATGGCCATACAGCCTTAATACTCAAACCATATCCAAATTTTAACAATTTATGACTTTCTGACTCAAACAGACCTCGAAGAGCAGAAAATGAAGCATAGTTAGTGTTGTCCCTTTCAATGAAATCAGGATAGACAAATGTACAGCCATCATTCTTCAAATTTATCCAATTATTTCTTATGCACTTAAATATATGGACAGCATCAATTAAAAAGAATAATGGCCTTGTAGGTTCAGCTGGGTGGGGGTACACAATACTCATTTGAGGTGGGTTTGCAAAATTAGAAATAGCTCGCCTATTTATAGAGTTATTATCAGTAATTATACAAATTACCTTAAAACCTAATTTCTCCAAGCCAACCACAACATTTTTTGTTACATCAAACAATTTGTCTGCAGTCATTTTATTGACAGGCAAAATATTAACCACATCCTTGAGAGAGGAAACAACACCCTGAACCATAAACACATGTGCTGTTGTAGCAAGCATGGCTGTATCATATGCCATACCAACAACATTACCACCTTTATAATCTAAGTATGGTTTTAGGTGTATTTCATCTAACATGAGTGTTACTACACGCTCATAGTCCTCTAGTTGTGGTACCTTATCTTTCATGTATGACAAAAAGTTTTCATTACTAGGATCAACATTCACATATCCACATAACTTTCTTATGGTGTTTGGATGAGGTAGAATAATACATCCATAACTTCTTAAGAATTTATATGCATGGGCTGATATGAAAAACAGTAAAGATGCGAATATCAATACATTTGAGTCAAACCTATGTCTTTCGGGTTGTGTAACACATAACTGAAGTTGGGATTTTAAGAATTCAACAGTATTTTGCTTTTTTTTTTCCACAATTTAAGTTGTCCATGAGTTGCACAATGAGATCACTACACTGGTGATTATTAGTTCTTTCTAACATGAAACTCTGACAGGTTTTCATGATATTTTCTATTTCTGGAATAGAAGACACTACTTTAGGAATATCTTCACAGTTAATTTCATAACCACCTAAAAATACACTAACACTGAGGTTTCCATCAATAATTATATATACAATATCATGTGGCACTTTGTCAGAATCTATGTACAGAAAAATAACACTCTGGTTCTTATTTACAACTGACCATTTAACACCAACACTTACATAACTTAATCTCTCAGTTAAGTCAGCAAATGTTTGAAAGGAATATTTTTCTCTGAATTCACTTAATGTGTTTAAACTGTTGGCAATAGCTGACTGTAATGCTCTTGCTTCTTGCATTTCTTTCTTTTCTGATGGTGCATCTCGATGGAATGTGGATGTCTTGTTTAAATATGATGGGCAGTTTGGAAGTTTACATGGTATAGCTGTTTTAGTTAACTGTGGTTTACTTAATGGCACAGTTAAGGTCTTCCCAGTCTTTGAATCTACAGCTTTCGATTCCCACAATATGTCATTTTCCATGAAATGTAAGTGACACACCTGTTGAAAATTAAAAACATGGCATTAGCTAGGTAGATTACCATAACCAAATAAATTATCCTGATAGGCCTAAATGTACCTACTCCTGTTTTAAGAACCTTCTGTAATAACCCAGGGAATGACAGAACGTCACTTTTTATCTGAATGAGTCGGTTTAACTACACGGTTGGGTAAGTAATGTAGATACTTGACCTATATCATCTAGACATAACCTCATTGCTGAATCTCTTATTCTTATAATAATTATAAGCTATAAACCTGCTCATATCTGAGGAGGAGGGAAACTAGTTGTCCCGAACAGTATAACATATGCCACGATAAATAAAGTCAATAACTGTACTCACCACTGAATTCTTTGTAGGTTCAAAATCTTTCCTCTTAATGCCTCTTAACCATTTGTTCCTCAGATCTTCATTTTGGGGAAATTTAAAAACATGCACTTTGTTTGCACTATCGTAATTCCCTCTGCAATTAGGGACACAGCACTTAAAAACCATTATTACATCAACAGCAATAACCTGTTAAGAATATTTCCACTGATAAATCAAACACCACATGCACACCAGTCTCGACAGTACGACCACGGAACTCACGTTCGCCTGTTGATAGTGACGTCACCAGCTTCAGAGCAGAGAGCTGGTAGGCTTTGTAATCTAGGTGGCGTTGGCTAGACCCGTTCGGTGCTACATAAGTTACGACCTCTGGTTTGTTTCTAAGAGTGAATCCTTCCTCATTCATAATATCCAGTATGATTTCTGTTTTCTGATCTGGTTTATCTATCCTCGCGTTGAAATCTCCTGCAAATATTACGTTTCCTTCGGTTTCTACCTGTATTAGTGCCTTCATAATTGATTCCACTGCATCCCCTATAGAGGAGTCTGGTTTTAAGTAGATTCCAATAATAGCCAGGCTTTCCGTTTTTACCATTACTATGTTGTATTCTTTCCTTATTTCTCTGATCTTCCCTACTGTTGGTTTAAGCAGTATTGAGACACCTCCTGACGGCCTACCTAATGTTGGAGTGGCAAGTGAGTGTACACTGTAGAGTCCTGGAAGCGCATGTAAGTCATCTCCATTTATCAGCATTGTTTCTGTTAGTATAACAATGTTAAACTTCTGAAAGTAGTAGATGTGTGTTATGAGCATACCTAATATATCTTATTTTCCACAGGAAAGTATTGAACCTGTATCAGGAGTGATAGCTCTGAAAGAAGAAATTAAATCAGATTTAACAGAGCCAGGATCATTGCAGGAAAACTCTCTCGCAGTAATGTACATAATGCGATAAGCCATCGTTAGGTAATGAAAATGGTTAGAAAATGGCTCAGCAGATATCAGTGTTTGATCCTTCATTTCATTGCGTATGATTGATAGTCCTACAGAAATTATTTTTTTTTATGAGATGGTTTATTTACCTAGTTTTCACTTTTCCTTCAAGTTGTTCCACGATCTTGCATTATGAATTGTACAGCAGTTTGGATAGCTAGAAGACTTCTACTCTATATCATTTGGGAGCTGGTATCATTCCTACTAATACTTTTGACTTCGTAAATATTTTCGAACCCAGAGTTGCTATAAGATACATTCTTTTGTTACCGTAAGAGGATATTTTACTAGTTACTTCCAAATGACACACAAATGTAATCTTATTCATTATATTAGTTATTGATTTCTAGATAATACAATTATTTGCAGATATTAGGTTCAGGTTGTATGTTTGCTTAATATGAGCATTCACTTATATACTACACACATTTTAGCCATCTCGTGGCAAGTGCAGAACATTGCAATTCTTCCTAATGTGGTCTGTGACATTATTACTCCATTGTGACTTATAATATTACTTAAACATGCAATGAATAAAAAAGCCATTCAAGAGCTATCTTGCCTTCCTGTTTCATACTTTGTAAGGGATAGTGTTTGTGAATAGGCCTTGTAAGTTCACCGTTACTCACCTGAACATTCGTTACATTAATGAATTCACCACTACCAGGATACACATTTGATCACAGCCATCATCCACTTCATATCATGCATGTCGTCTTTTTTCATATTGACCATATAGCTATGGGATATTTCATTCCCTGTTTTTTTTAGATATTCATTTCATCATCTCTTCCAGGAGTTCTGGGTTAGCTGCTGACTGTATAGCCATGTAGGCAAGGTTGTGATGGGGGAGGAAGTATAATCATGATCAGGGAGTGTAGTAATTGGCTCTCCTATAAGGAACTAGGATGCAGTTAGATAAGAAGTGTCAAAAGGGTCATCATGAAGCTTTGGTGAGAGGATGTGAGTGTTGTAAGAGTGGCCCAATCTTTGTTGGTTAAGTGATAAGAATTGATCACTAATCTGAGGTGATGTATCAGACTCATGACAGCTGCTCCCCAGATTCCACCCAGGTGTGGTGCTGCAGGAGGGATGAAATGCCATGTCAGTCTCAGGCCTGTAGTTGTGTGAAGAGATGGTTTTCTGAGGGTTGTTTTGCAGAAAGGCCTTGATTTCTTTAGCTGCTCTGAAGAAATTCATGCCGTTATCGCTGTATATGTTCTGGGGTTGACCTCTATGAGAACTAAGTCGATAAATTGCAGAGAGAAATGTTGTTGTGGTGAGATCATATATAATGTCTATATCGACTGCCTTGGTAGCTAGGCAGTCTGGTCTTGTTCGATCTCACATCATTTTTTAAAATGAGAATTGGGCCAGCATAGTCTATGCTAGTTTTAAGGAATGGTTACGTTGGCGTTACATGCACCATTTGTGTATTTTTCACTAATTGTTCTGAGGTATCTGCATTTAACTTATAACACTTGAGATGTGCATGAGTGTGGCTTCTTTCTGCCCCCCTTGCTGATGAGATCCTAAACTTGTCTCTCAGCGAGTTGAGTGCCAGGATGAAGTAGTCAAAGGTGTCCTGCGATCATAATTATATTTATGAGATGATATGATAGAGAATTTCTAATGTTTCCGTTCCACTAGTATTGGAGCATTGTGCAGTCTTCCACCAACAAGAAGATTGCCTTCTTGATCTATACTTGGATTTATAGTCATTATATGAGTTGGTAGTTTCCTATACAACATCAATCAAAGATTTATGTACAGGGTTCATCTCAATACAAATATGTTACAGTTACAGTATGTTACAAATTTCATGACTGGTCTGTATTGAAATGTACATTAATTCAACAATGTTACAAAAGCTTATTGAGATCCACCTATTCAATACACATTGGGTTCTGAAAATTAAGATTTACATCTTGTCATACTAATATAATGGGACATGTTTTGCCCATTGCATGGACATCATCAGCCATGATATCATGTCTAAATTATAAATACAGGATCCTGCATACTCTAGTCAGTGTTTTACATAGAGAAACATGTTTGTTATAAAAATGAGGAAACTTGTAAGTTCACAAACGACAATTTACACCATTACGACACATCTAAATGTATTTGGTGAGAGGATGTGAGTATGTGTTCTAAGATGGTCCATTTTTTGTTGGTGAAGCAATAAGTTTCCATCACTCTTCTTAAGTAATATATCAGACTCTTGACAGCTGCTTCCCAGATTCCACCAAAGTGTGGTGCTGCAGGAGGGATGAAACGCCATGTCAGTCCCATGCCTGCAGTTGTGTGTAGAGTTGTTTTGCTGCGGGTTGTTTTGTGGAAAGGCCTTGATTTCTGTAGCTCCTCCTAAGAAGTTCGTGCCATTATCGCTGTAAATGTTCAGTCTACAGCCAACAGCGCATAAGCTCAGTGCTTCGCCCATCTCATCTCCTCCGCCGCACCCCCTTCCCACAATTTCACACAGATACAATACAATACAAGAAGTGCAAGTGTCATTTTTTCTGACGCTGCAAAGGTAGCTAGTCGTCACTAGAAAGTTCGAGGGTGTTAGTAAACACATTTGTTTTTCATCAAAGTTAACCCTTTTTTCTCTTATCATAAAATTCCTTCTACCCTCCTCTCATTACAGATTCTTCACGACACATCCCTCAATAGTAAATTTTAACATTCAAGCTGTAGCCAACTTCAAGCACTAGCGTCCCCATTTGACTAATATTACAACAGGACGCTATCACAGCGCCTAGTAAAGACATACATGGCAACACACTAGTTGTGAACCTCTCTCACTTCCTCAAAAAAATAAGAAGACTGTGGACCCACAGTACAAATACAGGTTTAATGACAACAACAACAACTCTGTCAGTCACATAGCTGTACACTCATGATAACACTACAAGCTTCGTACAAGAATATTCAATGTCATTTTTCAATGATTAAACTATTTAAGGTTCATAGTAAACATTCTACAACTTCAAATTAAGTTGCCCTAAACCAGATTCCATTCATACTTTGAACTTGTAACTTGAGGCCATAATTTTATCCATAGGCATTCCTATCATTCGTGCAAATATAGACATTAACCATTATTCTCACGTGCACATTTTAGCTGCTTTCGAATTGTGTAAATTGTCGTTTGTGAACTTAAAAAATGTTTCCTCACTTTTATAACACACATGTTTCTCTATGTAACCCTTTGACTAGAGTAATCAGGGTCCTGATTTTTATCCTTTAGCCATGAGATCATGGCAGATGATTTTCATGCAGTGGGTGAAACATGTTCTGTTAAATTACTAGACAAGACATAAATCTTAATTTTAAGAACTGAATGTGAATTAAATAGGTGGATCTCAATAAACTTTTGTAACATAGTTGAATTAATGTACATTTCAGTATGGACCAATCATTAGATTTGTAACATGTAATTTCAAAGCCAACCAGGCTCTGTATAAGTTAATGAAATACCTTAACCTAAAGTTAAAAGTCTGTAAAATAAGTAAAGACACATCTTATTTAAAAGAATGTCCATGACTAAAGTTGGTCCTTAGATTTTTGAGACATGTTCAGAGGAAAGTCGTAATCCGCTCCTAATTTAACTAAAACCCAAAAATAGAACCTATGAAACCTGGCTGAAGGATGAAATCAAAACATTCTATTGAAAGAAGTCTCAGTTAAATTTAGTTATACAAGATACAGTTAGCAACATATCAACATAAATCCCCAACAGAATGGAGTTCCTTTCAGCAACATGTAGATTACAAGTTAAATGATGTTTAAGCAGCAAACATAGGTAGTGAAGCCTTTCTCAGCGTACTTGTTGTGTGTCGTGAGAAGATGTGTGGACTGGGTTGAGCTGAGACAACGTTAATTTAAAATTCAACATTATTCAACCACCCAACTTTAGGCATACCGGCCATAAACAAATATTGGATGGCCTTGCCAACCATGCACAACACTGGACCTTGACTTATATACCTCCATTGATAATGACAGAAGAGTGGACAGCAATTTTATTTCATTGTTGTATTATATATACCATATTACACTATAATGCCTGTTATGCGTTACATTACTCCATCATATTTTACCCATTGTTCATTTAGCTCTGTATGGAAAAAATTGTTAACCATTTGTACTTTGCATTACATGCATTATGTACACAGTTTTATGTTATCTATCCTGCCCACTTTGTAACTTCTATCTAATGATGACGCCACTAAGTTTCAAAACTGGTACTAGTAACAATAAATAACATGTTGTAAACATCTTATATGACATAGGTTGAGCCTTTCCTCAATTCTAATTATGAATCTCAGTTCACGCTGCTAGCGCTCGCTGCAATCCATTGGAAAAGGACATGCAGTGGGATATCTGACCTTCTCGAATGGTATGACAAAATTGTCAGATTCCATGTTCCATACGTAGAAGTCCTAGAAGTTTCCTTTTTGCGTGGATCAATGTGTCTATATTTCAACTACAGGAATATGAGAAAACATTCATTTGCAAAAAAAAGTAGACATGTGCCCTTTACCAAATGACTGATTCAATTGCGTGAGTTTTTTACTTGAGAATAAATCATCGCCGTATATAACCTCCTTTTTAGTATTTCAGACGTTCGAGGAATATTCTCCTTCTCGTGTTCGGGAATGGTACCAATGGAATGCACTTAATAATTCACATCCTTTTCTTCAATTGTGTCCTAATTGATCGTTTCATAAACAAATTCTCAATTACTTGCAGATGTTCATAGTATTCAGATAATGTATGACTAGTGCAAATGAACATTAACTTGACATATATCAGTCATAATATTTAATTCAGTCCATAGTTCATGGCCGCCATCATATAAATTGTTATGGGAACTAAACGTTGCACATAAGAAATCAGCTTACTCTCCCATAGAATATAGTCCTTTTCATTTAACAGTAGTTGATTGTACTTCAGTATTAAACTTCTCGACGTGAATTTGTTAGATACCACAGGGTTCTGAGCTTATGAATTCTCATATATTTAATTTTTATTATAGCTTACCACTCAGTTGAGCGAGTTACTTTGAATTATCTGTGTATCTGGATGTAGATTGATTGGATGTATATTTTCACATGATTTCAAACAGCTTCCATACTATCATAAACTTCAGTGATTCTTTCATCTTTGACTCGGAATCCACCGAAAGGTTATCATCAAGTACTATTATGAGACCCCGTTATGGGGGTACTTAGGCATCTTCAAGACCAGAGGGAAAATTAGAGAATTATTTATATGGAAGAGTATGGACAGCAAAATCAGAGAAATGGTTGAATCATGTTAATCTTGCTAGCTTAGTAAGCCCACATTTTCTACTAAACTAGGGCTATTGTGATCATATTAAGCATCTCACCCTATGGAGCATTTCTACATAGACTACGTCGGACCATTCCTTCAATCTAAGGGGAACGGGATTAAGTTCATCCTTGTGCGTGTAGATGGCTTCGCTAGATTTTCATGGTAATTTCCGACTAAGGTGATTACCGCTCAGTTGACCATTTCTTGCCTTCATACTATCTTTGCTTCTTTTGGTCCTTATCAGTATATAAAACCAAACAAACCCCATGGCACTACTGCCCTTGAAGGGCCTTAACCTACCAAGCGGCTGCTCTTGCCGTCAATCTTGAACTGTGCATTCCGGACTTCTACGGCTTCAGGAAAACTTCAAGACATGTTTTTGACATAATTACTTACAAATGAAGGCCTCTATATTACGAGGTGCCGTGTGGTCACCACGACGAATCCTCTCGGCCCTTATACTTGGTACTCTATTCCGGGGCCGCTATCTCACCATCACATAGCTCCTCAAGTCTAATCACGTAGGCTGAGTGGACCTCGAACCAGCCCTCAGGTCCAGGTAAAAATCCCCGACCTGGCCGGGAATCGAACCCGGGGCCTCCGGGTGAGAGGCAGGTACGCTACCCGTACACCACAGGGCTGGCCCTTATCAGTATATATTTTCCGATAATGCAGAGGCTTTCACATTTAACTGATTCCAAAACTGCTGTATTGCTTTGTCCCTCTCACATGTAACTACTTCTGCTTATTAACCTCAGCCATTTCTAGCTGAGCGGGTCAATCGTAATCTTCGATCTGCTTTGATAGCCTTTCACCATGAAGATCATTTTAGGTGGGATGCTTCCTTGCATTGATTAGCTTTTACACTTAATTCAGCTGTTCACGAGTCACATATGTTTACGACCGCATCTCTCATGTTTAAGTTTGTACCTAACAAGCCATTGTCAAATCATTGGTCCATCAATGAGATATTGTCAGAGACAATAGATCCTGATAACATTAAGGGCCTGTGGAAGAAGGCTAAAAGTAGCCTTAAAGCTTTGCATGAGAATGTTAGAGAGAGATACAATCATGGATGGAGACCGGTCAATCTAAATGTTGGAGATCAGGTAATGGTTAAGAATCTTTTACCCGCAGGCATGCTTGCCCCCCAGATTTCATGGGCCATGCATTATTTTGGATTTCTTAACTCCAGTCACTCTATCAGTAAGCAATCCAGCCACTGAAATAATTTTTAGAGCGCACTTCTCTTAAATAAAACCTGTGTAAATTTCTGGTTTTGCAGTATAGGCCACTACGTTATGGCAGTGAGAAAGTAGTTATATTTCTTTCCTTAACAGCTCAGATTCTTAAATTGTAAGTTGAAAAATGGAGGTCTTCTGCCTCACTAATTCACTGCTTGTGTTTTAAGATTTATTGTTCCACCTGTGAACAAACCTACCCCTCTAAAAATAATTGCTTTTCCTCCATTGCCCGGCTGCCATTACCTTTCCCCCGCCTCCAAAACCTAGCTTGCATTCCACACACTCATCCTCAATGCTGCCCTCCTCATCTGAAACTGCAGCTTAAAAATAAACAAACTCTTGCTCTCCATTAAAACAATCTCTGTTTCCAAGTAAATTAGTTTTAGTTCTCTCTCTACCATCTGCGTCTTAGTTACAACATCTGGTGAGTAACGCAGCCATGCGGCAAGGGCCCACCACGCTGTGGCCCAGTCTCCTTCATAACGGCATACTTGAGCACCATCCTTACCTGCAAGGGCTGAGGTGCGGTAACACTACATCATCATGACCTGGTGGGACCATCACAATGGCTAACCTTCTCAAGGTAGCAAGAGAGATGTATCTGAGGTTACTTGGGGTGTCTGGGGGACCCCATCCAGGTATCGGCAGTGGTGGCCGCTCTTGCCGTCAATCTTGAATTGTGCATTCCAGACTTCTAACGGCTTAAGGAAGACTTTAAGACATGCTATCGACATAATTACTTACAAATGAACTTTCATCAGGAAATATTCCGACTACGTACTCCAACTTCAAATTTTTCTAAAAAGCTAAATTTTCTAAACTATGTCACCAGAGGAGGCCTTTTTCAGTGGGGGAGGTCTGTTCCAGTGGCAGACCTGCCCGTTTATTTAAATTAAGCGCCTTTGATAAGGCCCTCTTTAAAGGAAAGTTTAAAATGAATATTACAAGAAGATTGAACATCTTTCAACAGATGTCTCTACTATAAAATTATGTTGTGCCCTCTGGTGTGAAGATGAACTATTAAAATTGTGGATAAATTTTGTATGTAAAGTTTTCTAAGCTAGAAAGTTCGTTTTTGTTTTTTCATGTTCAAAATTTTTCGAAACTTCTATCTCTTCCCACCAACTTAGGATCTTGGCCAGTGAAACATTTTGTACATTTATTTTTCTACCAATCAAATTTAACTGGTATTTATTTCATTATCCAATAAGAATTGGGGTGTGTCGGGCCTTAACACAGAGTTTTCTGGAACTTCCCCTCTACTATAAAAGCTGGCACGTTTTGGACCAAGTTCTCCAGGCCAAAGTGTGATTATAAAGGAGACGGATCTCGCCTCATCCGTCTTCGAGAGGTCCATCATCCCAAGGTAATGGCAGATCCTGATTAAAATCTGATGGTCTTTGAGAGCTAGCTCGAGGGGAAAGTTTCAGATCTTCAGTAATGTAACTTCATTTTTTTAAAATTTAATTTCAAACTGTAAATCTAAGTTTAAATCAAGCCAAAAGAACTTAACCAAAATCAGGGAATAGAGAGTGAGGTACCCTCTTGTGTTTGCTCTCAACTGGATTGTGAGGTGAGTATAATTTTGTAACATTTTCTGTCTTGTAAATTCTGTAAGTTAAACCTTTTTCTGCATCTAGTCACCTCCATAGTATAGGCTTAGCCTCTGTAATGTCAGGCTATAAGCCCAAATAGGGCTTTATGCATGTAATGTAAATTTCTAGGAGTGTCAGAGTTTGCCTCCTTATTCATTTTGGTTTATGGGCCAGTAATGTAACATTTTATTTTAAATATAGGCCTTGTAGGCATTCACTTGTTACATCCATCTAACTCCATTTATTTCATGTCAAAGGTGTCTGACTGTTGAGCCGTTAAGATAGTGAATACTGTTTACTTTTGTTAAATGTAGGTGGTGCCTTTGATAGACCTCAAAAGTGTGAATTTTCTTCAAGAGATTTTTAAGTGTAAATTCATAGAGCAAGGACGCTCTTCCTAGTAATTGTAAAGGTATTGATGTAAATGTTGAATGGTGCCTTTGTAAGGCTGGCATGACATAATATGTGGAGAGTAGTTTCCTACATAATTTTGTGGGGCAGATTTGCTCTTACGAATGGTGTAAAAGCAAATGGAAGTTCCGTCTCCTTGACTATTGATTGAAAGTGAGCAGCTGTGCTTGGGTAAAGTCTGTAAATTGGGAGCTTCAAGCTCATGTTGTAAATAGTTATTTTTTCTAATTTTGTCATGCAGGATTATAAGCTAACCTCGTTTCTACTCTAATGTTATTTGCTCAGCAAAATGTTAATATTTAATATTTGAAAAGGAAAAAAGAATGTTCAAGAAAAGGAATAAAACTGCCAACTTTAACAGCTCTAAATCAATCTTGTGATTTTCATATTTCCACATATTCATGTTTGAACATTCTTTCACCTCTATTTACTACGATATCCCCGTAATAATAATAATAATAATAATAATAATAATAATAATAATAATAATAATAATAATAAATGTACCGGGAGGAACACCTCAAACCCGCACATTTAAAAGAAGCGCCTTAACGAACTCTATCTATCAAACAAAACATGAATTAGCTACGGCATGAAGTTGGGTCATTGACCAGATGTCACCATTGAATTATTTAGTAATGCTTTATTTTAAAGTTGCCTAAACTGATTGGACTTATTTGTTGTTTTTTGTTTTCTCCATAGATATCATAACAAAAAACTGAGGTAATGCACTCTGGTGCAAGGTAAAAAGTTAGTGATTTAAAGAAGTTTGTGTTCTTATGTTTTCTTAACTAAATTAATGTTCATTTATTTTGTTATTTCAAGGTTTGCAACACTTCTTTCTCATTCCGCCAGTTTTTGAATCCGGCCAGTCATGAATTTTCTGTAATTATTCTTCAACCACTAAAAGGTTTCTTGTACCCTTTGGATTTGCCAATAAAATTGAGAGGGTGTGTCCGGATTTAACCCAGAACCCTCTCAAACAATCCCCTCGGGTACTCAGGTATATAAGCTGAGGCCTTTCAAGCTACCTTGTCTTAGTGATCATCGAATTTCTGAGTGTGCGTGTTAAGATAGGAGGCTCGGCGCCTCATTCTTCGCCAGGCAGTTCATCAGCCCATGTAATGGCCACCAGTTTTATATCTCTGTAGCTACCTCCGCAGACTTACACGAGGGAAAATTTCAAATTTTTTAATATGTAACGTCCTGTTTTCTAAAATGTAAACTTTCCTTCGGCCAGTGCAAAATTTCATAAAGTCTTTAATTCTAAATCGGGGATAGAGAGTGCATTACCCTCTTGAGTTCCCCTTAAATTTAGTTTGGGGTGACCGCGATTTTGTAACTGTTTCTTCTTTCTGTAAAGTGTTAAATTAACCTTCATTCTAGTCACCTCAGTAGTTTGGGATTAGCCTCTGCATCATCGGGCCGTGAACCCAGTTAGGGTTTTATACTTAATTTTCTTAGAGCGCAAGTGTACGCCTTCATTTTGTGTTCGGACCAGTAATTTAACCTGTTCTTTTTTCCACGAAGGCCAAGTAGTTTGGGTAATAAATACCCTTGTGTACAAAATTGTAAAATTGTAGGTTGGTCCTAGAGAGGCCAGAATTTTGTACGATTTTTTTTGTATAATGTTGCCTTGAGTGGGCTGTAAGGAATCGGGAGCGCAGTCTCCATGGTTAAAGTTGGAGCCTGAGAGTGCTAATACTACTGTAACATTGAGGGAGTGCCTCTGGAAGGCTGTAAAATTTGTATCGGTTGGAGCAAGGTGCTCTGTTTTGGGAGATTTCTCTCCTGGTCTATGTAAACGTTAGTTGGCAATATTGTAAAGTTGGAAATTAGGGGCTTGAAGCCCAAATGGGTTAAATTCCCTATTCTGGATTTTCTACTTTTATATCAAAACTGTCATTGTCATACATAGTTAAGTTTGATTTTTGAAAAGAAGTATAACCTTTATTTCAAAGTTTTAATAGCATATTTGGTATTGTAGATAGACCCATTCAGCCCGCACCTTCTTTCACCTCTCTTTGATCCACAAGAACCCGGTAACAATAACAATAATAATAATAATAATAATAATAATAATAATAATAATAATAATAATAATAATAATAATATTTATTATTATAATTATTATAATTATTATAATTATTATTATTATTATTATTATTATTATTATTATTATTATTATTATTATTATTATTAACATTTCTTTTCCTTCAATTGTACATATTCACATACACGGAATTGCCTCCATCCCCACATTTATGTGCACATATATTCTGCTGTGTATTCACCAATATGTAGGCAATTTTAAATTTACATATTCACAAATGATCCTCCTTTGCTATGCTATCTTATCTACTGCTATCGTATTGTGTGTTCCTTTTCAAGTTTTTATCTCTCTTATCAATTGTCCTAAAAACTGTCGCAGAAGTTACTTGGGTTAAGACGCAGCAGGTCCTTGTGCAAGTTACGTTCCAAAAAGGGTAAAAAAAAATAAATAAATGCATGCAATGTAAATTTTGTTGACGATGCTGATGATTGTTGTTTAAAGGGGCCTAACATCTAAAGTCATCGGCCCCAATGTAAATTTTAATCTAATAGCAGTTGTATAGATTGCTTTGTAGTAATTCCACGTGTTCTATATGAGTTGACTACTTTTCTAGATACAGAACATAATATGAGTAGAAATTCGTAAATAATATAAATTTATTAAGGACAAGCTGTGTGTTTAATAGGAAAAAGTGTAAATTTTATAAAACCGTATTTAATGAAATCGTCTCCTTATCTGTTCATTTAATATTTAATGATTGATAATAACGTATCTTTGTGCTCCATTTGCCACCTCTTTTTCATTTAACGTTATTTTTGATTGTTTGTTTCCATTCTTTTACTTTAAAATGGGAGATACATTAATTATACTCTTCTTGTGCCACTATGAAATTTATTTTCTCAGCTGTTTCTTGTTTAGGCCTATATATTTTTATTCCTGTACTTATTTATTCTACTTTTCTTATTTTTTACTTATAGCCTTCCGATGATATTAAGGAGGAAATATTCATAGAAGAACATACTGATGATCAGCTCTTGCCATACATCAAAGAAGAAACAAAGTATGTACACTAAGAATCCTATGCAATATGGAATATTTTGCACCTGTTCACAATGGTGTTCAATAGTGGTTGGTTTATCTCCAAATCTGGCCATTTTCATCCATTTAATAGCTTCTTTACGAGGTTATATTTAAACAGTAATATTTTAAAATTCTATTGGTTCAGATTATCTCAAAAATTTAAAAACTTTAATATCATATTTAAGATTTGTCATGTAGTTTTTTGACTATATATCTACAAAAGGTATCTCCGGTAAAGCTAGATATTTGTGAAGTGTTTTTGTTTACAATACCTTTAAGGAACTGTGAAAAATGTGACTTCCTTCACTGTCACTGCATCGTTTGTTCATCACATTGACATCATATGAAATGCCATCTGCAACTATTACCTCCAGATATTCTCAGTAATTTTGTATGTTCGTACAAAGAGTGACACACAGAAAAAGCCATGTTTGTAGATTATAAACTAAATCTACAAATTCAAATTTTTTAAGTATTATGTACATTGCAAACAACATAATAATTTCAAACTAACTTTATTAGGTTAATTAATCAATATAATGGTTGAGTTCAATAGTGTGATAACTCAAAGAATATCACTTTTAAATTATTTATTTGGTTAGATTCTCTTTTCCTGATCTTTTCTGGTCTTTTGTATGTTAAGTGTGTTGTGTGTGAAGTCAGATTCCTCCATTTGTGGATGCTAAAGCAGATAATGTGTTGTTGACATGGAATGTTCAGATCATTAGTGCTACATCTTAGATATCATAGTTTTCAGATAAAATTTCCACATTGTTGTAAGCATAAAAATATTGTGGTATTGAATTTACGTTTCTTTGAGTGTTGTGGTCACACTTGCTGATTGTCGCCAATTTCCACTTTTCATTTTAGTGCCCATTGTCAGTCAAGTGCTAGTAGGGTGTTCATTGCAAGCACATTTACACAGTTAGTATAAACTAATAAAATGGACAGCTGCAAGTGAAGTTTTAAATTTGTACAGGTTGCTTAAAAATTCAGAATTCTTCATGTAAGTGAATTTATTATCTCATAAAAGTAGGTAAATAATAATGTAATGATGTAATATTATTTCAAAATTGTAATTTTTGTCACTGACATTACAATGTAGCACAAGTGTATATCCTGTTTTCAAACATTTCATGCAGAAGTGTTTTTTGAACTTTAGGTGAGCCATTGCACTATTTGCTAATTAATGTTTTGCTCTCACACCTTTGTTCTTTACTGTGTGAAACAATCTTCGATAATCTCTGGGAAATGATTGTATTATCTCGGATTGGTGCTCTTAACCGAGTGCTCTTATCGGTAGGTCCTGCAATTGCTAGTCATAGCCTAAGGTTTGAATTCAAACCAGATTAGTGATGGAAACTATGAATTCTAAAAGGTGTATTTGATTTTGTGGATGGCTAGAGTCTTCTTGACTGTTATGTGACACATTGCCTTGTTCCTACTGTACATACACAACTAGTGGCAGGAAATATTCATTTCAGTCCTTGGAATTACCCAGTACCAGCTTACACTCTCTCATTAGTCAGAGTAGAACCATGACACAACTGAAGATCGCCCATATATTGTAACAGTAAAAGTTGATTTCGACGGCTAGCTGAACACGAGATTCGACACAGGGGTGTCGGGTCTCTATCTGATTGGTTACAGAGGAGAGGGAAGTAAAATAAGTATAATGGAATATTTTAATTTTGTTCAAAAGTGTATTCATAAAATGAAATCAGAATTTAACATCACCTTAGCACAGCAGTTACAATGAGTACTTCTTCTGGGATTGAACCGGTCCTGGTACACTGCAGTATCGCAATGTTCGTTCATAGTGACACCATCTTCCGAGCAGGTCTCGAAATCTAGAAGTTCTAGAATATCTAGAAGATCTGGATCATCTGGGAGCACTCGTGGTCTTGGTTGTAACACTGCACTAGGATTTGAAATGGACTCGAAAAATAATCGATCTGCACAAATAAAGTTATTGTTAATGGCGATTTTTAAGAAATCACAAGCACCGATCAATTGTCCTCACAATGTGATTGCACTAGAAAATTTGACGTACACAGTCATTTCTGCTGCATTGGTTTAAATAATAAATTAATTGAACTGATAATTAAAACTTTGATGTATCAACTACGAAAAATAAATGTCACTTTATCAAAGTTAAATGTGAGAACATCGGCCGAATAACGACGTAGAAAATAAGATATCCTACTTTGAAACCTTACACAATTCAAGTTCGAATTAATTCTTGAAATAAAATGGTAAAGAATAAGTTCCGTATACTTAGTCTCGTTCACGATTGAATAATGGCAAAAAAGAAAACAATTTCCTTCCTCGAACCGTCCTGGGTTCAACATAGGTCCTATCGGAATAATTAAGAAATGTTAATTGCGCCAGATTATTCAACTACAGTTCTGAGTCTATGTTCACTCAAGAATCTGGTTACTTGTAAAATAAATCCTAAGTTCAACAGCACTGTTAAATACAACCAATTTGCATCAGCCATTCGTAACACAAACGTATAGTTTGATAAAATGTAGAGTAATCGCGCACTTTGATACTTCACTACCGCAAATTCAATCACCTGAACAGTCTGAAACACTGACTTATGTTTCACTATTAGCATAGTTTATCACTTGTGAAGGTTAAATACAAAATTATGGACAGTTTTGACGTTTCACTAACGACAATGTTTTATCACTTTAACATTCAATGTTAAATAACTCTGTAAAGTTTAAACACTGTCATTCAAATCATATCATCTCTTGTAATACAAACATCAAATTACGTTTAAGTAATTGGTAGCGTAATATCGTACTGGTGAGGAAATGTAAGTTCGAGTCACACTGCTCTTATAAATAGTTAGACACGTCAACTGTTCACTTCTCAACTTATGCGCAATTTCTATCACGACACGCTAACGATATTGCAAATATTCTAAGTCTTATGATGCGTCATAAGATCAAAGTTCAATAGTACGCGGATTTAAACTTTCAACGGAGAGTCGAACTGGCGACTTACTTCATGGCAGAAGAATGACCAACAGCCGACCGTCCGGCCTGGACTGTGGAACAAAGCAGACTGGCTTGACAGGCGAAATGCCTGCCTTTCTATACGGCATCCCCAAGAAATTCTGACTGATAATATCTCCCTTAATTCTTAACAGACCTTTTTCAAACTTGGTAGACATAATCATAACAAATTAGGCTACACGACGATGTAGTTCATTTCTTCGCACCTTAATTCACTCAAAAGAAATTAACGATGGAAAGAATTGAATATTCTATCGGCTGACGCAACATGGCCTTGGCCGAGTTCTCCAGTTCGTGACGTCACACTTACTCGCCGCTCTCAGCTGGCATGCTTGCAGGCTGCAGGATAAGCTCGCTCGGCGGGTAACATAACTTCATACATCGGGGACTCTAACTTACAACCGTATTCCGGGTATAATATGTCAACTCTTTGAGGTTCAAAATCTGCTGTTTCTTTGTAATTGTTGTGTAACAGGACACCATAGGCTACGTTAGAGAACAATCTCCTATTATGACCAACACTATATATGTTTCTTTTGGATACTTTTCACACACAAAATGCATATTTCTATTCTTGGATGGAGTTTAAATTATCTTTCTCCTTCCGAAACATATCTCGTGCAGAGGCATTCTCGAACCAGCATAGCGACAAGCTTTTAATGTGCATTCTTTATCCTCGGTATATAAGGCAGAGGGCAGTCAATTGTTTACGTACCTTAGTCCATTGTATATAATAGATTTTAGATGCTTCTGAAGGATTCAGTCGACCGGATCTTATATACCGCGTCCCACTTCATTTTATACCTCACCTTAGGCGCTATGTTATCCTAACTCTCATTTTAGCAGTCTGTAAATATCATGTAGCAACTTAAATTTCTTCTTTTAAAATGTCTCAAAGAATTGCCTTGTCAATTTGCTACTGAATTACATAAGAACATGTTTTAAGATTCATAAAGTTTCCTAATTGCTGGCTTGTGGAAAAACACATATTTTGAGCTTACCAATTAGTGATGAGGTTACCTTCCATTTGTGGAGAGACACATCACTCTGTGCAAAATAATTAGTGATGAGGTAAATTTCCATTTGTGTAAGGACACATGGTCCTGAACTAACCACTTAATTATGCTGTTACCTTCGACTTGTAGAGTGTCAAGTGTTACATTGCCCTGAACTGATCACTCCATGCCACTTCTCCATGGTCTTCTTCCTTATAGACCTGATCGGTGTGGAAATAGCAAATTGATTATTTTGATCACATGCTATTTATGACGGATGTAAGCAGAAATATTAATTGCAAATTCCATTCAGGCTAGAATACACTGACGGAATCCCCTCTTACTGGTAATCCTAAAATGTCAACGGATAGTCACACTGTGACTCCTGTATAACACAGATAATACTGAAATTTTTATTTTGTTGAGTTATATATTTTTCTTTGTAATGAATTTATAGGAGTCACTTAAACGTGAAATCCAGAAGCGTTCTGTCATTCAAACACTGTTTTGTGAGAATAAGTCTTTATAGTTATAGGACATGGGCTTTAGGGCAGAGAATTTGAACCTACTATGTTAAATGATAGGATGTGTAAAGTATCCATCGTATCCCATTTTTATAACAGAATATTCATTAATCTGCTTCTTGTTATTCTGCTTCCTTAGTGTATTCCTGCCTTGTGGCAGGGTGCACTGTTGTGATTCATTGCCTCCTGCCAGTTCGGTGTCGGGCTATGTCTGTGTGTAGTCTCACAGCTTTCAGGTCGTTGTGCACTTTATCTGTCCTAAGCTGTCTTGTTCGTCCCTTGCGCCTCTTTTCACCGGCTTTCCATGTATATGCTGTCTTTCCCAATATATCATCATGTGCATGCAACACACGCCCAAATCAGCACACACACCTTTCATCAATTTTCTTCTGGATCGGTGTCATGCCAAAACGTTTTCTGAAAACCCCATTTGAAATGTGATTCAGTCTAGTTATGCCAGCCTTCCACCTAAGCATATTCGTACCGATGATGCTTAGTTGGCATTCTACATCCTCTTTAGTTGGCCACCATTCTTTGCCCTAGAATACGACAGGACGGATAACAGTTTGATAGATCTTAGATTTCAAAAGGTCCTTCATCCGATGGTCGCAAGGGCGCCGGTTGTCATTCCCAACTTCAGCCAAGCTTTGTATATCCTTAATTTTACTTCATCAGTAAGTTGGCCATCATCAGGCATTGTGGAGCTAAGATACTTAAATTTCTCTACTCGTGCTATATCTTCACGGTCAACATGCATGGTTCCAACTTCTCGATGATGTAATGTCATGTATTCTCTTTTTATGTTAAGGCGCTGGACATATTATGCTAGTCGATTGTTCCAGTCTTCTGTTTGATGCTGGAGATTAAGCTTATTCGCTGCAGCAAAATGACATCATTTACATAGGGAAGTGTCCATGGCATTGGACTGTGCAGTTCTGATGCAACGGAGTCCATCACAAGAATGAATAGCAGTGGTGATAAAGTAAGGCCTTAGTGGACTCCTACTGTTATGCGGAATTCATTTCACGCTCCTGCTGCAGCTTGAACATAACTTCTTGGTTCATTGTAGAGCAATTATACCCTCTCACCAAGCTGCTCTGGAATGCTATGTTCTCATAGCGCTGATTTTTTAAGTTATGAGGTACCCAATGGAAGGCCTTCTCAGGGTCCAGAAAGTCGTGATGAAGCCTCTTAGTATTTTCATAGTGTCTCTCAAGTAACAGCCCTGGGGCGTGGGTTGCTCCTGTTGCACCAAAATTTTACACAAATCCAGCTTGGCTTGTTGTGTTTGGCTAAATCACTAACCCTTTTGTTGAAGATTTGTTCAAAATATTTCATTGCGTGGCTCAGAAGTATGCTCGGGCGGTAATTAGAAAAATCGGCTGGACTTTCTTAATTTTTGAATGGACCCTCCGTCGCCAGTCTCTTTGATTTTGACCCCCTTTGATGATTTGGCAGAAAAGGTTACTTAAGCCGCACTGCTGCATTGAGAAAAACAAACTGTGCCGGAAGGAAATCAGGACCGATGGCTTTCCCAGGTTTCATTTCCTTTAGCATAGCCTGGGCTTTGGTAACGTCAATTTCCTACATTGGACCTTCTACAGCGGAGGAGATTGGGATTGGTAGATAAGGAAATTCCAAGATTGAAATTTTTCAAAGTAGTTCCGTCAGTCTACTCGCGCTTACCGCCAGTCGAATAGCAAATCATCTGTTTCCTCATTGATGCCGTAAAAACGTTGGACTTCTTCCGTTTTGCGATGCCTCGATTTGTCTAGCCGTTAAATATTCCGCAAGTTTTTGCGCGTGTCAAATTTCACATGTAGACCTGCTTACGTGTTTGCTTTTCATACAGAAAATATCTCCTTCGCATTACTATTGGCTGCTTTATAGGTATTCAAACGAGCAAGAAACTTGTGGTACAGCTGTTTCTTCAACCGTACTGCATACTTAGCATCGTCATTGCGAAGCCACGTGTCACAGTTAATCCTTTGATGTCGTCGTCCTGACTTAGTTGTTCCAAGAATAGGGCATGCGGCGTCTTTAAGTTTAAACTGGCTCATTTCAACTACGGTGATTTGTGGCACTGTAAGTTTGGCAACAATGCTGGCCTTGATTTTCATGTTCCTTCTAACTGTAGTGTTAAAGGAACACTATTAGAATATTCAGGGGAATGATAGCTTGCATTCGGGTTCAAATTCAGGATATCAGAACATTTTAATAAAGCACTACTACCAAAGCCATATCCTTTGCCACCTTCATTATGTCTATGACAGCAGTATCTGGTGGAGAAGAGAAAGCATCAGTGTTAGGAAAAGAGCTGTAATCTGCTTGTTATAACCGAGCTTTTTCAGGATTTCATCAGGATTAGTGGTTTGCATGTTGGATACGGGCTCTGTTAAAGACAGCAATTAACACCTAGACTGATGTAATACATGGTAGTAAGTATGAACTTCCTTGTATAAACCTACTGCCCTCTATGTAGATGATTGCACATCTAAGCTATGTAATTAGAAATAACCATAGTCTGGCATAACAGAATACTTCACTTGCATTACAACAGTATACAAATACAATATGTATGTCTGCATGGCACTAAATAACATTCAAAATTGATTAGCCGTGTAATTGAGGGAATAATAATAACTGGAATCTTATTTGGGTTCATTAATAAACTGTTTTATTTGCATGTTCACTAAGATTCCGATAATGTGTATACTTTTCACTTAAAAATAGCCTGAACCTCTTCCACACAGGCTAATAATGACTGGCCATTTAGTTGGCAACAATGTAGCGACCGCGGGTGGCTACTGAACTGCTGTTGCAACACAAGTCCTGTTGAAGGTGGTAGGGACAAAAGAGAAGAGGAGAGTGAGGGCTGTGGAGAGGAATGCACGTCAGTGTCATTACCATTGTACTGGTCAACAAACATATGAAACTATGCAGTATGAAAACAAAAATTAAGTAAGATGTAAAATAAGCTTACCCGAGCGACCTGGTGAGTAGATCCACTGACTTTCACAAGCACACACACATAAATATAAACTAATTACTATGCACATAATTTCTTCCTCTTAAGTTCACGAGTTCATCCCTCTCCCTGCAATGCTTTTAACTGTGCCATCGTGGATATTTGAGATTTAGTTCCGTCTTCTCGTAATACACAAATGCGTCCATCTTGAGTCTGGCATTTCTGTAATCCCCAAAAATCCCTTGCCTGATTAAGGATATGTTTTATCACACTTGTAAGGGACTGAGTTAGCATAAGCCCACTGCACTTCAAAGCTCGTTTCCTGCGTCTCACTTGATCAGGATCACGGTATCGACAGAACTTAATAGTGATAAGTAGATTTCCCTGTCAGACCACTTCAGCGGACGTTCTAATTCGGCGGCCTACCCTGTGGCAGCGATCCACATGAAGAATTGAAAGTTCTACCGAAAGTTTATTTTTCAGTGTTTCCAGCGTTTCAATGTAGACGTCCCCGGACGGCTGTTCCGGGACACCATGCAATAAAAGTCAGTTCGAGCGAGTGTACTGTTTGGCCTCGTCCAACACTTCATCTTGTTTCTGGAGTCGATCTTCCAGCGCATTTAACTCCCCTTTAAGTTTGGAGATGTCTTCGTTGGCCTGTTTCCTGAATGCCTGGAACTCGCCACCAGGCGCTTTGAGCACGTTCGGTGGGTTGACGGCAATGACTACGGAGTCTAGGCGACCTTGCAAGTCTTTCATGCCATATTCAAGAGCCGATATTCTCTTAGCCACTTCGTTTACAGATATGGCGATTACTTTCCGATGAAAAAGGCACTTAAATATAAAACTTTGTTGACTCGGAATACAACTTTCGGCTAATTAACCTACACTTCAAACAGGGTATAGCAAGAGCAACTTTACTATACCGTCTCACTCGAACTCATGGTACTTTGACTATGCAGGAGAAGAGATATATAAGGTTTCAATAGATAAATGTGTGCCACATTAAAGCGCTTGTAATTTCCTTTTTAAACTGGACCTCTTTTCATGCATTCTTTAAATGAGGTTGTCTAAGAGCTCGTACATTCATAAATCGGCATAAGTTTCTTGCGCGTGATATCGTGATTCGAGAGAAAAGATGCACCACATCCTGGTAACTAGTGGGAGCTTTTGAAATTTAAGACTACACTCTTAATTTGAGCTCAGATAATGTTTATGCTCAGGAATGTGATTTCCATGAGTAATGGGCCCTCTGAATGGGATATCAGTGAGTTGAATGTTCAGTAACAATTCCTTTGTATGAGAGTTGTAGTGGAGTTGGCTTTTGAACTATTGGTCACATGGTTTTTTCTTTGTCACTGTAGATTGCGGCCCGAGGTCAGCAACGAAGATCATCAACCTCCGGATGGCAGAGCGCATTGTTTTAGGTGCAATGTGTGTGGTAAAATCCTGGCCGGGAAGTTGGGCCTCTTGCGACATCTGAAGAGACACAAAGAGTATCGTGCCTGCAAGTGTGATCACTGTGGAAAGCTATTCGGCAGTGGAAGCAGCTTATTGGAACACCTGAGTATGCACCCGCTCTTAGAATGCGAAATTTGTGATAAATGCTTTACAAAGAGGACGATGCTGACGGAGCACTTGGAGTTACATAAAAGTAATTTACGAAACGAATGCTCAGTATGTCATAAAAAGTTCAGGAATTCGTGGCACTTAACCAACCACATTCGATCTCATACAGGCTTGAAGCCACATTCCTGCAACATCTGTGGGATATCCTTCAGCATCAAAGGCAATCTGGCAGTTCACATGCGGTCCCACACAGGCGAAAAGCCTTACTGGTGCAATGTGTGTGGTAAATTCTTCAGACGGAAATTTCATCTAACATACCACATGCTCACTCACACAGGCGACAAGCCAAATTATTGTAAAATCTGTGGCAAGTCATTCAGCACGAAATCTAACCTAGAACGTCACGTGCGGACACACACGGGCATCAAGCCACACTGCTGCAATATCTGTGGCAAATCCTTCAGCCAGAAAGCCGGCGTAACGGATCATATGCCGACTCATATAGGCGAAAAGCCCTTCTTTTGCAGTATCTGTGGCAAGTCCTTCAGACAGCGATTCAACTTTTCACATCATATGCGGACTCACACAGGCGAGAAGATTTTCTGTTGCAATGTTTGTGGCAAGTCCTTCAACAGTAAAGCCCATCTAGTATTACACGTAAGGACTCACACGGGCGACAGGCCGTACTCATGCAATGCCTGTGGAAAATCCTTCACCCAGAAAGGCAACTTAGCATATCACATTCGAACTCACACTCACGAGAAGCCATACTTCTGCAGTGTCTGTGGCAAGTCATTCAGCAGTAAATCCCACGCAGCCCTACACGTGCGGACTCACACAGGTGCAATGCCAAACTGATGTGATGTCTGTGGCAAATTCATCCAGAACGGGAACCTAGCAGGTAACATACGGATTCTCACGGGCTTGTAGCCACACTGGTGCAGTATTTCTTCCAGAGAATTGTACCCTCACAACAAATGTGGACGAACTCAGACGAGAACCCATACTGTGAACTGTCCATGGCAAATTTTTCAGCCAGAAAGTCTATCATAGAGCTCGCATGCGAATGCTGTTAAGGCACTCGAATGCTCATTATTGCGTCAAAATATTCAAAGTATAATGTAACAACCCTTCACATGTGCGACTTCAGCCCGGCGGGCAGCTTTTAAATGAACGCAACGCCCATGCTCGAAACACTTCTTAGCTCTGTGATGAGAAACACATGAAAATGATTGTTTCTCCTCCACTCACCGTGGAGAGAACGATCGAAAAATGAAAAAAACAACCCTGAACGGTGGATCACTCGGCTCGTGGGTTGATGAAGAACACAGGAAATTGCGCGTCGTCATGTGAACTGCAGGATACATGAACGTCGACATTTTGAACGCACATTGCGGTCCATCCATTCCGTTCCCTGACCACGCCTGGCTGAGGGTCGGTTGCTAAAACTGAACGCGGCATTGCGTTCGAACGGTGGGAGCTGAACCACACTGGAGAGTTGCCGCACTGCTCCGTGTTTTGTGTGCAAATCTTTCGCACGCAGTTGGTGCACACAGGCGAGACGGCGCACCAGCGTCACTTCACACCGGTTTGAAGCCGCACGAGATTAAATAATAATGTTATTTTGCTTTACATCCCACTAACTACTGTAAGAGAGTTCGATGTTCCACACGATCTTCTCCAATTCTGTAGATATCGCCAGGAACATGCGATCGCACGCCGCAGGGATGTAATAAGTTCTTCATCCAGAACGGCACTTTTTAGGCAAACCTCATGGTGTACGCCGGAGTGCGGTTCGTCCCTTTGTGCCATTTTCTCTGAGATGGGATCTTCTGTTGACATAATGCCAGGTCAGTGTGCGAAAGGATCAAAGGACATTTCATGATTTATCTCCTCATCAATCACAGATACGAAGTATATCACACCCGCTTGTTCTCAGCCTCGGACGACGCTTTCTCTGTTTTCGGACTTCAGCAGAAGTGTGCTCATTAACACTCATTGAAGAGCCGTCCAGTTGCGAGAATATGAAATAATCCGTATGAGCACGGAAGAATCATATGGCAAAGGCAGGTAGTAAAAGACTGGAAGCGCAGGAAAATGTATTCAAACGTATGAAAAAATATTTCAAGGGGATAAATAAGTGCCAAATCAAGTCATAATAGGGTATGCAATTGAAGAAATTGTTCCTGAAAACTGAGCACACCTTTGATCTCTTTCCTACATGTCACTAGTGTGTTCTTTTAATAATGAGTAGACCTGTAGCTCAAAACTGTATCTGTTCCCTCGACTCTTGAACAATAATATTTTGTCTGTCAACCTGTTCTGAATGCTAATTGAAAATTCAACTTCAGTGACCGTAGCTCTTCATGAAGTTCACGTAGTTCTGGAGGAAGCGTGCGTAGGTAAGGACTTGTATGTGAGAGGTGCAGTATACTTGTCTGTAAGTTTCTCCATTTTTAACGGGTGGCAGAGAATTGGCACTTGCGTTTCGCTAATGGAACCTCAAATAAGTCACTAAAAATCTATTATACCTCAGCGTTGCATGTGTTGAAGAGACGTAGTGAATACTGAACCCTTTCTGTCATGTCAAACTGATATTTGCCTGTTCCATGTCTTCAGCATGAATTGTCAACTCTTGTGTATCAAGGGATGTTAATGGCTCTTCGTCACTTCCAGACATTACAATCGGGTACCAAGGAAGGCCTACTTACTTAAATTAAATGCTTACATAATGTGACTATGTTTATTCAATCAAAAACAATGAAATATGATGGCGGGTGTGTTTACAAATATGGCTATAAACAGTGGTATCCGGTCAGTGACATTAATATAACGCTGCGGCTGGACGATTTCAGGATGAAATTAATGTCCACCACAAAGAAAGCTTGAAGGGATATTTATAGAAAACCACTTTGTGGTTAACTAGAAAACAACATCATGAGATGTCCGACTCGTGGGCTGAACGGTCAGCGTACTGGCCTTCGGTTCGGAGGGTCCCGGGTTGGATTCCCGGCGGGTCGGGGATTTTAACCTTAATTGGTTAATTCCCATGGCATAGGAGCTGAGTGTTTGTGTTGTCTTCATCATTTCATTCTCATCACGTAGCGCAGGTCGCCTACAGGCGTCAAATAGAAAGACCTGCACCTGGCGAGCCGAACCTGTCCTGGGATATCCCAGCACTAAAAGCCATACACCATTTCAACATCATGAGATTCAATCTGCTGTGCATTGTGCTTCCTGTTTCACAATCATCTAAATATCAGGAAGTGATCGCCAGACCTTTTTAATTGAGGCTGTCCACTATCTGACCATCAGCATAGGATGAGTAACCTGGACCCTCAGTTGAATCTGAGTAACCTCCAATTTACATCATTCAGCTATCATGGTCATCCAATAAAATTAATGTTTGTTGTTGCTATTTGGCTTTACATCGCAGCAACACAGATAGGTGTTATGGCGACGATGGGAGAGGAAAGGCCTAGGAATGGGAAGGAAGCGGCCATGGCCTTAATTAAGGTAGATCTCCAGCATTTGCCCTGTGTGAAAAAGGAGAAACCACGGAAATCCATCTTCAAGGCTGCCGACAGTGGGGTTCGAACCCACTATCTCCCGGATGTGAGCTTACAACTGCGCGCTTCTAACCGCATGGCCAACTCGCCCGGTAAAATTAATGTTTAAGGTTAAAGAAACGTGCCTGATGACCAAAGTGAAGCCTTATTGAATTTAAGTTAATTAAACGTGGCTGATGACCAAAGTGACCTTTCACTGAATTTAATGGAACGTGCTTAATGAACAAAGTGGTTAATAACATGGAAGATTATTGTGTTAAAATAACTCCATGTGATCCAGGGAGATGTCGGAAGCGAAAAGCATTTCCGTGCAACCAGAAAAGTGAGAGAGAAAAAGGATAAGGTAAGTATGTTTAGATGTTTAGCTATGATATTTTATACTCTACGTTAGTACTATTTTGAGTCAAAGCTATAATATTCTGACAATAATGTTTATTATTGTTACAGATATTCTGAAAAATTCATTGCCGCTTAATCCAACTTGCAATCATGCTGAGAATCCACGTCATGCATTTCAATATAAGCGCCTTACTATGCACGACATCAAACATTTCCATGAAGTGTTCTATTCTACACCTGAAAAAAGGTTCAGGATAGTTTCATACTGAGATGCACTGTGCCAATAACACCCAAGCATGTTTTCATTGTCAAGATGTATTTGGTGAACCATACCTAATACAATTACCATTATTCTTGAGCTTACATTTTTAAAAAGCTTTTCATTATTGAAATATGTCATTATTAATGCAACATACTTGATTGCAGAGACTTAACTTCTCATTCATGTACCTGACACAATTTTGAATTGATGATTATTACCATCTTCCAACCAAAACCCTCCTAGTCAAAATAAAATCCATATTACATCGAAAATAATAGGTATACGTTTATTTTTCTTTACTCATATTATTTCAAAACCCCTTACACATCACTTCTCCAGTACACACATGATAACTACAAATTGTAAAGCAGAGTCACGTTTTTCTCAATTTCTGAAAATGTTGTCAGTGTGGGTATGGCGGCTATTGTATATTATGTCCTCATATCAAGAAGTGGAAAACCTAAATATCTAAGGACATCCTTCTGACACCAAAACAGTTAATAAATGCTCAGTGGGAATATGAACTATGATTGTGTTATGGAAATATCGAAACTGGAATACAAACTCGAATGCATGGAACTGTGTCTGAGAATCCACTCTACCATTTTCCTACGCAATAGAATTGAAATGTAAATACTCCCCATTTATTTTAACATCACTAATATTGTAACACGCCCTTCTGTTTCCGAACAGGGCCCGCCTCATATAAATGAGAACACCTGTTATATCGTCAAACAGATTTATACCTGCCGCTCTCCACTGGCTTAAAGTGAGCAAACATATCCCCACGGAGAGCCTTTTACTACAGCACAAATCTACGTCGAAATCCTTGTATTATCAGAAAATATATCAGTTAACATTATTGCCTTCACGAATGAACTCATGTCTAATGGGATCTGTGGAATATGATATGCATTTCACTGGTATTAATGGAGGTATTAGGTGAACAACGGATCCCTCTGGATGTAGGATCCTATTCTATGTTCAAACCATGGACCTTATCATATTTCAAAGCATTACGTCCTGACGTATTTCCCTCGGGCCTTTTTACAAAGAAACCTCAGCATTATCTACACTGTTACCTCTTGGATATCCACTAGGAACATGTCTCACAGAGTCATATGGTTTTATAATTACATGGACAAATAGAACATATCTACCACCGACAGTTATGGACAGTTACAAAGTTTCTCATTTCACTTGGAAATACAATACTCCAGATGCATGTGATAACGACTTCAACATCGACTCCAAACCTCATTAGACTGAACCACGTGCTATCACCTCCCGACTAATTTATCGCAGAATGACCTTTCACAATACAAAGCATACCACATGGATAAAAACATTTACTCATTCCATTACTTATTATTTCAGAATATTGTGCCCAATTAAGGAGCGCGATTGTACTTATTTTGCAGATGAGTTTGCTTTTTTTCTCTTCCCAGATTCTCTTCTTCCCTCGCTGTGTTTTTCATCCGTTATTCCGTCCATGCAGTGGTGTTTTCATTTTGGGTTTTAAGCAACGTTGTAATGTATCTGGTATGCTGATTTCGTGAAGGTCGTTTTTAATTTCAATTATCCAGTTATTCTTGACTTTTAGTGAGGAGGCATAATTAAATATCTTTTTAGCGAGTCTTTCGTCATCCATTCCTTGAATATAGTAATTAAATTTCAATCGCCTTTTTCCAGTTGTATCTGATAATTTCTCAGTATGTTGGTATAACTCCGGAGACCTCCTGTTCATCCACACTCCTATGCATACTGGGCCAAATATTTCAATGAGGATTTCTCTCTCTAGTTTTTCGACACTTTTGGATAATGATCTTTCTACAGTGATCAAGGTTTCTGACGTGTGTGTTATAATATTTTAATTTTGCGTTCCGGGGTTTTGATTTTTTGTTGTACTTTTTCCATGTGATTCTATGGCCTACTCTTAATATAAAAATCTCTCTCTGTTTGCTTCATGATTTAATGCAAACGGTTGGATGATTTCCACAAATATTAGAAATTATTTAGCTGAGAAATTTTGCCAAACTGAGTTACCAGATTTTGTTTGTGTGATTATCGAGTAGATAATTCCATGTATCGGGTTTTCTAATATGAGATTTAGATTCGTTTTAGGTGCAATTGCATGAAGATCTTCCGGGGACTGAATTCATTCTTGCCTATTGTTGGATAGAATAACTAGACCATATGGGAAGGCAAAACATTTGATATGAATTTGATCATTACCTATCTTGCCAGAAAATGTCTTGAGGCAACCTCTAATGCTAAATACCTTACTTATACTGCTGAGATCATGTTTGTGGGTTACTGTAGTCACGTCCTAGTTCGTGAACCATGGACAACGGCTGAGTGGCCTAGTAAGTGGTCCTGAGAGTCGGGATACTAGTTGCTATGGAATGGGAGTGGGCATCTCGGCATATTCTGAGTCGTGGCCCTCCTTGTGCTCAGGCGGCTAGGACTATATAATTCACCGGTGGTCCATAACCCGTCAGAGGAGAGATCCTCACTTGGACTATGTGCAAGTAGGGCAGCATCCTGCTTCATGAATTTACCGAGCTCAGAACACTTTAAGCAAGCCTCGGACCTATGGGAGTAATGGAGTCCCACTCCCATTTGACAGGCGAGGGACTCCTTGGAAACAACTTGGCGAACGAAATGGAATTCGATGGGGAGCTATCAGTATTAATGGGGCTTATGGAAGAATGAAAGTCGAACTGGCTGAGTCAGCAAAGAGGATGCATCCGGATGTGCTAGGTGTAAGTGATATTCGGGTAAGGGGAGATATTGAGGAAAAGATAGGAGATTATAAAGTGTACTTGACGGGTGTTAGAAAGGGAAGGGCAGAGTCTGGGGTAGGGCTCTTTATCAGGAATACCATTGCATACAACATAGTTTCTGTTAGGCACGTTAATGAGCGAATGATGTGTGTAGATTTGTCAGTGGGAGGAATCAGGACAAGAATTGTGTCCGTGTATTCACCATGTGAGGGTGCAGATGAGGATGAAGTTGAAAAGTTTTATGAAGCATTGAGTGACATCGTGGTCAGGGTCAACAGCAAGGATAGAATAGTGCTAATGGACGATTTCAATGCGAGAGTTGGGAATAGAACTGAAGGATACGAAAGGGTGATTGGTAAATGTGGGGAAGATATGGAAGCTAATGGGAATGGGAAGCGTTTGCTGGACTTCTGTGCTAGTATGGGTTTAGCTGTTACGAATACATTCTTCAAGCATAAGGCTATTCACCGCTACACATGGGAGGCTAGGGGTACCAGATCCATAACAGACTATATCTTAACAGACTTTGAATTCAGGAAATCTGTTAGGAATGTACGAATTTTTCGCGGTTTTTTCGATTATACAGACCACTATCTGATCTGTAGTGAACTAAGTATCTCTAGGCCTAGGGTAGAGAAAGTGAAATCTGTCTGCAAACGAATAAGGGTAGAAAGTCTCCAGGATGAGGAAATTAGACAGAAGTACATGATATGATTAGTGAGAAGTTTCGAACAGTAGACAGTAAGCAGCTTCAGGATATAGAAAGTGAATGGGTGGCATACAGGAATGCTGTAATAGAAACAGCAAGGGAATGCCTAGGAACAACTGTGTATAAAGATGGGAAAAGGCGAACATCTTGGTGGAATGATGAAGTGAGAGCAGCCTGTAAACGTAAAAAGAAGGCTTATCAAAAATGGCTCCAAACAAGGGCCAAGGCAGACAGGGATTGGTACGTAGATGAAAGAAACAGAGCGAAACAAATAGTTGTTGAATTCAAAAAGAAGTCATGGGAAGATTTTGGTAATAACCTGGAAAGGCTAGGTCAAGCAGCAGGGAAACCTTTCTGGACAGTAATAAAGAATCTTAGGAAGGGAGGGAAAAAGGAAATGAACAGTGTTTTGAGTAATTCAGGTGAATTCATAAAAGATCCCAGGGAATCACTGGAGAGGTGGAGGGAATATTTTGAACATCTTCTCAATGTAAAAAGAAATCATCATGGTGGTGTTGCAAAACGCCAAGCTTGTGGGGAGGAGGAAAAGGATGTTGGTGAAATTATGCTTGAGGAAGTGGAAAGGATAGTAAATAAACTCCACACTCATAAGGCTGCAGGAATAGATGAAATTAGACCTGAAATGGTGAAGTACAGTGGGAAGGCAGGGATGAAATGGCTTCATAGACTAGTAAAATTAGCGTGGAGTGTTGGTAAGGTACCTTCAGATTGGACAAAAGCAGTGATTGCACCTATCTATAAGCAAGGGAACAGGAAGGATTGCAACAACTATCGAGGTATCTTATTGATTAGTATACCAGGCAAAGTATTCACTGGCATCCTGGAAGGGAGAGTGCGATCAGTCGTTGAGAGGAAGTTGGATGAAAACCAGTGTGGTTTCAGACCACAGAGAGGCTGTCAGGATCAGATTTTCAGTATGCGCCAGGTAATTGAAAAATGCCACGAGAGGAATAGGCAGTTGTGTTTATGTTTCGTAGATCTAGAGAAAGGATATGACAGGGTACCGAGGGAAAAGATGTTCGCCATACTGGGGGACTATGGAATTAAAGGTAGATTATTAAAATCAATCAAAGGCCTTTATGTTGACAATTGGGCTTCAGTGAGAATTGATGGTAGAATGAGTTCTTGGTTCAGGGTACTTACAGGAGTTAGACGAGGCTGTAATCTTTCACCTTTGCTATTTGTAGTTTACATGGATCATCTGCTGAAGGGTATAAAATGGCAGGAAAGGATTCAGTTAGGTGGAAATGTAGTAAGCAGTTTTGCCTATGCTGACGACTTGGTCTTAATGGCAGACTGTGCCGAAAGCCTGCAGTCTAATATCTTGGAACTTGAAAATAGGTGCAATGAGTATGGTATGAAAATTAGCCTCTCGAAGACTAAATTGATGTCAGTAGGTAAGAAATTCAACAGAATCGAATGTCAGATTGGTGATAGAAAGCTAGAACAGGTCGATAATTTCAAGTATTTAGGTTGTGTGTTCTCCCAGGATGGTAATATAGTAAGTGAGATTGAATCAAGGTGTAGTAAAGCTAATGCAGTGAGCTCGCAGTTGCGATCAGCAGTATTCTGTAAGAAGGAAGTCCGCTCCCAGACGAAACTATCTTTACATCGGTCTGTCTTCAGACCAACTTTGCTTTACGGGAGCGAAAGCTGGGTGGACTCAGGATATCTTATTCATAAGTTAGAAGTAACAGACATGAAAGTAGCGAGAATGATTGCTGGTACAGACAGGTGGGAACAATTGCAGGAGGGTACTCGGAATGAGGAGATAGAGGCTAATTTAGGAATGAACTCGATGGATGAAGCTGTACGCATAAACCGGCTTCGGTGGTGGGGTCATGTGAGGCGAATGGAGGAGGATAGGTTACCTAGGAGAATAATGGACTCTGTTATGGAGGGTAAGAGAAGTAGAGGGAGACCAAGACGACGATGGTTAGACTCTGTTTCTAACGATTTAAAGATAAGAGGTATAGAACTAAATGAGGCCACAGCACTAGTTGCAAATCGAGGATTGTGGCGACGTTTAGTAAATTCTCAGAGGCTTGCAGACTGAACGCTGAAAGGCATAATAGTCTATAATGATAATGTATGTATGTATGTATATAACAAACTTTTCTAAAATGTAAACTTTCTTTCGCCTAATGTAAATTTCGTAAAGTCTTTAACTGTAAATCGTGGATAGAGAGTGAGTTCTCCTCACGAATTCCCCTTCATCTTGGTTTGAGATGACTACGATTTCGTAACTGTTTTCTTCCTGTAATGTATTTATTTCCATGCGAGTTACTTCATTAGCTTGGGACTAGCCCCTGTTTCGTCGTGCCCAGAGCCCGTTAGGGTGTTAATATTTCATTATCAATGAGCGCAAGTGTACGCCTACATTCAGTTTGTGTTCGGGCCATTTATTTAACCTGTTCTTTATCCGCAGAGGCCCAGTAGGTTGGGTACTAGATACCCCTGCGTAAAACTATTTTCATTTGTAATCCGTGCCTGGTGAGGCCAAAGAGTGTAAGATTGTAATGTGATGTTGCCTCGAGTGGGCTGTAAGAAATCGAGAGCATGTATGCTCTTTTCAGATTTTTGTAATAGTGAAGGGTGCCTCTGGAAGGCTAGATATTGTAATTTTTGGAGCAAGTGCTCTTGAATTAGGGAATTTCTGCCCTTGACTATAATATTCCTAATTTTGTAAATTTCGTACACTTGAGCTTGTAGCTCAGAAATTGTAAATCGAGGGCTTGAGGCCCAAAATTGTTGAATTCCCTATTCTAGGGTGTTCCACCCCCGTACCTGAGATATCATTGTTATTGTCACCCAGTGAAAATTTGTTAAGTTTGTTGTTTTGAAGAAATAGAACCTTCAGTTCAAGTTTTATATTAATTGTGATATTGTAGATAGACCCATTCACTCGAGCACCTTCTTTCACCTCTCTGCGATCCACCAAACCTCGGTAACAATTACAATTGTTGACATTTACAAATTACAAGTTGATCAAACTTTCCAGTTTGCATACACAACTGATTCTATGTGTGAGTATATGAAATCTCGCAAATTAACGTTCTTGAAAATCTTCTAAATTTCACAGCTCTACTGCAAACCTTATTACGTCTGAACAAATTCATGCACTAAATTTAACGTCCCGTCCTGAGGAATATATATTACAGCATTTCTGTTATAACAATGTGACACTTCTTACACAAGCAAGCATAGTAAATTTCGGCTCGTGTCTTCTCAGCACAAAAATTTAGTTTACTGTGATAAATTTCCACTAAAATAACACAAGGTAAAATCAGCCCTACACGTAGAAAAATACACCGGACTACGTTGTAGAAGTTACTGGAATACACAGACCGTATTTAACTCCTATCAACTCCCATTTTCTGCTCATTGTCTTCTTCTGTAAGTACGGGTTTACTGGTTTATTTTACGCAAGTTTGCATAATAATATTTTGCATTTTGATTATTTTATTTCTATTACAGACTTAATTCTACGAATCATAAAGACAACACAAAATATATACCCTTGCAGTTTTCTCCACACGCTAATAATGTGCATACAGAAAACTCACAGAAACTAGAATCTTCACCGTCCAAAAGTCAAGGGCATGCGTTTAGTGGTTGAGCACCCTCAGTGCTATCCAACATCCAGATCTTCTCCCGTGATGACACTGAAACTCTCGCAGTAGAGCTCAATTAATAAGCCACCAGGTACTGTATTTAGAAACGTGTAGCCTTCCAGCATCAATATGTGAAGTTTGTGGTTGGTGATTTCAACAGTCATAATACAACATGGGGCTACCCAGGTACCGTCAAAAGGGCATAGGCTGAGGTAGAATGGGCAGATTTGTGTGATCTAATTCTACTGCATGAAAACAAACTTCCAGCATCATTCAACAGTGCGAGATGGAGACTTAGATATAATCCAAATATCAACTTACATTATCTAAGACATGTCTCAGTTATCAGCAAAATCAGTGGGTCAAGCAATCCCTCAACGTCGTGTTATATGCCAGATATATGCTGCAATCTGACCGCAGACAGTTCCTTTACATACATCTTCATTACAGACTCTTATGCATTTCAGCGTTCAGTCTGCGACCCTCTGTGAATTTACAAACCGCCTCCACAATCCTCTATTTGCAGCTAGTTATGTGGCCTCGTCTTCTATACATCTTATCTCTAAATCGTTAGAATATGAGTTCCTCTTCGAAGAAGATGTTGTAGGAATGCTGATTGGGAGAAATGTTCCATTTCACTGGAGAACATTCTGAATACAGTGTCATTTCCTTAATCATATGATGATTTTGTAAATATCATCAAGCATTGTTCTCGTATCTCATTTCCCTGAGGCTGCTCACTATATACCTATACATAAACATCCCTTTGACAACGGTCCTTTGAGCTCCGATTCCGTCCAAGGTGGGGAAGATCTCTTAAAAGCGATATCTAATAACGGGAGCGATGGAGGAGACTGATCTAAGGAAGAGTAGCCACAAATCTTGCAGGTCTCTTAAGCGTCTGACTTGTTACCCTACAGCTAGAGATGGTCATGCGAATGTAACAGCTACACAGATTGCCAGCCAGCACGTGGAAAATGGTAAACCTTGTTACATTTGGGGTTATTCTGGCAATATGTGGTGACCGTATGTTAGGCGAAAGCTACTGCTCAGTGACAGCGTACAGGTTTAATATTAATGTTACTAATAATAATAATAAAAATAAAAATAACTAAACACTTTTTTGCGCAGTGGAGTGTAGCGCAGAGGGATCCGGGACGTACGGGATGGTGACAAGATCTACAACTACTGTACAGTAAATGAAAAGATAATTTCAATAATCGTAACAACAGCCTTTCACTAGAATAGATATACGTGTGTGTACACAACCGACCAGCGGGTACAAAGCATAACAAATATAATTCGATGGATACTGGGACAAATATTGAGAGTGTATGGTACGTGTTTAGTTTAAACATATTATATAGTTAATACGGGTGCATAGACCTGGAAACTCTTATCCCAAATCGTTAACAAGTGATATAAATTTAACTGAATGAGCAACACAATTCAAAAGAATCAACAGTGAGATTGATCAAGCGATAGTTAATTTCATTACAAGTCAGGTCTAAATTTCAAATACCTAATACCGTACAATCGTACAAAATTCCAAAGAAGATGAGGGGTGGAGGCAGGACGGGAATAAGGAAACCGAGAGACACGAATGACGCGAAAAGAGTTCCAATAGGAGTAAAGGCAGGCTCATGAAAATACAATTTCCTTGAAGAGTGAAGTAGTTCAAAAATACGGTAAAGCGTGTAAGTTAACGATCACTAGCCAAATACACAAATGAATGTTGGTGCCGTGCAATTGCACGACTCTTCCAAGTCCGTCATTGTTTTGAAATATGAATGCACGATGTTTTACATGAATTGATCTCCATGTCTCACCTGAAACTAAAACAGCAGCAGCAGAAGGGACTAGAGAAGCAGCTCTGTCCAGTGCGGTGTGCTCGCACATCCAGCTGGGAACGGCCTCTCGTCCAACCTGCCCAGCCTGGCGATGTGGGGCGTATTTATATGATCGACAGTTTATTCTAAAATGTGTGAGGCATTAGAGCGACATCAGGTGGGCGGGACAGTCAGCTGATCGTTCAGAATTTCGGCCAGTCTATGTAAAGCAAGTCCGGTGGATGGTAGTGTAATGTGCATGGCCGGTACACAAGGTACAGCACGATATCCCCACTCTCGTAGAAAAATTGTTGGGGCCACAGAAACTCTTTTTTTTTGTGCAGGCTTCAGAAGCAGGGATCCAAATACCGGATTTATGCGATGATGCAATGTAGTAGGTAGGAGATGGTGAATGCTTCCAGGGGTAGGCGAAGATCGGTGCTCCTGAACGAGATATCGTGCAGAATCGATGGTGGTGCCAACAAGGAGACAGCAGCAATGTGTCCGTAGAGAAAGAAAATTTTATACTGGGAACAAAAATAATTTACGCAGCAAGAGTCCAAGGGTGTCAGGAATGCTCTGGGGGTAAAAGGACGACAGGGAATGTGGAGCGCTCCAAATGGTAGAGAAGTGGGAAGAAGGGGGTATAATAAACATGATGGAACATTTTAGCTACATTCGGCATAGGATTGAACATGAACTTTGATGAAGATCTTTCATATTTTATATTTTTTAGCATAAGGAGTAGACTTGAAGAAGAAACATTTCTTGTTAGAATAAAATACACTGTATATTGCTTTTTGTGTTTTACTTGAGAATTAAACTTTTAAGAATATGATATTTTGTTACATCAGAATTAAGTATAGAAGAGAGAAATGATTTTTGACATGAGAATGAAATATCTGAAGAACGAGAGGAGTGATAATGTAAAAAAAGCCATGGATGAGTAGATGCACGAGCACACACATAAAGGAATCAGGTGGGAGATAGAGACTCTTTTTTCCAAATATGAACTATGGTGAGAAAAATTTTTAGAAATGAACATTGCGTACAAGAGGGTTGGATCAGGAAGAGCCAAACAAGTAGAGGGCATAAGAGACAAGTAAAACACGTGATCAAAAGGACATATAATAGCAGAGACAATAACAAGCGCTGACGTTCTTCCGGGGGAAAGGTGGAAAGGGGGGATGCAAATGGGTGGATGGAAAGAGAAATCGAGAAGTTGGAGAAAGCTCAAGATGAAAAAATAACGAATCACTATATGCCAACAAAGGGTTAAAAATTTTACAAAACTTTGACTCGAGGTTGAGGATGTTGGGACCTAAAACTAAACTTACGACTAAACGCTTGAATAGCACAATATTATCAATGTCATCGCTCTTAATATACAAGAACCTGAGCTAAACTGCAATCACTGCCCAATTAAATGAACGTCGAACCTCGAGTCAAAGGTAACAAGCACAAAATAAGCAGCTGCAATTAGATAGAAAGACTGTAACTGTGGAAAATTTATAAGGAAATGTGTCAATTTATCAAGGTTGAGCTTACTCTTAACAGTCAAAAGTATGAAAAAGGGAAGAAGACTCAGAATAGAAAGGAATGACTGGCGATCAGAAAGTGCAAAATAGGTTAGCGATCTTTGTCATAGGTGGAGTATTTAACTCATGACGAATAGGGGAATTATGATTGATTAACATGAGGTTAGGTAACGATTGAACTTGAGGTCATTGCCGGCGTTGAGTGTTATTAACGTCAAAAGATTGGAAAAGTCGTCGGAAAAGTGATTCATTTAAAATAGTTCATAAGTTATTGTGAGGTTAAGTAAAGCAAAGAAATGAGTTTTGATTTAGTGAATCTCTGCTACCATGTTTCATTTCGTAGTTGTTATTCCTTTTCATGTTCTTATAAACTGTTAGTACGTTATCAATTGTTAGTGGGTTATATCGGTATTCTGGCACCTTGTGGTGGCCGTATGTTATCCAGAAGCTAGTGCTCAGTGACAGAGTACAGGTTTAACATTGCTGATAATATTAATAATAATTAAACACTTTTGTGCGCAGTGGAATATAGCCCAGAGGGATCCGCGACGTACAGGATGGTGACAAGATATACAACTAAATGAAAATATAATTTCAATAATCATAACAACAGCCTTTCACTAGAAGAGATAGACGTGTGTGAACACAACCGACCAGCGGGTACAAAGCATAACAAATATAATTCGATGGATACTGGAACAAATATTGAGAGTGTGTGGTACGTGTTTAGTTCAAATACATTATGTAGTTAATACAGATGCATAGACGTGGAAACTCTTATGCCAAATCGTTAACTGTGATATAAATTTAACTGAATGAGTAACATAATTCAAAAGAATCAACAGTGAGATTAATCAAGCGATAGTTAACTTCATTACAAGTCAGGTCTAAATTTTAAATACCTAATACCGTACAATCGTACAAGGTTTCAACGAAGATGAGGGGTCGAGGCAGGACGGGAATGAGAGAACCGAGAGACACGACTGGCGCCAAGAGAGTTCCAATAAGAGTAACGGCAGGAACATGAAGATAAAATTTCCTTGAAGAGTGAAGTAGTTCAAAAATACGGTAAAGCGTGTAAGTCCAAGGATCACTAGCATTCCATTTCTCTCCCAAGTCCGTCATTGTTTTGAAATATGAATGCACGATGTTTTATATGAATTGATCTCTATGTCTCACCTGAAATCAAAATATCAGCAGTCGAAGGGACTAGAAAACCAGCTCTGTCCAGTGCGGTGTGCTCGCGCATCAAGTGAGGAACGGCCTCTCCTTCAACCTGCCCAACTGGGCGATATGGGGCGTATTTATATGATCGACAGTTCATTCTAGAATGTGTGAGACATTAGAGCGACGTCAGGCGAGCGGGAGAGTCAGCTGATTGTTCAAAATGGCGGTCGCTCTGTGGAAAACAAGTTCGGCGGATGGTAGTGTAATGTGGATCGCCGGTACACAAGGCAAGTCGTGGCAAAACAGCACAACCTCACCATCAGACTTGAAAATGTTACGGTCAGAAGAAAGAGTCTAGTCATCTTACGCGGCTCTTCTGCATGGCAGCCTTTGACAGTTGTAAGAGCAGTGAGCCAGGAGGGATAGACGACATTAGATAACATCAGGGGGAAAGCTGTGACGTCCGAGGCGGCGAGTAGGGGGTTTTACCTGGTTTTCCGGCCGACATCAGCCCAATAAAATAGCTCTCGCGGACCAAACACACAAACACCTGCTCAGGGTCCGGAGATATTAGCGAACTGTGTGGTCAAACACGAAAAAGGCTAATTTAATGATCGTAATAAAACATGACATTCAAACTATAAACTTGACCGTAGCTGGCACATCACTGGAACAAGTCCAGTGCTTTAGGTCTCTGACCTGCGTACTTGATCACAGATTGAGCAGTCCTATTGAAAGTAGGTCCCAAGAACTGCTTTCAAGAGAATTATAGGATTATAGGATTATAATTTCAAATTAAATCCATCCAACACGCAGACACATGCTTTTCACGTGAGGAATAAAGAAGCATCTTTAAAGATGCAGGTGAAGTGATTGGGAAAAGTACTGTGTACTGGAACACAGTGATACACCTGAGTATCTGAGGTCACTCTTTGCTAGTATCACTGCGCCAACACCAAGGCAAAAGTCCTCTCTCACAATGCTTTGGCATGATCAGGTGGGGCTGCTCATCCAGATCGTCTTGAACTTGTGAAACTTGAATAGAAGTTGCTCCGTGACTACGAAGACTCCTGGACGACGTGGAAGTCTTTAATCGGATTGCCAAGTGGGACAACATAAAGAAGAACATCTACCTGATACTAGTGCTAGTATCTGGCACTAGGCAGCACCACTGTAATATGTACCATATTTCTTGTAATTTTTACTGTATTTTGCGCCTGACACAAATAAATACATGACCTCCTTCAGTTCTACTTAAAGATACCCTTTAAGGAAAGAGGTGTAGGAGAAAAAGGAGAAAATCTTGGTTACGGACTGTACGAGAATCGAATGAACTCGTACCCCCACGCTTTTCCGACTTGCTGAGAACAAGAGTCACTACGCCCCGATGACAACCGACATACGATGAGGATGTTGTAGAAGAAGAAGATGAATCATTGCTAGTTTTATATTGTGAATATATCTGTACAACGTAGCATGTGATTAGCCTGAATTATTCCGCCTCATGTGGCTTAAATACAGTTTTAATAATAGACATGACCTAACTGTCACTGCTGAATGTTTCGAAACATTCACACGGTACAGCGCGCACTTCCGTCTCGGAATGCAAGAGAAACAGTGCTTCGCGATGGCGTGGCGGAATTCCAATTCTCTGACTAAAATGTTCGACGTTCTCAGAAAGATAAAATATGAGGTTCATGGAATATTTAATGAGCAAATGTACAACGTACAGTATGATAAATATATGATGCACAGGATAATAGTAACAGTATAGAGTACAGGTAACAAACAGCGTTTCCTTCTTCCCTACGCGCTTACATTGGTACTAAAAGGAATCAAATTTGCCGTTAAATGCACACTAAAACAGTAACTAATTTGAATATTATTAAATTATTAACGAAATTTATGAACAGTTCAAAATATGTTATTGTATGTACACCTAATCCAGTTGCAAAAGCATGCGGTATATAGTAGTCCAAGTGAGTGGAATAACTTCAATAATTATAAAATGTGTAATTCAATCTCAGAAGAGCAATAGGGTTCTTCCTGCTCTTGTTCTTAATTCTTCAGGAGATTTAGACACATCCTCTTCCTTAAGCTGGGCTTTGGTTTGGCAACTCTCGATGCTAGAGTGAACCTCCAAGGGGTGCACTCTCTGTAGAGGACGCACAACGGTACCACTGCTAGTCTTTAGTTGAACCACCCGGACTCTTCCATCTCGCCCTGGCATGAGATGCTCAATTCTTGCCAAAGGCCAATCCATCCTCTTTCGATTGTCCGATCCTATTATTACCACCTCACCAACTACAGGCTTCCGAGTTTCACGTCGTTTTGTCCAAGTTAACTGTCCCAGGTACTCTGAACGGAAACGTCTTCTTAGCTCTTCTCTCAGTCTTTGCAGATACCGAATTTTCCGAGTGATGCTTGCAGACTCAATGCAGTCCAAGTCAGGCACTCCTGTCTCTCGTACTTCTTGTAGCAGCATTGATGGAGTTAATGGAATAGGGTCTTTATTATCTTCAGCAGTATATGTCAATGGTCTTGCATTGATCACTGCTTCACAGTCAATAAGTACAGTCTGTAGTTCATCCCAAGACAATGCGGTCTTCCCCAGGGTCTTCCGTAAAATTTGCTTCACCAGGCTCACTAATCGTTCCCAGAAGCCTCCCCACCACGAAGCCGTAGGCGGATTGAACCTCCAAATTATACGTTCCCCGGTGTTGTATGTAACAATTTGATCCCAATCTAACTTTTCCATAGCATTACATTTTCCTCGAAAATTTGTGCCATTATCACAGGGGGTCACTTTAGGTCGACCACGCCATGCGATGAAACGCCTCAGTGCTCTTATGAATGCCTCAGTTGACAGAGACGGAACTAGTTCCAGATGGACAGCCCGGTAGCATGCACACGTTAATAGGGCAATCCATGTCTTTTACGAATCACGAAGATACAAAGGTCCTGCAAAATCTAACCCGATGACTTCGAATACGGCTGCATCCTTAACTCGAAGATCAGGCAAAGGAGGGGACTGAGTTTTGCTTGAAAACGCCGGCAAATAACACATTTGTTGACGATTCCTCTCGCACACTGGCGTCCTTTAATGATCCAGAATCTCTCGCGTAACAAACCTAGGAGAGTTGCTGGACCGGGATGATTATTTTTACGATGCACTTCTTCCGCGTACCTTTTGACCACCGGATGTTCGGGAGGCAGCAAGGCTGGTAGTCTGAAGGGGCCCTTGTCCACACGTTCGACTATCCGTGTCTGGAGTCTGATTATGCCTTTTTTATCTTGGAATACTTGAAAATTCTTAAGTCTCTGATCGTCTGGAAATTCGAAGGACTCTGCCTGAATGAGCAGAACAAGTTTATCTTCAGCTGCAGCTACCTCACTTGTCGATAACGAACTTCTTCTTTTAATTTCAGTGCGTCGACAGTTGTTGAGAAATCTGAAGATCCATCCCACCATCCGCACAATATTTTTATATTTGCTGAACCGGTGATACAGGCACGTAGTATTGTGAGTGACTGCAATAAGATTATATTCGTTTGCCACTCCGTAGCTTATGTGAGATTCAGGCCAGTTTTCTTCTCCTTCAGCAAGTCACTTAGGCCCTTTCCACCATTCGGATTCGAGCAGTTGCGCGACAGTACATCCTCTTGAGGGCAGATCTGCGGGGTTCAAATCACCTGGTATGTGTCTCCAGCTTCGTACATCAGTGAGTTCCCTTATCTCCTTCACTCGATTCCTAACAAACACAGTCTTGTCTTCATTGCCAGGAATCCAGGCTAGCACAGTACTTGAATCGGTCCAACAATGAACAGGGACTTCTTTCAAATCTAGACTTTCTTGAACTGATTTCAGTAGACGAGCTCCAATAAGAGTTCCTAATAATTCCACTTGAGGAATGGGCAGGCGCTTAAGCGGTGTTACTCTTGCTTTGGCTACCGCTAACCGAATGTGTACCTCTCCCTGGTAACCACTCCTGATAAAGACAACAGCTGCATATGCATTCTGACTTCCATCACAGAATACATGCAGTGAGATATCCTCCTCCCTGCCGAGGTGGCGCATCATCCCGATTTCTCTTAAGTGAGGCAAGTCCTTCAACCACCTCTCAAATAACTTTGTCAATAGGGTCGTCCAATCCTAACTTTCTGGTCCATAACACTTGAATTAACATTTTCAACCTTATCGTTACTGGAACGGTTAGTCCAATCGGATAAAAAATGCGGTGAACTATTGAAAGAACAGTCTTTTTGTCAGATTCTCCATTTCCCACGATTTCTCCCACCAATCCATATTGATCTTCGAAGTGTCATCTCGATGATTCCACCTAATGCCAAGCAGTGTAGACTCCTGGGGAGAGTTGTCTTCAGTCCACTCCCACCCTCGAAGGTCGAACCCGGCCCTCGCCATGATGGTCTTCGAAAGATAAACGAATTCCTCTACTTCTTCTGCTCGGTCGAGGCTTGTCACTAGATTATCAACATAAAAATTATTCTTCAATGATGCCGCGATTTTTGCCTCCTTTGGATCAGTTGATTCCATACATTTTTATAGGCAGTACCCAATAACTGCTCCAAGAGGAAACGGACTACTGGTAACACCGAATACCACTCTGGCATGACGAAGGACTCGTAAGTCTTTCTCATTATCATACCACAAGAACTTCAAGCAGTCTCTCTCGTCTGGGTGTATTCTTATCTGCAAAAATGCCTTTTTTATATCAGCTGTGATACCTATCCTCCGTTGTCGAAACCTCAAGAGCAATTTTGGTATGATTTCAACGAGGTTCGGTCCTTCTTCAAGGCAGTCGTTCAGTGATGGGAAACTTCTCTCTTTCGCCGACGCATCGAACACGGGCCGCACTTTCGTAGTTGCACTAGTTTCCTTCAATAAAGGGCGGTGAGGAAGGTAGTGTCCTGTAGATAGATCCATTGAACCTTCGACAATGCCTTCTTTCACCCAGTCTTGAAAGATGGTATCATATTCTTCGTAGAGTCCACGCTTTGCCTTTAATTTTCGGATCATTCGAACTAATCTGCCGTCTGCAATATCTCTATTAGTTGGAAGGTCTGGAGCATCTCTCCTCCATGGAAGACGTACCTCATACCTGCCATCTACAAAATTAACCGTATTTTTGAAATATCTGAGTGCTGACATCCTCTTCTCCTCCTTTGTTGCATTCTCTACTGGATCGGTGAACCCATTGGTCTCCATTTTCCATAGATCAGATACAGGTAGTTGAGTAATACTGAGTGCAGTGACTCTATTCGCAATACTTGCATGCTGGGCTAGATCGTTTTTTCCTATGGTGCATACTTCCTTCTTCTTCCCCGTTACCGTCCATCCCAAATGGGTTTCAGTGGCAACCAGTCCAGAAGGTAGAGTGGTCATTTTGCCCGTCCACAACTTTCCCGCGATGTCAGAACCTATCAAGATGTCAATCGAAGCCCTAGAATCTCTGTACATTGGAATGTGTTCTCTCAGCAACTCTTCCCTCACTTCCTCCCTAACTTCTACTGATGGAACCGCAGCTGTAATTGCCCTTTGGTCTAACGCCATGAAGTTGCATGCAAAGTCATTACATAAGCTGAGTAAGTGCACTTTATAGCATCTGTGCTTGACTACCCCTGTTGGTTTACCACCAAAAAGAGAGTGTATAATGTTTTCTTCCCCAATTGGAAAGTAGTTCATTTCTTCAGCCAAACTAGTAGAAATGTACGAACGTTGGGATCCACTGTCTATCAGTACCCTGGCCTTCCTGATTTTGTCACCATTCTTTACATAAACTAGCAGAGTCTGTAGATAGACCTCCGTTTGGGTGCTAACTGTCAAATTGTTATCAACAGATGAAGTATTGAACAAGGAAACCTCTTCTCGTTTGCTCTCAGGATGCCTACCTTCAATACATTCTTTCTCTTCCACTTGGTACTTTTCAACAGAGGGGCGTAATAATGGCACATGGCGTCCACGACGAACAACACATCGTGCTCGACATTGCTGAGCAGAATGGCCTGCTTTGGTACAAGAAAAACAGCGATTAGCTTTAAAAAGAACCCCTTTCATATCTTCAAGTGGCATTTCTTGTGGATGGAGGCATTCTGTTGAATAATGATTCACCCCTTTACAAAATACACACTTCTGAGAGTCAGATTCAATTCCGAGAGCAGCAAGATCGATGGCAGAGGCAAAATTAAACTTGTCTTTATCATGTGATTTCCCCGGATTCTTAGCCTGGCTATAGGAAATTTGCCATTGCGACTCTCTCCTCCCCTTCTAGTTCTCTTTTCAAAAACAACATTAAGTTATCCATTTGCTCCTGCAGTGTCCTATTGGGTTCATTGGAACGTTGCCACACCTTCAATATGTCTGTGGGCAGACACGACTCTATTAGCGGAAACAATAAAGCGGCAAAATTATCCGGGAAGATATTTAATGCCTCTAGTGCCCGTAACTGAGTTTCTAGTTTGTCATACAAAATACTGATCTTGACTGTCTTCTTTTCCAAAACCAAACTTAGTAGCTCCCGAACATAATACTCGATAAGGAGGTCATTACGCCCAAATCTATCTTTAAGTGCTTGAATGGTCCTTCCGTAATTTTCACCTGAGGGAGGAAAACTCATAACAACCGCGCGTGCTCGTGAATTTTCTTTCGTAGCTTGAATCAAATACTGAAACTTTTCCTCCCTATTTAACGACTGACTCTCGTCAATTTGTGAGAACTGTGACCAGAATGATATCCAACCGGCTATTTCCCCGTCGTACTTATTTAATTCCAATTCGGTAGACGAAGAGATATTTCGTTTCCTGAACGATCACCAACACAACTAGATGAAGTATGGGCAGCACTATTCACTGTGATCAAATCAGAGGCCTTACCTTTAATGCTGTGGTAACGTAAGGTATACTCCTCTGCTTTCTCCATTTCTGCCATCAGCACCTCTTCAATCTCCTCTTCCTTTGTTTCAGCACAGATGTTTTCACAAATCTGACTGTCCAGTTCCGATAACTTGTTTCTTCTCTCTTCGAGCACTCGTAAACGCGCACTTATTAATTGTACATCTGCATCCATCTGCGTCACTAGTTCGTCTATAGCACTGCAACCTTTCGTGAACAATGTGCGGATAACAGCTCTTTTCTTAGTTACTAGTGCAGACGCCATGATTACGATGTACCGGTAAGAAGTAAACAACAGGATACGGTATACTGAATATACAGACACAGTTATACTCGCTATCAAATTATAACTCAACAAAGTCTACGTTATGTCCTGTCACGGTCGCCATATGTAGATTATGTCGTAAATACACATTAATTTAGTATCAACTAATTCAGTTTACAGCATTCATAAACAACTTTTATTCACAAACAAAACATGTTAACACCAGACCACAGAATACACCAAACCCAAAGAGTAAAGGAACAAACATTGCCAACTTTAACATTTACAAATATCTCTATATAGCTTTAAACACAATTCTATTTCTTATATCTGGACACTGTTTTTTGCAATGCTCTGCACTTTTTTGCAATTTGTGAACACTTTGTGCGCTCTTTCTAAACCTGAAGGTGTCATTATCTGACTCCAGTTCCTCCTCTCTCTTCCTATTCTTTGGGCTTCTCCTGGGATTGATTTCCTTCACAGATGGCAGAACTGAGGGGTCAGATCCAGGCCAAAGTCTGAAAAGATCAATTAAGAATTAAAAAGTAATAAAGCTATCTTATAAAAGTCTACATAATCTCAAATTCTAATGTGTGCGAAATACTCACTCCTGACTTAATAAATTCGTGTTTCTTATTGTTCAAATGTTCTGGTCCATCACTTTTGAATATATAATCTAGGTCGGCTCGTCTGCTCCGAATAACCCATCGCTTGCATCCAATATAATCAGTAATATCAATTAAATCAACTATTCATTCTGTATAAACTGAAGTTGTCTAAACATAAATATAACCAAACATCTAAACTCGTTCTTACATTTCTTTCAACGAGCTACAAAGTAGTCTGTAGAGTGGCTATTCGACCGCCGCATTTGAATCTTCTTGAACGCCGCGTCCACCATACTATTAGCGATCAAAACAAGTGGGCGTGGCGATCGGGCTACAACTCGTTCGTGATTGAGAACACGAAGTGCACGAAAAATAATCGTCACATTTTCTTCATTGCGAAAGTACTCAAAGGAGCATAATGTATTCTGCAAGTGCATACATAATTACGTATTAAACAAAGAAGAAAAATCAACGAATTTCCAGTACGGTTCCATAATTACAAGAGGAATCAGATTAGGCCTACTCTGTCATTAAGCATTACAACGCATGGAGAATGAAAATAATGGAACAGAAATCACTGAAAGTACGAAATACATACACTCTAAATGTACATTAGCTGCAATAAAACTTTTCTTGCTAGTGGTTTTACGTCGCACCGACACAGATAGGTCTTATGGCGACGATGGGATAGGAAAGGCCTGGGAGTTGGAAAGAAGCGGCCGTGGCCTTAATTAAGGTACAGCCCCAGCATTTGCCTGGTGTAAATATGGAAAACCATCTTCAGGGCTGCCGACAGTGGGATTCGAACCCATTAACTCCCGGATACGAGCTCACAGCCGCGCGCCGCGCAATAAACCTATTACCGGTGTTAAATGTACATTAGGCCAGTCCAACGATTTGGAAAGAGGAAACTCTTTATACCTCGTTGTGCCTGTCAATAACCGGCACGTAAATGTATTTTTATTTTTTATTTTACTTCCTTCTCCGCAAGTAAAACTGCCGTTTCATGTTCATTTTGAAATTCTCCAGAAAAATGGTTTAATATTTAAATCTCTTAAACGGACATAGGCCTATCTTTTAAAACATTATAAATTGCCTGGTTATGGTTTAGGTGGTTTATTATAAAGGCAACCTTCTGTCGCTCATACATTCAAAGTTGTGAAATGTGCGGCACGTTAGGACTCGGGCAAAAGGGAAATGTTCAATAAATTTCCAAGTTTTTTGAAAACATTGGACAAATGGCTAGGTATACTATTGATGGGGAAGCTGCCACCTTCACTCGCGTGCAGCTCTGAAGATCCTGATGCATGGGCATATGACATGCTGAAAGCAACAAATACCGATTTTTCCAGCGAGTTGTTTCACTTTGTCGACCAGCAACAGTTTATTTCTCCCTGAAACTTTTTAAAATTTTGGAGAAATCACTCTCAATCACTCGAACACTAGCGACACACACTTTCACATCCGTGTCACAATTTGAATATGGTCAGTAGCAGAAATGGGTACTCTTGCCGTACTTACCCAAGTCCTACACATGCTGTCTATATACCACCAACCTTAGAAGCAATGGTGTTGAACTGTTCGACAAGACAAATATCAAACCTGATCTGGGGTTAGATTCTCAGTGTATCTCAGATATTGGCCTATAGTACATACTGTAAATACGTCCGAGGTACCATGACATTTTTACCATGTTAAAACAATGTGAAACAATTTTGAGCCATGAACAAAAATTCCTTCATCTATAGTTCTTTTTGGTAGATTTATTTCAATGCAATACCGATCATGATGAACCAATCCAACTACTGGTGTGCTAGCTGTGGAAACCTTAATTTCAATCAATCATCATTAATTTGTATTTAAAGCAGTTTATATGTGGAGTGAGGGCATATGATTTTGCTGATGGTGACTCATCTGTTGGATGGGGATGTCAGGCTTGCTCAGACCCCTTGATATGAGTAAGATAAGTGCCAACACCGGGTTTCATCCTATCCCTACCTTCGTCATACGCAGATGCACAAGTCGCCCGTGAGCAAAAGCTAGAAAATCCTGCCTGCTTCTGGCCTCTCCAGAGACCACATAACATCATGTAATGGATTAGAATGATTCCCAATTTCATCCCCAGTGAAAGCATGGTGCCCTTATAATAATCTGCAAATACATTATGACTGTTTCCTTCCTACTGCTTACCCTAGTTAATAGCAAATACCAAACCATTTAAGCAGAAGTCATCAGACTGATGGCCATAATTGTAACATAATATTTATAATTTCATATTTTACATCTTTGAACCGGTACTCTTTATTGTAGGGACATGCTGCTCCTTTTGAGCAGTGCCTGTTGGCTCAGTGTTGACATAAGTTTTTCACTCACCTTTGGAGCTGCCATTCAAATCTTGAGCCAGTAACATGCAAGATTTTCAATGAAACTGTAGCTTGATGATCTTAAAATCATGAGATTTAGAGTCTTGTGAAATTTTTACACTTTCTGTGTTGAACAGTATGCTTTTTTAATGTACTGTATTAAGGAGAAAGTAAGTCAGTCAACATGTGTTCTTACAACTGACACATCTGCCTGCATGTATGTATAAATATTAATAAAGAGATGCAGTTTTATTTGGTACACCTATCTAGTACTTCAACAAGATACTGCTAGTTTTACATAGAGTATGTCACAGAGACAGTCAATATCCAAGCAAAATGTACTCTTCAGAAAGAGGAAGATATTTGCTTGCTTCATATAGAGATATTCATATTGCAGAATATTCCAAGACAGGTGTTAGTTGGACCGTGAACTTATTTCAAAGCAAAATGTGAATTACAACAGTAGTAAAATGACTGGAATCTACTGAACGAAGGTTATCAACTTTAATCCTGATTCTGACACTGTGAAACAGTTGACAACCTACCCACACGCACAGGCTCATAAGTATTTTAAGGACCTAAAAAAATGGGCGTGGTGGTGAATCAAGGACACAAGGTGCAGGAAAACTGAACAGTACACAATTTTCTTCATTAGGAAATCACTTAAGTCTCTAATATATTTTCAGAAAGCAGTAACAGTACAAAATTACTTATTACGTAAAGAAAACATAATATACTCATCAAAAATGTTCAGGATATTTGCAGTTTACCTACCAATTTATGCTGCATTTATGGTTATACTGAAATGCATTGTGAAGAAGATTCAGTAAAAATTGCGACTGGCAATGGATTTAAATATTTATAAAGTACATTGTCCAGCTCCACGACTAAATAGTTAGCATGGTCCAAAGGGTCCGGGTTTGATTCCCAGATGGGCCGGGGTGTTCACCTTCAACAGTTAATTCCCATGATTCGGGGAATGGGCGTGTCTGTGCCGTCTCTAGCGTTATAATTCATTATAGGTAAGACCCCATTCTTGCAGACACGCGAATCGCTTAACAGGCATCAAGTTAAAAGACCTGCATCAGGCCTCTTCGGAGGCCACACAACAAAATTATTATTACGTACATTGTTTAAATCAATTCAGAGGTGCCAACTTTGAAGTTGATTATCAGTAATTGCCCGCCGTCCCCGAGTAATATTTCGAGTCAAGTCCAAAGCATATGCCTTCCTTCTTGATAATGACACACCCCTTTTGCCCTTCCCTCTAGGAGTCTACCGAAAAGTATATCATATTACACAATAACATTTGCACGCAACCTGTTGGTTCTGTGATAAAACATTCCTTGTCGCTTGTTTCTCACGCAGCAGCTGCTTTTCAGTGTAGTTTTTCTTGAAGCATCCTTCCGACTGTGATGACATTTTCGTTTTCTGAACCATAACCGATACCAGTGCAGATGTGCTTAATGTAGGCCTCACTTCTTTCTCAATATTTCTGCCAACTGTCAGATACACTTAACACAGCAAATACTGAATACTGAAGGATTTGTAGTGGAGAAGAGCAGCGCCTGAGCTCCTTCATTCACAATTAATTTTACAACGCTTATGGGTAGCAAAAGGAAGTCACGATCGAATAAGTATCGTTGCCAACTCACAAGCGTTGAAATAGAGTCGATTTAGGAGAAAGCCTCGAAAGGACTCAACATTTTTCCTTTTCTTTTGTTTCCGTCGGAAATTATATTTTCGTGATAATGTCACCTTTTCCGTAATAATTTCCCCTTTGACCATAACTCCGTAATCGTGAGGTGAAATCCGTAATAATTACGGGCAATCCGTAATAGTTGGCACCTCTAAATCATGGCAACCCTGCCTTCTTCACAGCTAGGGGCATTTGACTGAGAATTGGTAAACAAATCCAGTACACTAGAACTGAAGTGGCGTACAAGCAAACTTGTCAGTGTGACTCGCTTCTAAGAACTGAAATACCTCATCCTACACTGTCTACGGCAGATCGTATCACTGACGATAACATTGTTGACATGAATCAAAGTGTTGGTTCCAAGTTGTGGGAAAAGTTCCAAGACCCCCATCCAGTAACAGGTGTGCATTGCGCAGGCCATTCCCGCAAAACACCACCACCTCAAGATCAATATATATGAATTTAAGCATGTAAACACCCTATACACATAGCTGTTACTCTGTGGCACGAGCTTTGAGACAACAGAAGAGTTATTGTAAGTACCCAAACTGTGCACAAGAGACACCATGAAGGGGAACTAATCAAGATAACCCCCCTCAGGACTCCTCCACATGGTGGATTGCATTCAATGGGCTAGAGCAAATTAGACTTGGGCACGAGATCAATGATCCAGAACATGGTTCACTGATGAAGTGAGAATTGGTTTACACCCTGATGATACCTCCCCGCATGTGTGGAGGGCAGGAGAGGAACGTTAGAATGAATTGTTCTCGGTAGAATGTCACCAACATCTTGGAGGTTCGGCGCTATCCTGGACAGGCATTGTTTCACCGCTGGTTCACATTCAACGTGACGGCTGATGTGTTCAACGCAATACTCTCTGACCCATAGCAAGTCATTTTGCAGAGACTGTAGGAGATGTATTTACTCTATAAGACGATAATGCTTGTCCACATCGTGCAGCAGCTGTGAACATAGCTGGAAGGATATGTGATCGGCAGAATGGACTGGCCAGCATCTTCCCTGGACATGAACTGCATAAAACATGCGTAGACCCTTCGTAGAGTAGCAATTTCAAACCATCAACATCCACCACTAACAATTGAGGTCCTAAACCATGCTGCCATCAAGAGGTGGGATTGTTTGCCTCAAGAAATGTTCAATAATTTGGTACTGAACATGCCCGCTGTATTCAAGAGTGCCACAGGGTTCGTAGAGGACAAAAACGCTATTGACTTGTGGGTGCAATAAAAACTGTCTTTAATTTGTGGGGTTTAGTTGCATACCAAGTGTTTTAATTTTAACACTGGATCCTAAGTTATTGAGTATATTTTCATTGTACTTATTATTCTAAGTTTCACATGAAGCAATATTATATCGGTTCTACTTGAAAGCAACAGAAACTGGAATACACTGAACATTTTTGACGGGTGCATTACAGGGACATTAATAATATATATATTATACATACATACATTATAATTAATTACAAAAGCAATCAGAATACTCTAGCATTAAGTACATTCAGCAATACAATATTTACAGAGAATGAAAATATTACAGCAAACATGAAAGTTCAAATATACATACACTAAATTTACAAACAAAAATTATATCACACCCGCCAATAACCAACTGTTAAATGCACACGAGGAGCGAACATTCAAATAATATTTTCTCCCAAAAATAATATTTAAAAAAACTGTAATGTACAGCATTATTTTCAGCTTATTAAGGACTTTCAACTTGTGAGGTTGCTTTGATTTTAAACATGATTCTTCGCTAGAAAATGCAGTAAAGGCAATATTTCAATAAAACGGACATGTTTTCGGTTACACCTAGCTTTGAGTTAACAGTCTTTTGGACTGCAATTGAATCACCACATTGTGGCAATTGAGGTGCCTGGTGTCCAGGCTGCTTGAAATATCTGCTCTTGATTTAATAAGTGAAGCTAATACAGGAAGAAGGAAAATGAAAGAGGGACTGAGCAAGTTGGCCGTGTGGTCAGGGGCGCGCAGCTGTGAGCTTGCATTCGGGAGGTAGTGGGTTCAAACCTTACTGCCGGCAGCCCACAAGATGGTTTTCCTCTGGTTTCCCATTTTAAAACCAGGCAAATGCCGGGGCTATACCTAAATTAAGACCACGGCCGGTTCCTTCCCACTACTAGCCCTTTTCTATCCCATCGTCGCCATAAGGCCTATCTGTGTCACCGAGCTCGACAGCTGCAGTCGCTTAAGTGCGGCCAGTATCCAGTATTCGGGAGATAGTAGGTTCGAACCCCACTGTCGGCAGCCCTGAAGATGGTTTTCCGTGGTTTCCCATTTTCACACCAGGCAAATGCTGGGGCTGTACCTTAATTAAGGCCACGGCCGCTTCCTTCCCAGTCCTAGCCCTTTCCTGTCCCATCGTCGCCATAAGACATATCTGTGTCGGTGCGACGTAAAGCCAATAGCAAAAAAAAAAAAACCTATCTGTGTCGGTGTAACATAAAGGCAATCGAAAAAAGATGAAAATGTCAGGTGATGACAGAGACGTACAATAGCCAGTTATTCAGCTCCTCATGGGTGCAATGTTTTTCATTCCCTGCAAGCATTCTGGTAAGACTTTATACTGCTGCCAGGTAATGCCTAAATGAGATACACCACAGCGTGGTCGAAAACAACAGGAACCGGGAATATGAGCATTTCAGTGTTGGTCAACCTGATAAATATTTTGAAAAAAGTAATTCAGTATCTCACGTCGTACTTTTATCAGCTGTTGAAGGTCAAATGGACAATGCGAGGCAGTGCTGCTAAATCTGCACGTGACTTGATACTGCTTGAAAGCACCAATCGAATAAAAAAATCGCCAGGGGAGGAATTAGACCCTGAAACTCTGAGCGGACAGTATTGCACCATAGCAAGTATGCTAAAGTGACACCAGCTGAATCCATGGTGTGTTTGTCTTTAATGCTGATTGCTCATCATCGGTACCTGAGGGGCAATAGAAAATGTTCATTAAGCGGTTGTGAACAACAACTCACACTGTAACGCAAAACTAGTCAGTGTCGACCGCCGTCCAGTCGGCATCGATTATCAACTGGTGCTGTCAAACTGGTCTTAACCATGTGCAGATTTAGTAACACCTTCTCCTAAAGCCCATTTGAATTTGCCCATGTCGTGACTGCTCAATTGACAACAGTGAGGAATATGGTTTTATTTATCAGTACGGCCAATACTATAATGCTCATGCACCTGGTTCACTTTGTTACCAACCACCCTATATATTTAAAAGCCAATTAAATCCTACAAAGAAAGTTAGGGGAGGCCACTTATCCTCAGCATAATACTCCGTATAACTCTCAAAGGCAACAATAATTTAAGTGCGAAAATCAACTTGTTGGAATAACAAAAACATGCCAAAGTAGTCGCAGAACATTGCCAATAAAAGTGCATGAAAGTGCTAAGAAAACACACAATCGGTTTCTCAATCAGCTGAATCTCAAAGTTTAACTGTTAGAAATCTAGAGCAGTTTCTAATTTCACACACATTACAGTCAAGGAAATGAACAGGTACTGTGTTAATGTGTATGGTTTAAGAAACTACAGATTCAAAGATGAAAGTGAGCAAAAACATGAGTCTCTGTTAAAAAGGGACATGAAAAGTGAACACATTCGCTGTACTGAATTGATGGGGCCATTATTGATTCAAAGTATTTCAAAAGATAAATAATGTTATAAACATTAGCATGTTTTTAGGAAAATCCTCGGCCATGAATCTATTCTTATAAAATAATAAAATCTCTTTCCAGCCACAAGTTTATTAAATGATTTACTACCCTATGTATTTCAAAGACTTTGACAAATTTTTCAGAGTGAGGGGTCCAGAAAAATGTAGACATTCTTTGATAGTCAATATTAATGAACAAAATGACACACCTTACAGTCCTTGCATGGAGGGAAGTTCATTTTCCGTGTTCAAATTGACCCCATTACTAAGCCAAACAACGTCGATGCCGCTGAACTGCTGACCGAACTACAGCTGTCAGGGTTGCCAGTGTGATAGCCGCACAGGATGAGGACGCCTCGATGGCTTTTCGTAGCTCGTTCAGTGTAGCTGGCTCTGTCAATAAACTTCATTTTTCAACATCCCCCATATGTAGAAGAGGTGTAAGGTCTGAAGGCCGCGTTGAGTACTCAATACTCCGAGTAAGCTCCGACATCTCTGTGGTAGGAAAGTGAAGCTCGATCCTGTTGTAGGTAATATCTTTTATTTCCAAACACATGTTGAAAGGCAGGCAAAATTGATGTTCGTAGCATATGAAGATACACCTAAGCAGTTACGGTACGTTGAAAGAACAAGCCAGACAGACCGCACCACACCTTAACACCAGGTAGATTAACATGTTGTCCACGTGAACGTGACGAGCGCAGTACACGCAGTTGTGGCGGTTTACAGTACCGTTCAGTTTGAATTGCGCCTCATCTGACCAGACAATCATCCCTGCAAACCGTTTATCTTCATGAAGCATGCCTTCAAACCACTCGCAGTACTCCATCCTTCGATCCGGATCATCCTCGTTCATAGTATGCAATGATCTTGGAACGTACACTTTCCACTTTACAGCCTTCAGAATTCATCGTACGGTTAATCGACTTACCCCGCTTTCACGTGCACCCTGCTGCACAGATTTGTGAGGTGACCTGGTAAAATGTTGCAACACAGCAGCGCTGGAAGCAGGATTTGTTGATGTTTTTGGTCAGCCAGACATCCTGAACAGTACCGTCGGCTTCAAATTTATCCCGAGTACGATAAATTGCTGTACGTGTTGGTGGCCGAGTACGCCATTACCGCTGTACCTCCAGTACCACTTCAATATGGCCTCGCGTTGTTCAAGCGACAATCTTACTTCATTCATTGCTGCACTGTCATCTGCTGGAAAACGCGCGCCAAGATCGTTGCGCCATTCACGTGCTCATCATCTGTTGAGAATACAATGGACTGCGCTACTGTGCAAGAATCGCAATATGTCATTTTGTTCCAAATATATTAACTATCGAAAGTGTCTACATTTTTTGGATCCTCTGTGGAACTTGTGACTGTTAACAGTTTATTTCATAAAGAATTTTGACAAATACTGGAAAAGCCTAGAAGATACTACAGAAAAAGAAAATCTATCTCATTTCACATGGTACAGGACGAGCTACTGCCCTTTAAATAATATTAATTTTGTAAACATCTGTCTCACTTGCATTCCTCCTTCCTTCTCAGATCTGCTTCTACAAACATAATGCAGTCTACAGGTAAAATACTGATGCAAAATTAATTTAATGAGCGAGGCATAATGAGATTCCTCACCTGGTTCCACGGCAGTGAACAACACCTCAGTCTGATGTTTTAACATTATTTTTCTTTCATGCATTCCCAGTAGTTCATCATTATTTCTAAAAACTTTTTCAGCAATTGCACATAGTTTTACTACATCTTGAGATGGATTCACAAGAAAACCATTCACATTCTTTTCTACTGCTAATCTAGTTCCGTATGTACTGCTATTAGCCAATAGAACCTCCAATCATTGTAAGCATTTCAACTTCTTAGATGCCTGACGAACTACACTCCCTGCAATCTACTCAACTACATTATCAACGTATATACTATTTGAATCGTAGTTACGACTAAAATAGTCGTGATCCAGTTCCAGTGCATTTAACATTAATCTGTTGTCGATTGTATTCTGAAGAGAACTGATACCACTGGCAGGGACAAGGACATCACAATTTGCACTTTCACATGGCTGCACACGTGCACTCAAACATTTCCTGTACGCCGACCTAAACTGCAAAGCATTTGGATTCTGCCTGTTCCCACCTCTAGAGCGTTAAGAAGAAAAAATAATTCCAGATGATCTTGGCTCAACCTACGCGTCAGAAAATATTTCATAATATGGTCATCATTCCAAACATATGGCTCAGCCAACTCCTTAACAGCCACAATATCAACAATGAGCCCATGAATCGGCATTTTCCTATTTGAGTTGCAAACAAGTTTTCCATCTTAAAGTTTCGGGTGTTGTAGATAATTGATACAGTCCTGAATTTGATTGCAGACAGTTACTCTGTTCCTTCTGGAAATAGGAGATATTGTGCCTTTACCCATTGTATGACAGGGATTCAAGATATCAAATATTAAATCAATAATCTTACCAAATTTAACAGTGGGTTCACATCCTGCAAATTCCTGAAACCCTAATGCATTACAGAAAGACATCGCACAACCCACTGACCTGCGAAATGTCTGAGCAGCAAGGGCAACTTTCATTTTTTGGGTTTCATAGTAGATATGTCGTCGTCTCAGTTTATTTGCAGCATGTAAACCCTCTTTTTCCTGGAGTGTAACTAGACTACAAAAATACTCCCATTTAATCTTATTTTCGTCTTCTCCTTGAATAGTGCCATCAACAAGAACTTCCCTTTCTGCCAGCAAGTTCCGCATTAACTTTAACATATGTGCAGCGTCAAAAATACAATACACTTTTCTCTGCTGAAAAGATGGGTGAGGGAACCAGCACTATACATTATCACCAGAAAAAGTTACACCTAATTCCTGCATAACAGATATATTTGTAGGTGTTCCACCGCAGACTACACTTACTGTACTGACTCTTGTTTCATGCAGTTTCGTAAGAATCTGCTCTATTAAATTAACTTTCGTAGAAGATGATGTGCCATCTACAAGGCAATAACCAACAGGTATCTTCCAGTTACGATTTAAAGTCGTAACCATAAATACAAGAGCTTCCCTGGCCTAGGGACAGTCATCACTTCCAATAAAACTCCGCCCTAAATTTACATAACTACTAATTTGATTACCGTCCCACACGAGATCTTTCTTTATTGCCATTTCATTAAACATTAAAGATGCAAGGATAGGCTCGGCACTTCCCTTTACCTCCTGTGTAACTTTCATGAAACTTTCCTCTGTGAAGCGTGGATTACCATCCAGAACTGATGCCCAACGACGGAGAGTCCTTGGATGAGGAAGTTTAACGTGTTTCCTGAGGTACTGATAGGCTCGTGAGGAATACAAATGTAGCGTCAAAGCAAATAATCTTATCTCCTCAATATAATTCTGACCACAACCCTTGATCTGAAGATCTAAAGTTCCTTCAGTACACCTGTAAAACACTTATCTAAAATTTCAGAGCCAGATTCACACAGTATTTTATGAAGTCCTGAAATTAGCTGCTGGTAATTAATTATTTTACTCCTCTTTCTATTAATGTTCTGATGAAGACATTTAATTTTTTATTTTAATTGGCATTTTCTTCTATTGCATTGTCATACATTCTTTTCATTTTGCGTGGACTAGGGACACAGTGTGCGTGATCATTTCTTATGATCTTCAGTTCAGCACTTCCTGAAAAGAGGAAAAAAGTAAAAGTGAAACAAACGAATCCACTGTTACCGGTAGCATTACTATGGACAAATAAGGACTAGATTTTTCTACAAGGAAAAAATTGCCAGTTTACCGGATGTAGCGGCATTCCGAGAGACTACATAGCTGATCACTTGAGACATGCTAAAGGAAAGCTATACAGTATTCAGACTTTACAAAAGCATTTGATAGTATTAAGAGACAACAATACGTTAAAACCATGACGATATTAAAGGACCACATGCTGGTAGTTACTAAAATAGCCTACCGCATTTACTCATGCATTAGACCCCTTCGCGTATTACACACCCCTTGGCTTTTCGAGACGAAGAAAATGAAAAAAATAGAATTTGCATACAAGACCCCCACAACGTAATTCATCAAAGAACGATTCCACTTTGAAGCAGCTACAATCCTTATGCAGCTCTGATGACATCGCACGAATTTGTGAATAGTTTTGTCCGTACGACTCACGCAAAGAAAACACGCTTCGAAGTCATGTAGTACATCTGTGTTTTGTAGTTAAGAAATATCTGCCTACTGCAGCTCTGATGATGTCTCACAAATAGGTGAACAGTTTCGTGTCTGACCCGCGCATTGCAAGCACGCATCGGTCATGTATATGTGTCTGTGTTTTGCAGTTAAGAATGTCCGCCAGCGTAATGGTTAGCAAAATTAGCTGCCGTTTTCAGGAGGCAGAGTTTGATTCCCTGTACCGTATTGCTAGAGATTTACAAATGGTAGAAAAGTTAATTTGCAGTAAAAATGGTACGTGCAACTCCCTTCCACTGGGGGCCTGTCTAAAAAGGAGCTACACCACCTCGGTATGAAGAAACAAATTTACTTTAGTTAAGAAATATTCACGGTTGTTGCTAGGCCTATTAATATAGGCAGGCGAGATCATTAACAAAGTGATCTTTTAATATCTCGTAACTCGGGCCAATGTAGGGTTTTTTGGAGAGACGTACGTTTAAAACATGATAAAAACAATCCAATGACAACTGTTTTACTCGCCAACGTACCTAACAAATAATAATATTAATTTTTTAATGTCCCCACTTTCTTTCTTTATTTTTGGAGAAGCCAAACAAAACATACTAGGGAATGCGTTAATAAAAATTGGGAGACAACGAACGTACGAAATTAAACATTATGATAATAAAACGCATTACCGCCACACCTGTAGATATCCATAAAAGCGGCAAACTTTCCTGTTATTTATTTCTATTCTTTCCTTCTTGGAACTTTTGGCATCATTCGGGCGATACCATACCTAACCTAAACAATGCGGTCTCTCTTATCTCATTTACAGCTGTTTAGGTAAATCCTGATGTGATAAATGTAGAGAAATAGGCATGAAATATACTTGAAAATAAGGGTCTGACTTTCAAAAGCTGCAGTTATCAAAACAATGCTTCCAGTCACTATGTGTTACATTCGGAAATACAACTTGTAACATAACCTGGTGGTTTGGCACGCGTTCAACAACATGGCTTTATTCAGAAGGAGTGGCTTCAGTTACAAATACACCAACTGGGAATATCAAAACCATTTGGGAATAGCTTCACTTAGTTTGGACTCTACAGTCGGGAACGAAACTATTTTTAAAAGGTTCAAAAAGACAGGACCTCGAATGCTCTCGGTCTTGATTGCAGTTGCAGTGCATGACTGACGATGTAGCAGTGAAGATGACGTCACTCCGGTAGCAGCGAGGCCAACGAGAGGGACAGGCCGCGGCCCGTTAAAGTCACGTGACAAGTCCAGTCCCAGCAATGGTAGAGTGAAGCCGGTTATTACATGTGTTCTTGCGGTATTATTGCTAATTTATTGTGGATTATGGAAGGAAATAACGGAGATTTTGTGTTTATGTGAATATGTTGGTGTTGTGCAACAGTTCCTTACATTCATAGTGTTGTGTTCGGAAGTGTAAGTAAGTATTAATTTACAAAAATGTGTATATAACCTCAACGTTGTTCACATCATTCAGCAACGTTGGGCTGCAGTACACGAGTTGGATAAATTACAACACCAGTGCTGACTGTTCAGAGGTAATGCTTTCATATCCTATTTAATTACAGATTTATGAAAATTAAAATTTAAGTATTAGATATGATGCTGAAACCAGGTACGGAGTGGAACAAATGTAAGACTTGTAAATAGCTTACAATAGGCCTACCTTTCACCCTGGATTCAATAAGATAATCTCTCTCGTTGGTCTCGGGTAGCAGGGAAGTTAGCTGCACAAGACAATTAAAATGAAAGCAGTTACCAGGTTTACTGTGTGGTAGGCCTACTGCTCAACTGACAGAGACAAAAGACTGGCCATTGAGTTATTCTGTATCAATATTGCATAATGTGATAATATGATACCCTTATCCCTTTTCTCTATGGGGTCGACTATGAAGCGAGACAAATCTTTGTAGCCACTTTTTAAGTCCGACCTTTCCTGGCGTCGAACTGAGAGGAACGAATTATGTGATATGAGTAACTAAAACGGATTATATTTATTTTACTAGCTGTAGTACCCGGCGTTGTCCGGGTAGCTTTTGAATGTTTACCTGTAGTATTTTTATTGCCTGTTAGTTAAGTGGGAAGTGGTTGCTTATTGATTTATTTTTCAGATATTGATTTTACGACCTATGATATAGTTTTAGAGTTATTTAGATGTATCTGATTTCAAGTTTTAGATTATTTAATTTTCGAGTAAAACCTTGTCCTTGTGGAAGCTTGAAATGACTGGGAAGTATTTGATTCCTTCCAAAAGAAATGAAAGTAATAATTACGTATATAACGTATTAACCAGTCGCACCGTACATAATGATGTACACGATTTAGGCAGTCATTGAGACTGTCACAATCAGCCTAGTGACTCCAAAACCAGTGTATTCAACACTAAACTCGGTTATTTTATACTATATACTTTTAAGCCCTTCCCAGCTCCTGTGTTAGTGGATACTGAACGTGGACTTAAACGGTATCACGAGCGTCACAGTTCGTATCAGAGACACATAAACAATGGATTTCGACTTTAATATCGGTTATTTTCCAATATTTTTGCACGTCAGCCCCTCTCATTCCCCACCCTCAGTGGAGGCTCCGAATTTTCATCTCCATAGCATTTTTTGTAAGATGGTAAGTCATATGTGTACCAAGTTTCGTTGAGAGCAATTCTGGAACATACCCACATACAGTACATCCATATATATTTACATTCATTTTCACCCCCTCTCAACTGATTGTGGCTGAAGTATGACTTAACAATCCAGTGTATCACAGATCAACTCTGTGACCTCGTAAAGAACGTATTCGACATTAATATCAGTAAAAAATCGTTTATTTTTATATTTCACCATCTCCCCTAGGTGTGCTAGGGGTGTTTTACCCCAACAGTATTTTTCAGATAGTAAGTCATACGTGTACCAATTTTATGTGAGGTGAGGGCTATACTGGATGAAAAATACATCCCTATTTTTGGTCATTTTGAACATTTTCCTTTCCACCCCTTCTAATATCCATGCCGATAGGGGCTGAACAACGACAACCGGAGTGTCATTATGCATCTCAGCGACCTTGAAAAGTATGGACTGTACACGAATATTTCTCATGTATTATATTTTACATTTCAGCCGTCTTTCCGTGTTTTTTATAATTCACCCTCGCCCCTAGTGGTGCTGGGTGTATCTGACCCCCACAGTAACGTTTTCTGTGTACCAAGTTTGGTTGACAGGTATGCTAGAACGTACAGACATCGTCTTTAAAACGTGTCCCTTTAAACATTTCCTTTTCTTTACCAGTTCTCACCCGCCTGCCAATTAGGACTGAACTTTACCTTAAACGGCATCCAGGGTATCATGGTTCATCTCAGCGATCTCGAAAACTATGGATTAGACACAGATATCGGTCGTTTTCGGTTAATGTTTACAATTCAACGCTACTCTAGAGGCTAGCGGTCTCTTACCCCAAAGGTATTTTTTTCCAGACAGTAAGTCAAATTTTCGTTGAGAGTTCTGCTGGAATATACACATATACGTCCATTCTCTCGGTTATTTTGGAAATGTTGTTTTTCACTTCTTCTCACCGCTATGAGAAAGAAGGCAGAACTTGGACTTCTAAAAAATTCGGAGCGTTACTATTCATCTCAGCAACCCCGAAAAGAATGGATTCGACACTATTTTCGATTATTTCTACATCTCACCCCCTCGTGGGTGCTAGCGTTGTCATACCTCCATGCACTTTTTCTCCTGATAAATAAGTCATAAGTGATTAAGTTTGTGTGAAATCGCTCCCGTAGTCCCGAAAAGTATGGATTCAACACTAATATTGTTATATTTCGTCCCCTTGTCTAAGGTTTCTAGGGTTGTCTTTCCCCCCCACAGTACTCTTTTCTAGATAGTAGGTAATATTTGTACCAAGTTCAGCTGAAAATTATATTGGAATGCACACACAAACATCCTTAAACTCGGTCATTTGGATATTTTCTTTTCTTCACTTCTTATCACCCGCCTGCCAATTGGGGATCAACTTGAACTTAAACGACAACCGGAGCGCCAATATTCATTTCAGCGACCCCGAAATCAATTTTGATGTGACCCTATTTTCGATTATTTTTAAATCTCACCCTTTCCAACACCTACCCCTAGGGGTGCTAATTTGTCATAATCCCACCCAATTTATCTCCTGACAGTAATTCATAAGTGTACGAGGTTTTTTGAATCGCTCCAGTAGTCCGGAAACGTATTATTGTTCGCTTTTTAGTTACGTATATAAATCACCCCTCCTGTAGAGCTTCCAGGGGTGTCTTATCGTAAAAGTACTTTCTCCAGATAGTAAGTCATACTTGTATCAGTTTTTATTGAAAGCTACGCAGTGACATACATAGGCTACGCAACGTCAATTATTTCGGTCATTTTTGAAAATTTCTGTTTTACCCCTTCACCCCCTATGCCAAAGGGGGATGAAATATGATTTATATAAAATCCGGAGTGTCATTATTAATCTCAGAGACCGCGAAATTATGGATTCGAAACTATTTTTGTTTTATTTTTACTTAACACTTACCCCGCGCCCCCAAACCCCAAAGGGGACTGCACTTGGACTTATAAAATATTCCGAGTGAGACGAATTATCTCAGTGCCCACGAAAACTACCGATTCGAAACCATTTTAGATTACTTTGTATATCACTCTCTCCTCTTCCCCACTTCGAAGGAGATGAACTTGGACTTTAAAAAATCCGTAGTGTCACTATTCATCTCAGTGACACCAAAACCTATGGATTCGACACTATTTTCGATAATGTTTATATCTCACTCCCCCATAATTCCCACCATATAGGGGGATGAACATGGACACATAAAAATTCCGGAGTGCCACAATTCACCTCAGCGACCACGAAAACTGTGGATTCGAAAATATTGTCGCTTATTTTTGTATAGCTCTCCCCCCTCGCCCCCCCCCCAAGGGGTGAACTTTGTTTATAAAATTCTGGAATGTCAATGTTCATATCAGCGACCCCGAAAAGTATGGATTCAACACTGCTTTCGAAGATTTTTATATCTCACCCCCTCGCCCCACCACCCCTAAAGTGTACCTGGGATGTCTTAACCCCACGTGGTTTGTCTCATTACACTAAAAATCCGGAGTGCCTCTATTCATCTCAGCGACCCCGAAAACTGTTGATTCGACACTATTTTCGATTATCTTTATATATCACTCCTCCCTCGCCCCTTCCCCAAAGGGGGCTGAACTTGGACTTATAAAAATCCGGAGTCTCACTATTCATCTCACCCATTCGAAATGTATGGATTCGGCACAATTTTCGATTATTTTTATATACCATTCCTCCATCGCTCCCCCACCCCGAAGGAGGCTAAAATTGGACATTAAAAATGTCCCGAGGGTCACTATTCATCTCAGCGACCGCGAAAAGAATGGATTCAACACTACACTACCCACGTGGTTTGTCTCATGATACTAAAAATTCGGAGTGCCGCTATTCATCTCAGTCACCTCTGTCACGGAATTCGGACGCGTATTGTGGTGTGCCTGGAGACTTGTCAAGTTGCCTTTTGATCAAGGCTAAATTTGATAATTATTTCGACTCATGGAAATTGATCTAGGAGTGTCTTATGTCTTGAGATAATAGTTACGCTGTCCGCCACTGTAGCGCCGGCTTTCGGTAGGCATGCTGTGGAGTCTGTGCTGCCACCTAGGAGCAACCACGGAACTAGACTCACTTTTACTCCTTGCACGCACGATAATAGGCGACTGGTATTGTTTTGAAAAGTGAAGACACGACGGAGCTGGCTTCTGTGATTACTGTTGGATTTTGACCGTTTTAAGTGAAGAAAGAAGAAAGGATGTGGGTTGTAATTGACCCTGGGTGATCAAGTGATCAGTCTTCGTTTGAACGTCGAGGTTTCTGGACTGTTCCGTATCTTGGCGTGTACGTGTGTCGGCCGTGCATCGGTGGTGTTTTGTGTGCAAGTCGGTGTGTGTGACGAGTTTTAGGCAATGGATGCTGAAAGTGGGGGTGGCGGGACATTACGTCCACCTAAACTTTTGGTGAAGCGGAAGGAAAAAACAATTAATTCCAACCCTACAAAACCTGATTTAACATCTACTAATAACCTCAGTAGCACCCCACTAACTAACAGTATGGATTCGGCTACTAATACCCCGAGTGACATTGGAAGCACTCAACAACCTAAAAGTATGGATTTGGATACTAATACCCAGGAAGAAGTTAAGGAAACCTATTCTCGCGAACATTTTGGCCCTTATTTGGTTATGGTAGAATCTATAGATCAAGAAAATGTGGCGGGGATTCACCCTATGGCTCTAGGGAAATTATTTTATGATAAAAAAATTCCAGGTGTTAAAAAATCGTTAGAAAAGGGCGCAATAGAATACAAGTTGTTTTTACTCAAGCAGCACACGCCAATGATTTTCTCCATAATCCTCTCTTACAGGAGAAAAAGCTAAAAGCCTATATTCCTACATCCAATGTCTATAGAGTTGGTTTGATAAAGGGAGTTGATAAGGATATCACAGTACCAGAGATACTTGCGCACATTGAGTCCATCTTTCCAGTGGCCAAAGCGCAAAGGCTTAACCGAAAAGTTGTCACAGAAAATGGAATAGAATACCTACCAACCGGCTCTGTGAAAATTACATTTCGGGCACAAAAGTTGCCAAACCAGGTCAGTCTCTTTAGTGCGGTTCTGGAGGTCCAAACATTTATCTTCAACCCCTTAATCTTTAAACATTGCCAGCGTTATGGCCATTTAGCAGCTTATTGTCGTGCGAAATCACCTCGATGTGGACGCTGTGCTATGTCACATCTTACCAATGATTGCCAACAGGATTGTTTAATATGCCTCCATTGTCAAGGGAATCATCAAGTGGGATCGAAAGACTGTACGATGCATGAATATCAGGTACATATCAAGAAAATAATGTGTACAGATAACATCACTTTCAAAGAGGCAGCTGAGCAAATACAACCTGCAACATATGCCCCAACCTTACACCCTCAAGACTTCCCCCCACTTAAGGTACCAGCATCCCAATCAGCTATTGATACACCCAGGAAAAGAAAATTTACCTCCATTGTGGCTAGGGAGCCTCGACCTGTTCCGAGGCCCGGCTATGATAAAGCTGGTTACCATCGTATTCTTTTTGGGCAACAGCAGCCATATAGCCATTAAAGTACTTTTACACCAGCGACCCAGAATGAAAATGCGTTTGTTACTCACGAGGCCTCAGCCTCACCTCTGCCAGTTCCACCGCCTCAAGTAGGTACAGCATCTACGTCTGTGACACAACATAAGCAGTTGCAAACAGAAATTATTAACACTATTTTGCAGCTCCTACAACTTCTAGGGCCAAATAATCAGACCTTCCCTGTGGTAAATAAGCTGCGGGACACTGTAACTAATTTTTTCAAGTTAAATGCTCAGAATACTACAATGGAATAGCAAAAGTATCCTGACAAAACAAAACGAACTACGACTACTTATACAGGAATATGTGCCGCATATTATTTTATTACAAGAGACTTGGTTTCAACCATACTCCGACTTTAATCTGAAGGGCTATAAAATTGAAAGGATAGATGGATATGGATGTAATGGAATAGCTACTTTAATAGCAACCAACTTGTCTTACAGAGTGATTTCGTTTCAGACTTCTATCCCCAATCTATATGTCCTTGCGATCCAGCTGCTTAATCTAATGGTTGTTAATATTTACTGTCCCCCGGACATATATCTTACACGCGCTCAATGGACCACCATACTTCATCAATTTACACCCTATCCAAACATTATAATTGCTGGTGACTTCAATGCGCATCATACTTACTGGGGTTGTGTAGACAACTCATCAAAAGGCAACAATCTATATCATATAGTAGTTGAACAACAACTCATAATCCTGAATGATGGCTCACCTACCAGGTTATCTGCCCCGGGATCTGCCCCAAGTGCAGTTGATTTATCTTTGTGTTCCATCCCTCTCGCTCACAACATATCATGGACCACCATTAAGGACACGCACCTCAGTGATCATTTCCCTATCCTTATCTCAATTGGTGTCAGCAACTTGCATCCGATTAGAGCATGCCAAACATATCATTATTACCATCGATCACTCACTAACTTCGATCCCGATAATTTTCGAAATTATATTTGGGCTCGCATGACTGAAACCAGAGAAGATGTCCTCACTTATGACTGCTTATTAACTCTGATCAAGCAATATTTGGATCTTCATCACCCATTGGTGATGACTATTCCAAAGTTTGTAACAGCCTCCACAAAAATTCATTGTGGGATCAACAATGCCATAATTTAGTCCAAATGAGAAGGCAGCTCTTCAAAACCTATAGACATGCATCTACTCCCAAAAATTATTTTGTCCTAAAGAAACATCTTGCTGTAATGAGACGAATCTTTAACAACAAGAGAAGAGAAGCCTGGAAAGCTTTCATTTCCAACCTTACGATGACGACAAATGCCAAAATCATCTGGAAGGCTTTACGTTCTCTGACCCATAGAAATCATTCACCAGGAGCTAACATAATTGAACCACATACACTTCAAGAGTTCTATCAGCAACTCACGCCCGACGCAGCATTACCTATATCTCCTCTCATATTACAACCATCGAGTAGCCAATTCAATACTTTATTGCACCCCATATCCCTTCGAGAGTTGGATTTCAGTATTATTAACAACAAATCAACCTCTCCGTGACCTGACTGTATAACCTACTCTATGATACATGCTTTGCCTGTACCAGCCAAGCAAACTTTGATTGATCATTTTAACTTTATTCTAGTTACTACATTGATCCCCACTGAATGGAATGATTTTTTCTAGTCCCCATACCAAAAACAAACAGATATCCACCGACCCCAGCTGATTACAGGGGAATTGTTTTAGGTTCTGTTTTGCGAAACATTTTCTTAAAGATTTTACTCTATCGACTGTTATGGTGTCTCAATTTCCACAACCTCCTTCCTCGTAATCAATATGCCTTCATTCCAGGAAGAAGCACTCAAGATGCACATAATGTGCTCATAACAGACATACTACTAGCAAGAGCTCGAAAACATACCGTCATGGCAACTTTTCTCGATATACGGGGAGCGTATGATAATGTCATACTTGATCTTCTCCTACGTAAGCTTCAAGATTTACTGCTCCTCTACAATTTCCTCATCATTTTGAGTAAGTTGTTGATGAATCGACGATTATTTATCAAAACTCCCTGCCCCCCAATGCCACTCCGGTTCTCCTCTAAAGGTTTGCCTCAAGGAGATATTATGAGTGGTATCCTGTTTGCATTATACTTACATGATCTAGAACGCTTAGTTCTACGGACATCACGTATTATCTCATATGCTGACGATATTTTGATTTATACTAGTCACGCACATCTGGACACATGTAGGAGTATATTAACAAATACTCTACGGGAAGTTCATATATGGTTAACGGATCATGGATTGCAGCTCTCTCCGTCCAAATGTGCCACGATGGTTTTTACACATCACCGGCAATATGACACCTCCCCTATTAATTTAGATAATATAAACATTCCGCTAACCACCTCACATCGCTATTTGGGACTAATTTTGGATAATAAATTATCGTGGAAATACCACTTTCAAACCTTAACCCAACAGGCAAAACATTGTCTACATATTCTGCAAGCTGTAGTTAGAAGGCAATGGGGAGCGGACCCCGTTATTGCCCTTGCATTTTACAAAGCTACCATCCGCTCAAGATTAGAATATGGTGCTCATCTTTTTGACATAGCTAAGAAAACACAACTTCAAAAACTAGAGCGTATTCAATTTCGAGCCCTAAGGCTGTGTATAGGAGCCCTCAAAACCACACCCACTAATGCTCTGTTGGTAGAAGCAGGAGAACAACCACTACACATACGCAGATTATTTTTAGCTAAAAAATATATCCTTAAGAAGATGGCCCTGACTAACACTGGCATTCTGCCCAAACTCCAACTTTTGTATGAAATCCTACAGCGCACTAAGCAGAGTAACTTCCCTCAGCCGGCTTTGATTCAAGCATTCTCACAATTGTTGCAGTATGAAGGTGATATTCTAAAGTGTATGTCCCAGCCACATTTTGCTTTTAGTTTGCATATATATTTTTATACTCCCTCTATCATATTTCCTTCGGCAAATTACAGTCATACACCCAACAAACATTTTCCACTTCAACCGGCATCTATAAAGCGATTGCGGGTTGCTAACCCGTCCCCCAGTTTGGAAATTTACACGGATGGTTCAAAAACTGCGACGGGAGTCGGAGCAGCAATATATATGCCCCAAACGAAAACCCATCAAAAGATGTCACTACCTTATACAATATCCATTTTCACTGCAGAACTATTTGCTATAAGACAGGCTATTTTATTTTTCAAACAATCACGACACAATAAAGGTCATATTTTTACCGACTCACTGAGCTCACTACAGGCCATATCGTCCTTAAAACCCTCTACCAACTGGTACGTGTACAATGTTAAAAAACTCCTTTATGACTTACAAACAGCAGGACAACACATCACGTTAGTATGGATACCCGGACACTCGGGAATAACTGGCAATACCATTGTAGATCAACTGGCTAAGGATGCGGCACATGAGACGGATAATATCAGAAACATTGCCCTGCCATATTTGGATTTATTAACCTCACTAAGGATTGATAGCACCAATACCTGGAATGAGCTTCGGCAGGAAACATCCAAATATAAGGGTCAATTTTATTATCAGCTTCAACCGCAGGCAGGGAAAAAACCCTGGTACTATACCGGACACTATACTAGACGACATATTATAAATATCATACGATTACGTTTCAATCACGCCCTCACACCCCAATATAAACACAGGTTTCATCTTCCACCACATGCTAGATGTTACTACTTGAGTCTAGGGAATGTCGAGGAGCAGCCATCATCGGCTTTGCTCGTGACTGCTCGAGAAACCTCGGCGTTTAGCACCTCCTACCTATCATGGCGATTTCGCACCACGTGTGGAGCAGGAGAAGAAGGAGAAGAAGAAGCTTTGTTTTGCTGTCAGGCATTGTCCAGGTACAGCCGATGCAGCTTTTCGTGAAGCCAGCACTGTGTCTCGTGAGCGCAGCGCGTGGAGCCGCTCCCACGTTTTAAAGTATGAATTTCCAGACGCCGTACATGTTTGTATAACTTTAAAGCCTAGAGTTTTAACTACGGTACTTAACTATATTTTTAAAGCGTTTTCAAGTCCCTAAAAAATAATCAGGCGGCAAGATTGAACAACGAACGTTACCGGTACGTGTTTAAAATTGATAAACTAAATAATGATTTTTGCTTCTTTCTATTACAATAGTTGAATGCTAATACTGATAGTAATACTAATAAAACTCAATAAGGATTTCACTTTGTTCGAATCCTTGGCTGTGACCGTCATTTCAGAAGGTCCCGGATTTGTTTTCCATCCGGATCGAAGATTTTCATCACGCCTAATTACTTCTGGCTCATAGACTGGGTGTTAGTGTTTGTTCCACCACTTTTCTCTTAATATTCCGACAACACACTGAGCCTCCCTGTCACAGACGGCAGCGCGTCGGCCTCTCACCGCTGGAAAACGTGGTTCAAATCCCGGTCACCCCATGAGGGATTTGTGCTGGACAAAGCAGAGGCAGGACAGGTTTTTCTCCGGGTACTTACGCTTTTTTCCTGTCATCTTTCATTCCAGCAACACTCTCCATTCTCATTTCATAGTATCTATAAGTCATTAATAAATCACCTTGGGAGTGGCGATCCCATCGTACTAATAGCCTAAACATGCTTAATTCATTTCATCCTTGATCCAGTCAAGGAAAACAGAAGGTAGATTTTTAAATTCAGACAACACACACTGCACTCCCAACCACCACAGAAACATGCAATAGTGATTACTAGACTTCGGATATTTAGGTGTTAAAAGGTCATTTTAGCTGCCTAAAAGACTGTCAAGTAGTTTCTAAAATACTTTTAGGCAGCTTCAATTGTACGTATTTTGATAGGCATTAAGTTAATTAAAATACCATACTTATTTTGCTAAATTGATAATCAATCACTACTGATCTGCATTTAGAGCAGTCATCCAGGTGGCAGATTCCCTACCTGTTGATTTCCTAGCATTTTCTTAAAGGATTGCAAAGAAATTGGAAATTTATTGAACATCTCCCTTGGTAAGTTATTCCAATCCCTAACTCCCCTTCCTATAAACGAATATTTGCCCCAATTTGTCCTTTTGAATTCCAACTTTATCTTCATACTGTGATCCTTCCTACTTTTAAACACACTACTCGAACTTATTCGTCTACTGATGTCCTCCCACGCCATCTCTCCCCTGACAGCTCGGGACATACCATTTAGTCGAGCAGCTCGTCCGTCTCCTTTCTCCCAAGTCTTCCCAGCTCAAATTTTGCAACATTCTTGCAACGCTACTCTTTTGTTGGAAATTGCCCAGAACAGATCGAGCTGCTTTTCTTTGGATTCTTGCCAGTTCTTGAATCAAGTAATCCTGTCGAGAGTCCCATACACTGGAACCATACTCTAGTTGCAGCCTTACCAGAGACTTCGTGGGCTGAATGGTCAGCGTAATGGCCTTCGGTTCAGAGGGCCCTGGGTTCGATTCCCGGCCGGGCTGGGGATTTTAACATTCACTAGTTAATTTCAATGGCCCAGGGACTGGGTGTTTGTGCTGTCCCCAACATCCCTGCAAATCACACATAACACTATCCTCCGCCATAACAACACGCAGTCACCTACACATGGCAGATGCCGCCCACGCACATCGGAGGGTCTGCCTTTCATGGGCTGCACTCGGCTAGAAATAGCAAACCCGAAATTAAAAAAAAACAGACTTATATGCTCTCTCCTTTTACATCCTTACTACAACCCCTAAATACCTTCATAACCAAGTGGAGAGATGGGTACCCTTTAGTTACAATCATATTTATGTGATTACCCCAATGAAGATCATTCCTTAATTTAAGACCTAGGTATTTACAATGATCCCCAATGGGAACTTTCATCCCAACAACCCAGTAATTGAAAATGAGGACTTTTCCTATTTTTGAAAGTCACAACCTGGCTTTTAACCCCGTTTATCATCATACCATTGCCTACTGTCCATCTCACATTATCGAGGTCATTTTGCAGTTGCCCACAATCTTGTAACTTATTTATTACTCTGTACAGAATAACATCACCTGCAAAAAGCCTCATCTTTGATTTCACTTCTTTACACATATCACATAAGAAACCGTAAAAGTCTAATATTACTGCTTTGAGGAATTCCCCTCTTAATTATTACAGAGGCAGATAAAGCTCCGCCTACTGTAATTCTCTGAGTCCTATTTTCTAGAAACAGAGCCACCCATTCAGTCACTCTTTTCTCAAGTCCAATTGCACTCATTTTTGCCAGTAGTCTCCCATGATCCACCCTATCAAATGCCCACCATAGGTCAGTCGTGATACAGTCCAACTAACCTCCTGAATCCAGGATATCTGCTATATTTTGCTGGAATCCTACAAGCTGAGCTTCAGTGGAACAACCTTTCCTAAACCCAAACTGCCTTCTATCAAACCAGTTATTAATTTTTCAAACATGTCTTTTATAATTAGAAACATTGCTTTCCCAACGTTTACATGCAATGCATGTCAAACTGAATGGACTGTAATTTTTAGCTTTATGTCTATCACCCTATCACCCTTTCCTTTATACACAGGGGCTACTATAGCGACTCTCCATTCATTTGGTATAGCTCCTAAATGCAAACAATAATCAAATAAGTACTTCAGACATGGTACTATATCCAACCTATTGTCTTTAGCATATCCCCTGAAACCTTATGAATTCTAGCTGCTTTTCTAGTTTTCAACTTTTGTATCTTACTGTAAATGTCATTCTTGTCCTAGGTAAATTTTAACACTTCTTTAGTATCACTTACCTCCTCTGTCTGCACATTATCCTTGGAACCAACAATCTTTACATACTGCTGACAGAATACTTCTGCCTTTTGAAGATCCTCGCATACACACTCTCCTTGTTCATTAATGATTCCTGGAACCTGTTTCTGCCTTAAAGTACCTATACATACTCTTCCATTTTTCACTAAAATTGTATGGCTGTCAATTATGCTGACTTCTTTGCTAGATTCAATTTCCTAGTAAGTTCCTTCAATTTCTCCTTACTTCCAGAGCCATTTCTAACTCAATCTCTTTCCAACTTGCATCTCCTTCCTAGTCTCTTTACTTCTTTGTTATACCGTAATATAGTGGATCTTTACCATTCCTTACCACTTTTAAAGCTACAAACCTATTTTCACATTCCTCAACAATTGCTTTAAACCCATCCCAGAGTCTGTTTACATTTTTATTTACCGTTTCCCAGCAATCATAATTACTTATTAAAAACTCCCTCATGCCTGTTTTATCAGCCATATGGTACTGCTTAATAGTCCTAATTTTTATATCTTCATTTCTTACACATTTATTTTTAACTAGCTGACCCGACAAATGTTGTTCTGTCAAAAATAAATTACAATGGAACGAACTCGAATTCAGTCTGTACTGCACGCAAAAATCAGAATAATGCAAATGATTACGTTATCAACATCGAATGAGTTAATTTTCTACTGCTACCAAAAGTTAATAACAAACTACTGGAAAAATGTATTTTCATTACCTGCAATATGAATATCTTGATTGTGAAGAAGGAAATGCTGAAATAGGTCACAGCATATCACTACCTAGAAATTACCCTGATAGACTAACATAGATGTGAACTGTTCAGCAGGTCTATATTTTTTGGATATTTGTAAGGAAATATATGGAATCTGTTCTTGTTCCTGAAACTAATGAGTACAATGGATCTGGTGGTGGAATCAATTGCACTAATTTCATTTTGCCATTTGCGCAACACAATCCAGCAGCTTCATTTTTGTATTTCATTGCCTTACAATATTGGCACACTGAGTTCATAGATACAATAGCAACGCACTGGTAGGCACTGTAGTCAATCGAAACATCGTAACTGAAAGCAGCTCGATTAAAACTTGCAAGATTATTAGCTGAACGACGCGCTGCACGGGTTTGTAATATCCCAATCCTTTCCGTTTCATTTCACTCTTCACGTTGTTGTGCAGTTCGATTAAACTGAAAATTAGCTTGGCTTGTAGCATGTGGAGTTCTTCGACCAAAGTTGCTCCGCCCGCGTCTTATAGGCGGCATGAGTCTTGAAATGAGTATACTGTATATGGAAGCACACACAAAATAAACCACTCAACCGAAGAAATAGATGAACTTGTTTGTTGAGAATCAAAGATTTAAAAACAATCAGGATAGACAAAGGTCTCCAACTATAACAAAACACAACACTGCATGCGACTATCTGGAGAGCGTATGTTTGGGAGATCCGTACCAGCAGTCGAGCCAGCCAGCGGATAATATAGTGGATCTTTACCATTCCTTACTACTTTTAAGGTACAAACCTATTTTTACATTCCTCAACAATTGTTTTATATATATTAAATTGGCACCGTTGGCGACGGGGGCCGGGCTCGCTACTGCGGGCACCGCTGACGTTGGCCCGGCTGGCGACGGGCTGCGCTAACGTTAGCCTTGCTCGCAGACGGATTTCAGTTGTACTATAAGGTAGGGGAAATTGGGCAGAGTTAAAAGGTCGCTTCTAGAAAGCTTTCTTGCATAATTTAAAGAGTATTAACACCCCGCGTAGGTATATAAGGACATCAGACTCTCCTCAGCTTCATTATGTCTGCATTAACACCACCTTTGAGCTGGTTCGTTCAAAGTGCCGAGTTGGCGGAGCTGCCGACTGACTGATGTGAAAATGGGAAACTACGGAAAATCATCTTCACGGCTGCTGACAGTGGGGTTCAAACCCACTATCTCCCGGATGCGAGCTCACAGCTGCGCGCTCCTAACCGCATGGCCAACTCGCCCGTTAATAAGTTAATTAATATAGGCTACTACTATACTACTTCGTCGCCATAAGACCTATCTGTGTCGGTGCGACGTAAAGCAAGTAGCAAAAAAAAAATATATATACTACTTATTTGTGTGATTTTTTAAATTCCTACAACACCCTAACAGGATGAAAATTGCTGGTTATTACTGCAAACAGAATAACGCACAAGAATTAAACAATTCTTAACTGCAGTTAATAACTCGTTACGGGGAAATAAACAACTTTATTCACCTCTTTGCTGCAAACGTCACAGGAGCAACTCCTGTAACCACTTTTTAATTAAAGACGAGTTGTAACCTGACACTTTCAGCATAATTCATACACTGAACAAACGGGAACACCAAAATATTCTCACAGAATGAAATGCAGTTCTTTTCCCCAGAAGTCAACGGATACTGTGTCATCTTCTGCCTTGTGACAAACTACGGGAGTGTTCGCTGCAGGAGGTTCTTAAGGCATTTCGGAGAGAGTGGTTTATAGCTTCCCGATTTTAAAATTTTCGTAAAGACTGAACATAAGCCAGCAAAAGTAGTATAATTGGATGGTTCTGGGGCATCCTCCTCCTCGTGCGGCGCGGGAAATTTGAATTCTGGCGGGAAATTTGAATTTTGGCGGGAAATTTGAATGTTGGCGCGAGATTTGAATTTGTAAACAAAGCCACGTGCTTTTTGACAGCTGTCATCGACAACAACGCATCGCTAACCTCACTGCTGCCATCTTGACGGGCCTAAACCTCAGTAGTACCAACTTAACATAACTAGCATGAGGTAAACAAAGCCACGTG